>NC_091477.1:117946903-118258235 GCF_036971445.1 Narcine bancroftii | reverse complement strand
AATGCCGTGTTACTTGACATAGCACAGCTGCAGTTCTTTAAGCTCACACATCAAGGTTCCCAGGATTAATGCCCCTGCTTTCCAACCACACTTTGGAATGCAAGAGTTTTGGGATCAAAGCCAGATTAAATGAGGTTTCTTGGCCCAGACCATCGATTATCTTTTGTTTCTACATGGATTCTTCCTGATGTGCTGAGGTTCCTCCAGCATTTTCTTTAAGTATTGTTACACTTCGAGAAAGCTAAATGCATTTATGCAGCACCTTTCTCAACTTAAAGGCCATTGAGATGATGCAATGTAATGTACAGGGATCCCCGTCCACGTCCATTCACTCACTCCATGACCCATGCACGGACCGTTCCCTGTACATGATGCACTGCAGAAACCTACTGAGGCAGTACCTTCCAAGGCTACTACCTCTACCAGAAGTCGGATCGCACAGTAATGGCGGACGAGGCTTTCCCAAAAAAATCAATAAAACTAATCCTATGTGTTCAATCCACAATCCTATTGCACAAACAATTCTCCCACATACCTCTTCTTTCTTTTTTTTTAATTTTTTAAATTTTTCACTCTATTAACCATATTAACCAAAATACACACCAACATTTCCCTCTTGAATATACACAGTGTCATTTTCTCCCCTTTATGCCTTCCTTCTTGATCGGTGATGCAGCACATAAGCTTCCCTCGCTCGGCCATTTGCCGATTCAGACCGCAGGGGAAATTACCCAGGTCCTCGACCCTATCAAAAATTTCCCTGGGCCGACATTTTCACTCTTCCAGTTCACGGGAAAGTTCCCGGGAAAATCTCCCCGGAATCCCCATTTTACACAGAAGTATGAAAAGGCCTATTGTCCTGGTGAATCTCCACTGCACATTTCCAGGTCAATCATACTTTTCCCATAGAGTGGTGGCAGGAAATGCACATAGTACATCATCTGTGGTCTAACCTTTGTTAGACTCCATGACTCGAACACCAATACATGCCCTTCTGCCCAGTTCATTCATGGTGACCAATTTGCTTATCTGAGCTAGCCTATATATAGCCCTGTACTTTAGACTTCCATCGCCATCATCATAAAGGACCCCCATCACTCTGGTCACAACCTCTTCTCGCTGGTAACATCAGGCAGAAGGTACAAAAGCCCGAAGACCAGGACTTTTACATTTTTTTCCCAAATACTATCTGGCCCTTGAACCTCCCTGTACTACCCAGGATTTAAGAAAGTGCTGAGGGCAAGAAATGCTCCCGAAAGGCATTGGGGCGCTGAAGGCTTCCTCATTGTGCCAGGGGTTTGGATCTGGGCTCAGGTTGCTGATGGTTTGAGCTGAACTGGAGTCTTCTGCGGCTGTAGAGGGTGCGGGAGCACTGGAGGTGAAGCCATGAATACTCGTTGACTCTGGGAGACTCCCTTTTGTTTCTCTTTCTTTGACTGTGAGGGGCACCAGGCAATGCTAATGTTAATGGTGAATCTTGTTCTGCTTTGTGGCAGACTAAAGGTAATTTCATGTAATATTACATTTCTGTTTTATTGCATGACAATAAACATTATCTGACCTGATCTAACCCTGAACTATTCCGGGACCACCAAAGGATTTGTCTACATTATTGAAATGTAACCTTTTTGCGCTTAATGCGACCATTAATATTTAATTATCTATCTTTTTATATTTATTAGCTCTTTCTCTGTCACAGAGCGCATTATGGTAATTTAATTTATACAATTATTGTAGATTTATCTTATGTATCTCTGAATTTTGGTGCATCCGTACATTTCACTTGTGTATACGACAATAAAATCTATCACATCATGTCACATTATCTCACATTATATCATGTCATGTAATATCATATAATAAGATATCATATAATATCATCATGTTATATTATATTGTATCACATCATATCATATGTCATGTAATATTGTATCATATCACATCATATATATTGTATATGTCACATGTTATGGACCAGGGACTGAACCTTTGGACCATGGACTGCCATTATAAAGGATGGAATTCTGCTGGGGACTCTGTGGGACTTCCTGCGGGAAAGGCACATGCCTCATAAGATAATGAAGGGTTAAAAACACCACAATTTGAGAACTGAGAGAAGTCATCTAAGGAGGCCTTGAAAAAAGATTCGTAGGGTTCACAGCAATGCAACATCAGTCAGTTCTCTCTCCAACATTCAATACCATGTCCTTCCGTTATTTGGTTGGGGAATGAATTTGGACATTGAGCTTCAGGATTGAATTCTGTGGACTGTGTTTTCAGACTGACTGACTTGACCGACTGACCTGGGGGGTTTTGAGGGGAGTTTTCTCGTTTTGAATATTCAACACAGACTGTAATGGTCTGGGTTATTTTTTTTACATACACACTGTTTATGAAGATATGATATCTGTATATTTGTTATAGTTATAGTGGGGTTAATTGGGTTCAGATGTTATATTGTCATTAATAAATTTAAGGTTAAAATTTAACCCTCTTGAATTGCACCTTCTGTTGTTGTTAGTTTGAGGTGTAACACATGTAATCGTAACATATTGTATGATAGATTATATCATATCATTTCATATCACATTGTATCATATCATATCATACCAAATCTTATGTCACATGTCCACGTAACCTGTCCAAATGTATCTTCAATGTCATCATTGTTCCCAGATCTACCACTTCCTCTGGCAGCTCGCTCCATGCGCTCACCATCCTCTATGTGGAAAAAGTTGCCTCTCAAATCCCTTTCAACACTTTTCCCCCTCACTTTAAAATGTTTTATAAGACGTCAGCATCCTATCCCTTACCCTATATTCTAAGCCCTGGGAAATAATTGCATATGCATTCTTCATCAACTTATCTACCTCCTGTCTCCTTCAACAAGGCTTGGATTTGTACACCACGATCCCTTTGTTCCTCAATACTCCTGAGACCCTTTCTTTGTGCATGTTGTACAGCAGTCATAACTAACAGCCACAGGCCCTTCAGCTCAACTTGTCCATGCCGGCCAAGTTTGCATTCTGGGCTATTCTTCCTCTCCATACATCTTTTCAAAGTACAATGAATTGAAGCCACATCATTGTGCAAACAATCAAGGATGATTATCTAACCAAATTCTTTAATCAGTGCAAGCTATCCTCTCTGGAGAGAGCATCAGCCAGTATAGGTGTGTTTAATTCTCCAGAGAAGGACCAAAATATTCCAACTCAGCAGCAAGACTGAGCCACAAGGGAAAGACCACCCACCGTGAGACCCAGTCTGAAGTCTGGGAGCAGACCGACGCCTCCTGTTACGTTCCGTGCTGTTTCACTGCGCCAGGACCCGACGACGTCTGCCAGCGACGAGAAAATGGAGGGAAGCATCGGGTACTCCCGCAGGACTCTGCCCCGACACAGCTGTCCCAGGGAAATCTGGCCAGCACCTCACTGAATCCCCTTTTCTGTGAGAAAACGCTGTAGCATCAGCCTCAGGGAAATCAGCAAATGGAGAAACAACATGAAGACGGGGCTTTCTGAGGTGGTTTCCATGGCAACAGGGAAAGCACATAAATCTGACGAAGTCACCACAACAGTTTGGTACTTAATGGCTGAACTGTACCTCGTCTGACTCACTACCTGTTGCAGTCAAATGAAACAGTGAATGCCCCGGCTCTGTGGCAGGTCTAAACACCCCTTCCACCCCAAGCTCCCACAGCACAGAGAGACAATTAAGTCAAGAGAAAGTAAGGCTTTCTTACTGTTAATTGGTCTGAAGCAAAATGAATGAGCTCAGCTGCGCCAGAGCGAGATTCTCCTTTTTTAAAAATAATATCACGCAGCACTTATTAATATTTCCATCTGGAAATCCAGCCCAGTGCTCTCCACAGGCTCACAGTTAAGTGGGCACCTCAGATACAGCTGAACAACTATTCTCATTGGAAGGAGACGGATTGTGTGATGTCACCAGGCAACTCTCCCTCATTGGCAGGCTTCCTCCATTTCAACCGTGGCTCCGAGCTGCAGGTCATTGGATATTGGACGACAGGCATTTCCCACGCATGCTGTCTCTCCTCTCCTGCTTGAGAACCCAGCTGTAAACACTGATCTCCCTCTCAAACAGTACAGCGTGCATGTTACACAGCCTCTTCCACTTTACTGCAGTGTGCTTAAACTGATGCAGGCTTTTGAGTTCCTGGATATTAGCTGGATTTTAAGTCAAGTCAAGTTTATTGTCGTCTGACTGCGCAAGTACAACGTGACGAAACAGCGCTCTTCGGTCCTCGGTGCAAGACACGTAGACACACAAACAGACAAACGATCCATATGCAGGACAAGTATTCATAAACACAAATAAATATCGTTTCAGAAATATGAGAGTCTCGGATGGTTAGTGTGAGCAGTTCCTTTGGTTGTTTCTTACCCTTGTGCTACTGGCTCTGATCCTCCTGTATCACTTCCCTGACGAGAGCAGCTGAAAGATATTGTGTGCAGGGTGAAAGGGGTCCTCAATGATTTTGTGTGCCCTCTTTAGTCAAAATTCCCAGGTTCTGCACTGCATCTTCTTAAGAATCCCAGGAATCGCCCCTTCATTACCTACCCCTGTGACTACAAGAAGAAGATTCATAGAACCATAGAACATTCCAGCACATGAGCAGGCTCTTCAGCCCTTCTAGTCTGTGCTGAACTATTATTCTGCTGTGTCCCACTGATATGCACCCAGCCAATAAACCCCTCATGTGCAGCGCCCCCCCCACCCCATCCACGTACCTGTCCAAATTTTTCTGTAAAGTTAAAATTGAGCCCTCATTCACCAGTTCAGCTCCACACTCCCACCACTTTCTGTGTAAAGACGTTTCCCCTAATATTCCCCTTAAACCTTTCCCATTTCACCCTTAACCCATGTCCTCTCATTTTTATCCTACCCTCAGTAGAAAAAGCTTATTTACGTTTAGTCTATCTCTATCCATCATAGTTTTATATACCTTTATATCTCCACTCATTCTTCTATACTCGAGGGAATAAAGTCCTAACCAATTTAACGTTTCGCTGGAACTCAGTTCCTTAAATCCCAGCAACATCCTTGTATATCTTCTCACTTGCTACACTTCCAAGTACATCTCCTCCCTCTCCACCATTTGGGACCCCAAACAGTCCTTCAAAGAGAAGCAGCACTTCACCTGTGAACCTGCAGGGGTCATTTACTGCATCTGATGCTCCCATATATAACGAGAGAGAGAGAGAGAGAGAGAGAGAGAGAGAGAGAGAGAGAGAGAGAGATATCTATATATATAGATATATAGATATATATATAGATATATAGATATATATATATATAAAACCATATATAACCACTTACAGCACAGAACAGGCCAGTTCGGCCCTACTAGTCCATGCCGTAACAAATCCCCACCCTCCTAGTCCCACTGACCAGCACCCGGTCTATACCCCTCCAGTCCTCTCCTCTCCATGTAACTATCCAGTCTTTTCTTAAATGTAACCAATGATCCCGCCTCAACCACGTCTGTCGGAAGCTCATTCCACATCCCCACCACCCTCTGCTTAAAGAAATTTCCCCTCATGTTCCCCTTATCATTTTCCCCCTTCAATCTTAAACCATGCCCTCTAGTTTGAATCTCCCCCACTCTTAATTGAAAAAGCCTATCCACATTTACTCTGTCTGCCCCTTTTAAAATCTTAAACACCTCTATCAAGTCCCCTCTCAATCTTCTACGCTCCAGAGAAAAAAGCCCCAGTCTGCACAACCTTTCCCTGTAACTCAGACCCTGAAATCCTGTCAACATTCTCGTGAACCTTCTCTGCACTCTCTCTATTTTGTTTATATCTCCTATAATTTGGTGACCAAAACTGTACACAGTACTTCAAATTTGGCCTCACCAATGCCTTGTACAATTTCATCATAACCTCCCTACTCTTGAATTCAATACTCCGATTTATGAAGGCCAACATTCCAAATGCCTTCTTCACCACACCATCTACCTGAGTATCAGCCTTGAGGGAACTATTTACCATCACTCCTAAATCCCTTTGTTGCTCTGCACATCTCCTAAGCCTACCATTTAATGCATATGACCTATTTAGATTTGCTCAATGTGGCTTGCTCAATGTCGGGGAGGCCGGACCAGGAAATCATTTCATTGAAACAGCAAGGACCTCACAGTGGTCAGTCATTTTGATTCCACACACAACTGCCCATGGTCTCCTGCGCTGCCAATCCGAGGCCACTGGTAAATTGGAGAAAAAAAAAACACTTCATATTCCGTCTGGGCCCTCTCCAACCAGATAGCATTAACATTGACTTTTCCAACTTCTGCTTCCCCCTCCACCAAGTCTCCTCCTTTCCTTGGCCCTCAGTCTCCTTTCCTCCAGCTCCCTGCCCACTTCCCTTCTCTCTCCATTTAGAACTAATGCCTCCCTCGATCACTTCGCAGTTTTGTCTCTTCTACCCTCTCATCAGTTTGCAAGTATGACTTCTTGCCTGTTAGCCTGTGCTCCTCCCTCCTCTTGTCTACTCCCCCACCTTTATATTCAGGCACCTCATGCCATGATGATGGGTCAGTCACCCTTGACTTCCTGGAGAAGCTGCATGACCTGCTGAGTTTCTCCTGCAATTTTGTGTATTGGACCTTTCCACTCCTGTTTTGCAATCTGGGGACTGTGTGAAGAGGGTCACGACTTTTAAGTTTCTGGGTACGTATTTGGCTAAGGATCTTTCTTAGACTATGAATACCACCACTTTAGTCAAGAAGGCACATCAATGTGTCCACTTCCTGAAAACCCTGAGGAAAAATCAATCAACAGGAGAAGTTACAGGTGTCCTTCTACCGCTGCTCTGTTGAAAGCCTGCTGACTTATTGCATTCCTGTGTGGTTTGCCAGCTGTACAGCAGCAGATAACTGGGATCTTCAGAGGGTTATCAATATGGCCCAGAAGATTATTGGGTTCTCCTTGTCCACTTTGGAGGATTTATTGCGATCTCGCTGTATCGGGAAGGCAGCCAATATCCTTAAGGACTCTACTGACCTGCGCCATCATTTGTTGCTCTGTTGCCCGGATGCATGTCCATTAAATGACGGACGTACAGACTCGAGAACAGTTTCTAACCCAGAGCCGTCAGAGAATTAAACTCCGCCAATTAGTGTATTTTGGCTTTGTTTTCTTGTTTTTCTTGTATTTGTGAGTACCGCGGGTCACATTTTTAAATTTTGTTCTGCTTTCACAGTGACAATCAAGTATTTACTTCAGTGAACTTTGTTTTTATAGAACATAGACCATGACAGCACCGTACAGGCCCTTCGGCCCATGATGTTGTGCCAAACGTAGGCAGGCGCCTGGATAAAATGGGGGGGTGAGGGAGGGAGGGAGGGCACACCAGCGAACAGGGGGAAAGGGATGGCTCTGTGAATGGAGAGGAAAGGGGGTGGAGAGCTGTAGGAAAGAAGACAGGGTGATGGGGAAGAGTGGGAGAACAGGGAGTGATCTAGCAGAAACCGAGAAGTCGAACTTTACATATACATAGATGCCCAGTACATGCCTCATAAACATATATTAAAAATGAACATTATTAATAAAGGGTCACGGGAAGTTGTTTCAGTAGTTCCGCAGTCATTTATCAGTCTCACTGCCCATAGGAAGAAGCTATATCTCAACTTGGTGGTTCTGGCCCTAATATTCCTGTATCTCTTTCCTGATGGGAGTAGCTGGAAGATGTGTTGGGGGTGGTCGGAGTTCTTACAGATCTTGTGAGCCCACTTTAAACAATGATCCCGGTAAATCAGGGAAGGTTTGAAGGATTTTAAACCAAGATCTCACAGCACTATCCTGCAGAAGGATGTCCTGATCAATATTTAATACTTGATGTTAATGTGGGATCTTGCTGAACTTAAATTGACTGCTGCTTTTCCAATAACAATTAAGGATAACTCCACGGTCATTGTAGGTCCCAGATAACAAGCATTTTCACGCACATTCTTGCTTTTTCTTTCACTAACTTGGTTTTCTTTTTTTCCACTTCAGAAAGAATTCTGCAGAGTTTTCACTTCACCCCAAATAACTAAATCTTGATCGATTATATCACTTATAATCCACTTATGCAATGAGAACAATCTCCTGTCAGTTTCGATTTTTAAACTTTGCATTGGCTTATGCCAATCAAATGTGTTAATTCAAATTGGAAAGACGGACTGATGGATTAATATGGGTAGCATGGGCTAGGTTTGGATATCCAAATAACTTCAGCAGAGAAGCCTTTGATCTCTGGAAGTCTGTTGGTGGGGAACTTGTATTCAGGGGCAGACCAACTGATTAGATGGCTGGGTTAAGGTAACAGTTGGTGCAATACTATTAAAGGTAAAAAATCTTTTATCAGAAATTCTGAAAAACAGAAATCTCCGAAAACCGTGGATGCCGTCTGCATACCAAAGCTTGCGTTTGGTGTCAAACATGACCTGACGCTACCCACGCTCAAATCATGTTTGAATGTCCTGTGTTAGCTGAGTTTGAAGTTCTACTGTATGTTTTACTTAATAATAAAAATTACACTAATAATTTTATGGACTACCTTTATCTCACTTCATTTAACCCCTGTCCAGTGGCGCCTCCACCACCCCCCATTCAGCGCCATCACAACCCACCCCATCCAGCACCGCCGCAAACACCCCTGTTCAGCACTGTTGTAACCCACCCATCGAGTACCACCACAACTACCCCCCTCCCCCAGTCCAGAGACCCATCTAACTGGAATGTGTCTTTGTTATGCGCGAATCTGAAATCCACGCAATTACTTAGCATACCACCGTTACCGTTATTCCATTATTCGAAATATTTTGAAAAATGTCTGGTCCCGAGGGTTTCAGATAAAAAATTCTGTACCTGTTCAGTGTTAGTGACCCAGGTTCATGTCCGTCGCTGTCTGTAGGAAATTTTACATTATCCCTATGTCCTACCATATATACTCGTGTGATAGTTGATCCCGTGTAATAGTCGACCCCCCCTTTGCCAAAAATTGCATACTTTCTGTATGACCCGTGTAACAGTTGACACCTCCCCCCATTTACACCCATCCGAGCTCCTGATGCCCCAACCACCCACCCATCCGAGCTCCCGACTCCCCGACCACCTGCCCATCCAAGCAATTAATGCCCCAATCGTGAACCCTCACCTTCGCCACCTGCCCATCCAAGCACCCAATGCTCCAACCCATGAACTCTCGCCTTGACTGCCCGCCACCCACCTCCTGACACCGCAGTCACCCTCCCACCGGAGCTCCCAACGCGCCGAAGACGGATCCTCACCTCGACCACCCACTCGTCTGAGCCCCTGACGCCCTGAACTTGAACTTACCACCTGGTCCCGCCCATCTGAGCTCCTGATGCCTTGAAAGACACAAGTACTTACCACAGTCAAGAGTATGACCCGTGTACGGGTCGACACATCCCCCAAAAACTAACCTGTATATTTTTTCCAAAAAAACTCCACTATTGCACGAGTATATACGGTATGCGTGTTTTCTCCAGGTGCTTCAATGTTCCAAAGAGGTGCAGAGTTATTAGGTTAATTGGTCTCATGGGAGTACCTATATAACTCATGGACTGGAAGGGCATACAACCATACTGTATCTCCAAATTAAATTAAAACAGCACATGCACTGACCTTCATTGAAACCTCCACTCATAGCTTCTACAAACATTCCCAGTGCCCATTTGACCAAACCGTGGTGAGAGCTTCCCTCAAATCCCCACAATTATTTGCAAAGATCATGGAGTCAGTCACACCCCCATACAGTGTTGAAACAAGCCTTTCGGCCCCACTTCCCTGTGCTGAGCAAAATATCCCACCTACACTAGTCCCTCCTGCCTGTCTCTGGCCCATATCCCTCTGTACTCATCCTATCCATATATCCATCCAATATTCTCTTAATCATTGAACTAGTATCTGCCTCAACCACCTCTTCAAGTAGCCTGATCCATACACCTGACACCCTCTGAGGAACAGAAGTTGCCTGCCTACATTTTGCTTATTCAGTACCTTGATGAAGGGCTCAAGCCCGAAACGTTGGTTCTGTATCTTTATCTTTACTTCATAAAGGACACTGTTTGGCCTGCTGAGTTTCTTCAGCACGGTGTTTTTTTCTTCAATCATGTTGCCTGGGGACATTTGTGTTCAACAGTACAACTCCGATTATCCGAAATTGGATTCTCTGAAATCATCAGTTATCCAAAGAATTTTCGGAGCTGAATTGACTGGGAACGCCGGGCTCCCAACGCCGGCAGCAGCAGGAACCTCAGGTCACAGGCACTGGCACCAACGGACCTTGGATTCCCAGCAGCAGCAGACCTCAAGCTCCCAGGCAGGAGTGGGGCCTTGGTGGGGAAGTGTCGGTGATCGGCGGTGGCCAGCATTTTTTGTTTTGGTCAGAATAAACGTTATTTTAATGCTTAAAAATCCTTATCTTATTGTTGTTTAAACATGGTTACAAATGATTTGCTGTTGTTCCTGGGCTGCTTTTAAAAAAAAATGACTGGATCTCAGAAAAAAAAGTTTATCCGAAATATCCCAACCATTTTGGATAATCGGAGTTGTACTGAACTAACAGAGAAAACGTAAAAGAGATGGACAACTGAACAATTCAAAGCCGTCTTAAAAACCAACATGAAGAAATGTAACATCACATTAGTAATTGGGAAACCAACGCCAAGGACAGGAAACTCTGGGAAGCCATCATCTGAGAAGGTACAGCAATTTTTGAAGCCAACAGGTGTGCAGAACTAGAAGAAGGAGGCATCAACAATCAAAGCCCGATCTTCCATCTAGAACTATCTGTCTGAATGCAGAAGATCTTTCAAAGCCAAGATTGGATTCATAATCCACTTGAGAGCCCTAAAAATAGATCAATGGAATGAAGTCCGTCATCCTTGACCTCGACAGATATCCACGATGAGGACCCCTCAGGTTCTCTCTGCCCTCACCTTAAACTTAAGTCTCCTATTTACTGATTCCCCCTACTCTGGGCAAAAGACAAAGTATATATCC
Source organism: Narcine bancroftii (assembly GCF_036971445.1). NCBI lineage: Eukaryota > Metazoa > Chordata > Chondrichthyes > Torpediniformes > Narcinidae > Narcine > Narcine bancroftii. Next base: position 118,247,202 of record NC_091477.1, on the reverse strand, counting down.
AATCAAATCCTAAGAAAATCATTCCAAAAAAATGGCTGCACAACTCAAGCTGCTGTAACGGCTGCATTGCCATCAGTGTGGACTCGGGGAGAGTGGAGAAATAGTGTTCCCGCATCAGGCTTTGAATGGCCCATTAGAGGAGCTGACGGTAGTTTTATTTCAAATCCCGCAACCGCGGGGTCTGCACCCAAGATGGCGGCACCTATGATCGGCAGCAGCCACGGAGGGGGTTGCAGTGCTGGGGAAGTGGAGGATTGGTGCAAGGCACCAGAAAACAGGGAGGCTATTCCCTTTCTGAGAAGCAGAGGATATGACCCACGGGACGGGGCCCACGGCAGCGGATCAGTGGGGAGTTCTGCAGCTGAAGGACCCACAGAGGCAGCGGCCTGTTGGTGACTCAAGGAGAGGAGCCCATGGAGGCTGCTGGCTGCTGGAGACTGGCTTTAAACTGGCTGAAGGGGTACCAAGTATCGGAATTGGTATGCGAGAGGGTGCCGAGGGGGCTGAAGTGTCCATAATCATATCGGAGATTTGGATCTGGAGCTCAGGTTGCCGATGGTTTGGACTCGACTCTGTGTGGCTCAGCTGCAGGAGAGTTGGAGGCGACTCTAGGGGGGGGGGGGGGGGTGGTGCTCTCTTTTGATTCTCATTCTCTTACTGTATGAGGTGCTTCAGGCAAATTTTGCCGATGGCTAATCTGTCTGGCTTACAGCAGACAAAAGCAGTTAAGACAGTAATAAGACAAAAATAATAAAACGCTGTTTTTATTATGTCAATAAATAAAATCTCGAATCTACATCTCCATGAGATGACCCTCAACTCTAAGGCTCCAAGGAATAAAGCCCCATCCTCTTCAATCTCTCTCTACCTCAATGATTTCACAATATCAGAAAGAAGTCTTCCCAATTTTCATCAAATTCTCCCATTCTCCTAAACTAGGGGAAATTTACAGTGGCCATCAGTGGGACATGGGAGACTACCCATGAGGAACTTCACTTCAGAAAAGAGTGGGTTACCTTTGGAGGAGAGATTGAGTAGCTTAGGCCTGGAGTCATTGGAATTCAAAAGGGTGAGGAGGATATTATAGAGATGTGAAAAAATTATGATAGGAATAGAGAAGAGAGAAGCAGGGAGGTTGTTTCCACTGGCAGATGAGACTGGAACAAGGGGACAAGGCACGGAGTTGTAAATTTGTGACAGAGATGAGGAGAAACTGGTTCTCTGGTAGAGTAGTAAATCTGTGCAATATCTGCCTAGAGCAGTCGATGAGACTGACCCATTGAATGTATTTAAAGACACGATAAGATTTTTGAAGAATAGGGGAATTAAAACTGATGTGTCAGTGGAGCTGATTCCATGGCCAGATCAGCCTCGGTCTCCTTGAATGGCGGAGCAGGCTCGACGGGCCGGATGGCCAACTCCTGCTCCTCTTTCATATGTTCTTACTTTAACTCCCATGGTCGCGGGGAAAGTATGCAAAGTCCACACAAGATCCAGATCGAACCCAAATATCTCGAGTTGTGAGGCGGTGGATGTGTTGCATCAATCGCAGAGAAATGGAAGACCTCAGTTTGAGTTTGGGATTCATATAATAAAGACAGTGTTCTATGATTCAAAAGGATTTACCTCTTACAGTCAGAGAAAGAGAAACAAACAAGAGTCCCTTCAGAATCACTGTGTGTCCATGGATTTGTCTCCAGGGCTCCCTCAGGCCCTGCAGCCACACAGAGTCCAGTTCAGACCATCAGCAGTCCTAGCTTCAGATCCGATCCTCCAACATAATCAGGAACCCTTCAGTGTCCTCGGCGCCATCTCACATCCTAATTCTGATGCCTGGCACCCCTTCAGCCGGTCTTGAGCCAGTCTCCAACAGTCCACAGCCCAGTTTGAATCCCTCAACCGCAGCCGCAAGCATAGGCTCCTACCCTCAAGTCCCCAACACCCTGCCGCCTGTGCGTTCTTCAGCTTCAGAGCCTCTCACTGGTCCGGTCCTGGGGTTGCCATCTGGTGGGTCATCTCCTCTGCTTCTCCTTCTCAAACAGTGGAGGACGAGGGCAAAGAGAAGCAGATTGAATTGGGCAGAGTATACTGCAGGGCAGATGAACTGTGGCAGGACTGAATATTTGCATGAATTTTTCATTAATTCTAACTCTGAAGCAGTAAAATGTAATTATCGGCTCTTCACAAATGCAGACTGACCTGGCAAATTCAACAACTCTGTCCTTGATTCTCTCAGATGATATGGATGTCACGGCCAATGGTTATTGAACTGAGGAAGCCTGCTAAAAGTCATTTTGACTGAGCTGTATACTTGGGCTTTTTGTTAAGTACTGATTAAGAGGCTTTGACTCAAATTGGTGGGTCTGAGTTACATGGAGTAAAAATAGAGAAGGTACAGGAACCTTTCTGACTGGTATGAAGGTGCCACTCCATCAAGGTCAGGTTACAGCATGGAAAGAAGGTTAATTTAGAAAGGAGAAGAGTGGAGATGGCAAGAAATGCTCTTAACAAGAGGGTAGAGCAGATCTGGCAAAATCATGGTTGAACTCAAAGGTAGATTCAGAATCCTTCACTTCATTCCAATGTGGTTCTTGGGTGGAGCAGGTTACGAGGAAAGAGGCAGGAAATGAGATTGAGCAGGGTGACTCCCTTCCTTCCCAGCACAAACATAAATGGACCCAATGATTGTACAGATTATTTTTTCCACGTGTGTCATTTAAAGTATAGATTTGCATGATCTCCGGACTGATTTGAGGAGAGTTGAACTCCCCACCACAGAAAGTGGTTGAGCCCAGTTCATTAGATATATTCGAAAGGGAAATCTACAGCACAATACAAGCCCTTCAGCCTCAGTGTGATGTCGATCTAATAACCTACTCCATCATTCGCTGAGAATTTCCCTACTGCACATAACCCTCCATTTTTCTCTCTTCCATGTACCTATCCAATAGTCTCTTAAAGTGCCCTATTATACCTGTACCCATCACTGTTGTTGGAAGCACATTCTGCGTGAAGAATTTACCTCTTACATCCCCCTGTACTTACTCCCATGTTCCTTAAACTATGCCCCCTTGTGTCAGCCATTTCAGTCCTGGAGACTAAGCCTCTGTCCATCTAAATAATCAATACATCTCTATTAGGTCACACCTCATCCTCTGTCGATCCAAGGAGAAATGACCATGTTCACTCAACCTATCCTTGTAAGGCATGCTCTCCAATCTAGGCAACATCTTTGCAAATCTCGTCTGCACCCTCCCTGTAGCATCCACATCTGACCAAACTGGACACAATATTCCAAGTGGGGTCCAACCAAAGTCTTGTAGCTGTAACATTCACTCATGGACCTTGAACTTGATTCCATGGTTAATGAAGGCCAACACATCATAGGTCTTCTTAACAACACGATGAACCTGTGCAGCAGCTTCAAGTGACCTAAGGGCACGGACCCCAAGACCTCTCAGTTTGTCCACTCTGCTTAGAGCCCTCCCATTAACATCGTAAATCCTCCCATTAATATTAACAGAATTGAATATGGCTAAAGAGGTCAAAGGGTATGGAAAGAAAGCAGGAGTCGGGACTGAGGTCACATGACTGGCAATTATCTTACTCTATCGTGGTGCAGTGTTGAAGAGCTGAATGGCCTTCTCCTGCCATTTAATGTTTTTCTACAATCCACCTTAAATTGGTAATTACCCCCCAAGACTGAGGCCTTTTGCCAAGGATGCTCATGAATATAGAAATATTATTCCATAAATGAGCATTATCTTCACCTTCATGAATAATAGATCTGATTTCTCCATCATCTCCTTTGTAATTCCATTCCAGTGATACAAAACTCACTTTCTCATCTCATCACATTTCATCAGCGAATTCCCCCTTGCAATGTCCACAAAGACGTTAATTTTTTTCTGTCCCAGTCATTTGGGTCTGATGTGTACTTGATTGAGCTCATCACTGCACACCACCTTCTATCTGAAGCAGCTGCCGAGACACTTCTTCATTACTTATCATCCACCACATGTCCACTTTCTCCAGGAAATTAACACAAGCAAGCTGAAAACGGGTCTTGTTTTGTGTAAAAGGCTGCAATTGCTGAAAGTCTGAAACAAAAAGAGAAAATGCTGGAAAAGGTCAGCACGTCAGGCTGAATCTGCGGAAAAGGAAATGGTCAACGTTTCGGGTCTGCAACCCTTCATTATTTTTAAAAATGCAGAAATACAGTACGGTAACAGGCCCCTTTGGCACACAAGCCCAGGCTGCCCAATTACACCCAATTAATCTACAACCCCAGTACATCTTTGAACATTATTTTTATTTGTTCCTTTTTTCATCTTGCCTTTTTTCTCATTTTTTCCCTTTATATATATATATATATAAAAAAATATATTTAGTACTTGGAATACAAATTATGGATATGATTTACAACTTACATATGTTCTTGATGTACTAAATGATTTATTAATCTTTATCATTTTATTGATTTGTATGTTTTTATGAAAATCAATAAAAATATTTTAACAAGAAAGAACAGTAGGAGGAAACTGGAGCATCTGGAGGAAACTCATGCAGACACAGGGTGAACGTACAATTGGACGGCACCGGATTTGAACGCCAGTCGCTGGCGCTGTAATAGTGCCGCGCTAACTGTGCCGACCTTCACCTGAACTAAAAGAAGCTTACCCTGATAGAGCCGGGTCTGAAGTGATTGCAAAATCCCAAGGTGGCTCAACAACCAACAGATTACTAACTGCAGTGAGATTGTAGCGCCTGCTAACGGCAGCGCTACCGAAATGAGAGACGTCATCACTTCACGAGAGTGAACTATTAATCGACTTAACTTTGAATTACACGCGCTGCTTGAGGGGACAGCCCACTTCCTGTGAGGGGCGTGCTGGCCTTAGGGAGCGACGTCAGCATGTCACGGCTTCACTACCTGCCCAGCGGCGTGCAGCCAAGAAGCGGCGCTGTTTCCCCCCCCCCCCACTGGGCAAAGCATGTCGTTAAACACGGGCTTCTCCTCAGAAAGGAAGGGGGGCCCACACCTTTTTGTGTCAGATGACTGGGGCAGCAATTCAGTCCATCTAACTGCACGGTTGCTCAGCCCACTACAAGATCATTATTTCCGAGCCTAGATGCTGTTACGTGTGTGGAATGTCCCTCGATTCTTCAGCTCCTGTGGATGCTGCGAGTCCCACTGAGTTCCTGCAGCATTTCTGTTTGTTTACTTGGACTTTATTTCCTGGAATGCAGAAGATTGAGGGGAGATTTGATAGTATACAAAATGTTGATGCGTATAGATACAAGAAGGGGTTAGGTGAGATACAGTACAAATCAGAGGATGTGGGTTAAGGTTTAAAGGGATCATGAGGGGGAACTTCTTCATGCAAAGAGTGGTGGGAGTGTGGAACAAGTTGCCAGCTGAAGTGGTGAATGCGTGCTTAATTTTGACATTAAAAATATTGGGACAGGTACATGAATGGAAAGGGTATGGAGGGATATGGTCAGGTACCAGGTCAGTAGGGCTAGGTATAAAAATAGTTTTACAGAGACTAGAAGGACTGAAGGGCCTGTTCTATGGTTCTACGTGTCTGGATTCAATGATAGAGATTGTTTTTCAAGCAAACCAGTGAACATCTCATTCATGGTACAGCACTTAATACACAAAAGTATAAAAGTATAGGGTTGGTATGGAGCAAAACCAACATAATTTTACTATTTTGGTGTTGTTTCTTCATTTGGGTTAGGGTTAGGGTTTGGGTAAGGGTTAACCTAACCCTAATGTGTCTGGTAACAGCAGAGAAGAAACTCCCCTTGAATCTGCGGTTCGTGAATCTTCTTCCTGAGTAGAGAGGGCAGTCGGGATGGGACAAGTCTTTTAATATGTTGACTGCTTTTCTAAGACACCAAGTGGTATAAATAGAGTTGATGGTGTGGTGGAGAGTGTATGCAATAGCCTGAGCCATGTTCACAACTCTCTGCAGTTTCTTGCGGTCTTGGCAGCAGCCGGATCCAAATCCTGAAACTCCCTCCTCGACAGTGCTGGCAAGACGAGCCACAGCATTCAAAGTCAGCTCACCCCCTAGTTTTATCAGGGGGATTAAGAGAGGACAATAAATGCTGATCTTACAGCAGTACTTAGATCCTAATAAATGAAAGATCAAGCCGTGAGCAAAGTCCAGTGATTCTACAAACATCAGTTCGGTTAAAATTGGTGTGAAACAGAATATTTTTCAAAGAGAGGCGAACTAGCAAGCGATAGTGTTCAGTATCATCCACGAGCATAAAAAAAATTTCAGAAAGGAAAGGGGCGTTTTTTTTTCTGGAGATGGGAAACAGAGTGGCCTCGATTACCTGTGTAATCTTAAAACTGGGTGGCAACATTTCACGGCACTCCCCTTCCAGAACACTGTCCACTGAAGTCAATGGAATTGAGTTTTGTGCCAATGTATTGGCTCCTGAAAGAATGAGGTAGGTTTTTTCCCCCGTTTTGTGGGAGAATCCAGATCTAGAGTCACTTGTTTGAAAAGAAGGAGCCAGTCATTCGAAGTATGGATGAGTTAAATGTGATTTTTTATTCCCTCCAAGGATGGTGAGTCTTTGAACCTCTCTTCCTTGAAGCGTGGTGGAAGCTGAGCCTTTGAACATCTTCAAAAGCAAATGGATGAAAGGTATGAGAAACAGGTAGGACCATTGAATTGGTCACAATCAGATCTCATTGATAGAGTGAGGCAGGCTGACTGATTTATCTTGCTCCTTATTTGTATCTAATATCCATGGAGCTGAGCTTCACAAGAAGAGCTCAATGTGGAAACTCTTTTCATGTTATGCACCCAACACAAGTATGCTAGAGAAAATTTCTAGTAAAAACACAAAGCTGGGGAAACACAACGGATCAAACAGTGTACTTTATATAGCAAAGATAAAGCTACATAACCAACATTTTGGACTCGAGCCCTTCAGCAAGAGTTTCTCTAGCATTCTGTTTTTACTACAACCACGGAGTTTGCAGACTTTCCTGTTTTACTAATGCAAATTTCTACGCTCCAAATGCGAACCTCTGACGCCATCAGGAAACTTTCAGCCCTCGAGGCCCTTCTTGTCTTCAGCGCCCAATCAAATCCTGGTATCCAGCAGCCCACAGCCCACAGCCTGTGGCCACTGAACAGTCGCCAGTAACGAGTAAATTATTCCAAAATAATGATATATATTTATTGTGGTTGTCTGTGTGTGTCTCGTGGTCCAGAAAAATGCTGTTATGTCTGGTACCAGACATATAAATATTTATATATATATATAAATATATATATATATATATAAATATATATATATATATCTATATATATAAAAAAATATATATATAAAAAAAAATATATATATATATAAATATATATATATATAAATATATATATATATAAATATATATATATATATAAATATATATATATATATATAAAAACATATATATATATATATAAAAATATATAAATATATATATAAAAAAAAATATATATATATATATTTATATATATTTATATTTATATATATTTAGGCTTCTCCTCTGGCAATTGGGAATATATATATATATATATATATATATATATATAACACACACACACAGTCACATGGTAATAAACTCGTAGTTGAACTTTCACCCTTTAAATGTCACCATCTCATTCCCAATTGCCAGAGGAGAAGCCTAAATAATGCAAGCTGGAGGAGACTGTTCTGATCAGCTGCTGGATCATAGCTGAGCTGTCCTTGGCCTTGTGGGATAGTGAATTCATCTGTGGGAATTGTGGTTGTCAAGTCAAGATTTAAGAATTAAAATTCAATTTATTTTCATGTAATAAAAGCAGAGTCATATTACACAAAATTGCCTTTTGTCTGCTGTAAGGCAGACAGATCCACCATTAACAGAAATTGCCTGAAATGCCTCTTGCAGTCAGCAAAAGAGAAGCAAAAGGGTGTCTGTGGATTCGCCTCCAGTGCTCCTGCAGCTTCACAGAGTCCAGTCCAAACCATCAGCAACCTGAGCTCCAGATCTGAACCTCTGACATGCCCTTGGCACCCAATCGCATCCTAGGCCCACACCTGGTACCTCTTCAGCCATTTTTGAGCCAGTCTCCAGCAGTCTGCAGCCTGGTGCGAGTCCCTTGACTGCAGTCTCCAGCAGCCCGCAGTCTCCGAGGGTTCCTCGCCTCGAGTCCCCACATGTCTGGGTCTTTCAGCTGCAGAGCCCCTCACTGCTTCGCTGCCGTGGCCGCTGCCCCACCGGTCATCTTCTCTGCTTCTCCTTCTCAGACAGCGGGTGGTCTCCCTCTTTTCTGGTGATCAGCGCCAGTTCTCTGCTTCCCTGGAGTCTGCAGTCCCTCGCAGCTGCTGGCCATCATAGGCGGTGCCATCTTGTGCGCAGACCCCACGATGGCGGGATTTTAAATAAAACTACCATCAGCTCCTTTAATGTGCCCTTCAAAGCCTGTACAAAGCTGACATCAGTCGGACTTGGCAGTTGGATCCCCCGTTGGTTACCCCCATTCAAGTGCTAAGATTTGTCCATCAGATTTGTTGACAAATGCCTGTGTGTTCTTGTTCCGTGAACATTAAAACTGGGACTAACACATTGAAAAGGTAAATCTCACTCGGAAATCAGATTTAACCTTCAACTGGCAATTACTCAGTTGAGGATAGAACCAGAACTTAGCAACCGTGTAACCATGGGCAACACCGTATCATTTAATGCAATGATGGTGACAAGCCACGGCTGATTGGAGTCTGTGACTGAAATGGAGATGATCAGCAATGATGCACGAACCTTTGACTCCTTGACCAGATCTTTCATTATCCGTTTGCATTTTTCTGATTCAAGATATATCCCTGAGCTTTGAGTGACAATTACAAAGTTGGTCTTCAAAGCAGCTTTAAACACGGGCCCCCATCTGAGAAGGAGAAGCAGAGGAGATGACACACTGGGCCACGTGTACGTACTGGCATCACTAGGGGGTTGCATGGGTTACGGACCGCACCGAGCAACACCATCAGAGTGGGGGTGGGGGGGTGACATCAAAATGACTGCCTATAAATTTTTTCTGCAATGCTTCATAACATAACAATTACAGCACGGAAGCAGGCCATTAGGCCCTTCTAGTCCGCACCGAACCAAACACCCCTTTCTAATCCCACCTCCCTGCACAATGCCCATAACCCTCCATCTTCTTCTCATCCATATACCTGTCCAACCTTTTCTTAAATAATACAATTGACTCCGCCGCCACTATTTCTCCCGGAAGATCATTCCACACGGCTACCACTCTCTGAGTAAAGAAGTTCCCCCTCATGTTACCTCTAAACCTCTGCCCCTTAATTCTTAACTCATGTCCTCTTGTTTTAATCTTTCCTCCTCTTAATGGAAATAGTCTATCCACATCCACTCTGTCTATCCCTTTCATAATCTTAAATACTTCTATCAAATCCCCTCTCAACCTTCTACGCTCCAAAGAATAAAGACCTAATCTGTCCAATCTCTCCCCATACTCTAGATGCTTAAACCCAGGTAACATTGATAAAGGCCAGCATACTAAAAGCCTTCTTCACCACCCTATTCACGTGAGTTTCTACATTCAGGGAACGATGTACCGTCACTCCTAAATCTTTCTGCTCTTCTGTATTCCTCAATGCTCTCCCATTTACCACGCATGTCCTATTCTGATTCTTCTTACCAAAATGAAGCACCTCACACTTATCAGCATTTAATTCCATCTGCCATTTTTCAGCCCACTTTTCTAAGCAGCCCAAATCCCTCTGCAATCCTTGAAAACCTTCTTCATTATCCACTATTCCACCTATCTTAGTATCGTCTGCATATTTACTAATCCAATTCACCACCCCATCATCTAGATCATTAATGTATATAACGAACAACAATGGGCCCAATACAGATCCTTGAGGCACACCACTGGTCACCGGCCTCCAACCTGACAGACAATTATCCACTACCACTCTCTGGCCTCTCCCTTTCAGCCAATGTTCAATCCATTTGACTATCTTAAAATTTATACCTAAACACTGCACCTTCCTAACTAACCTTCCATGTGGTACCTTATCGAAGGCCTTACTGAAGTCCATATAGACAACATCCACTGCTCTACCCTCATCCACATTCCTAGTCTCCTCTTCAAAAAATTCAATCAGATTGGTCAAACATGACCTTCCTCCCACAAATCCATGTTGAGTGCTCCTGATCAGACCCTGTCTATCCAGATGTTTATAAGTACTATCTCTAAGAATTTTCTCCATTAATTTACCTACCACAGACGTCAAACTTACAGGCCGATAGTTGCCAGGCTTCCTCCTTGAACCCTTTTTAAATAACGGAACCACATGCGCAATGCGCCAATCCTCCGGCACTATCCCCATATCTAATGACATTTGGAAAATTACCGCCAGAGCCTCTGCTATTTCCTCCTTCACTTCTCTCAATGTCCTGGGGAAGATCCCGTCTGGTCCCAGAGACTTATCCACCTTTATATTCTTCAAAAGCCTTAAAACTACACCTTTTGTAATCTCTATATTCCCCATATTTACCCAATTTGCTTTTTTTATCTCACATCTCCCAATATCCTTCTCCTTAGTGAATACCGAAGAAAAGAAACTGTTCAATATCTCCCCCATTTCTCTAGGCTCCACACACAGTTTTCCGCTCTGATTTTCTAAGGGACCAATTTTGTCTCTAGCTTTCCTCTTACCATTAACATATTTGTAAAACTCTTTTGGATTAGTTTTCACCCTGCTTGCCATAGTTTTCTTGTACCTTCTTTTAGCTTTCCTAATTCCTCTCTTAACATTCCTCTTACATTCAATGCATCTTTCAAGCATCTCCTTAACTCCATGCTTCTTATATCTAATGTACGCCTCCCTTTTTCTTCGAACCAAGTTTCCAATATTCCTTGAAAACCACGGCTCTCTCAAACCTTTTGCCCCTCCTTTTAACCTAACAGGAACATAAAGCTTTTGCACTCTCAAAATCTGATCTTTAAAAGACTTCCATCTCTCTACTACATCCTGCCCATAAAACAAATTGTCCCAATGCACACCCTGCAAGTCCTTTCGCATCTCCTCAAATCTAGCTTTTCCCCAATCAAAAACCTCAATCCTTGGCCCTGATTTCTCTCTTTCCATAATGACATTGAAGCTGATGGCATTATGATCACTGGACCCGAAGTGCTCGCCAACACTAACCTCCATCACTGGACCCATCCCATTTGCCAACAGTAGATCTAACATTGCTCCTTCTCTGGTCGGCACCTCTACATATTGTTGTAAAAAACTATCTCGCACACATTTCACAAACTCTAACCCATCCAGTCCTTTCACAGAATGTGTTTCCCAATCTATATGTGGAAAATTAAAATCTCCCATAATTACAACCCTGAGCTTATCACAAATATCTACTATCTCCCTACAGATTTGCTCCTCTAGGTCTCGGTCCCCTCCGGGTGGTCTATAATACATCCCTACAAGTGTAACCTCTCCTTTCCTACTCCTCAGTTCCACCCAAATAGCCTCCGTGGATGTGCCCTCTAATCTATCCTTCCTAGGCACCGCTGTAATATTTTCCCTGACAAGCAATGCAACCCCACTTCCTCTTGCCCCTCCGACTCTATCACACCTAAAACAATGAAACCCAGGGATATTCAGTTGTAAATCACATCCCTCCTGCAACCATGTCTCACTAATCGCTACCACATCATACTTCCAAGTATCAATCCACACCTTCAGCTCATCCACCTTTTTTACAATACTCCTGGCATTAAAATGTATTATAAAAATATCCTTGCAGTTAGTTAGATCAACAACATTTTTCGTAAGCCCAGCATATATGTATCAATATACGTGCAAGGCTATAACTAGATGCTAATTTACTTTTAGAACCTTCTACTGTGCTCCGGTCAGAGCCGTCATTATCACCCAATATCAACGACGCTTCGAATCACATGATTTCATCTGCAAGGACTATAAGCCCATGCTGTTGTTTTTGTTGCTGCCTGTTATTTTTATAGTTGCTCTTTTTGTCAACTTTTCTGATGTTTTAGCTACATTAATTGTGGTCAATAGTGTTTGTGAACCTAGATCAATAACTTGTTTGAGAATGAAGTAATAAATCAAAGGAAAAGAAGGAGAAAAATCAAAACAGCACCCGCTCAGGAACTAATAATGTTGAAATTCTATGTAGAACGATTTTCCAAAACAATTTTGTTGTTGGTATTAATATTAAATAAGAAATATCACATTTAAGTAATTTAAATCTATATTTACCACATATTATTTTATATTTTTACAACTATATATATTTTTTCAAATATTGCTAATTTGCGGGGGAAGGGGGGGGTTAACACCACGAGTTACCGCACTGGGGGGACACCAACCCTAGTGACGCTACTGTGTCCACAGCAGCATTCCAGTGAGGGGTTCTGTAGCTGAAGGACCCACAGTGGCGCCGGGCTGTTGGTGAGCCGCGGCAAGGAACCCTCACAGGCTGAGGGCTGCTGGAGACTTCGGTGAAGGGTCTCGCTCCAGGCTGCGGACTGCTGTAGATGGGCTCGAAACTGGCTGAAGGGGGAACCAGTACGCAAGAGGGAGCTGAGGGCGCTGAAGGATTCCTAACTGTATCGAAGGTTCGGATCTGGAGCTCAAATTGCCGCTGGTTTGGTCTGGACTCTGTGTGGTTACAGAGGGGGTGGGAGCTCAGGTGGACACTCGGTGACTCGGGGGGGGGGGGGGGGATCTCTCTTTTGCTTTTTTTTCTTTGACTGTAAGAGGCACTTCAGGCAATTGCTGCCGATGGCAAATCTGTCTGCCTTACAGCGGACAAAAGGCAATTTCATGTAATATGCCTCTATTTTTAATTACAAGATAATGAACTTTTGTTCATCCACAGTGCATTTACTGTTACTCCCGAATATTTAATTCTATCTGACCATTTCAATTTTATAATATTTTTATATTCCGAATAGACTCCTTCCCCAACTGGTAATATTTCACTCATCCCAATTTACCCTATATCCAGATAACTCCCCAAACTTCAGCAAGTAATCTTGCAAATATTTCAAAGACTGCTCCGGTTCTGTCAAATAGATCAACACATCATCTGCAAATAAATTAATCTTATATTCACCATCTGCAATTTTCATCCCTTTAATCTTACCATTCTGTCATATTGTCTGAGCTAACGGTTCAATAGCCAATGTAAACAAGGCTGGTGTTAATGGACCACCTTGCCGATTCAACCACATTAATTTAAATGGTAAAGAAGTTTGACCATTTGTCACCTCCCTAAAAATTGTTTTTTTTTTTATATATATAAAGCTTTAACCCAACCAATAAAATAAGGGCCAAAGTTAAACTTCTCTAAAACCTTAAATAAAAAATTCCATTCAACCCTATCAAAAGATTTTACCACATCCAGATGCTGTCTAAATGCATTGACCAATGTGATCAATCTAAGAATGTTATCAGATGTATTTCTATTCTTAATAAAACCTGTTTGATCTACATGTATCAACTGAGGTAAATATTTAGCAAATCTATTCGCTAATACTTTCGCCATAATTTTATAATCTACATTTAGTAAAGAAATAGGCCTATACAAAGATACTTTCAATGGATCCCTATCTTTCTTTAAAATCACAGTAATTATAGCACTCAAACAAGATTCTGGTAACACCTAATCCTCAGTTATTAGCTGTAGAACATCTCCAAATACTGAGGATAAATCTTCATAAAATACTTTATAAAATTTAGCTGAAAATTCATCATCCCCCAGTGACTTGTCATTCGGCATCTCTCGAAGAGATTCTTTAATCTCGATATCTGTAAATGGAGCTTTTAATTCCCTAACTTCCTCCTCCCTGAAAACAGGCAAATTTAATTTAGATAAATAAGAATCAATGGAACCAGCTTCCTGCTTTCCCTCAGAAGTATATAATTGTTGACAAAATGAATAAAACTGGTCATTAATTTCCTAAGATTTATAGGTAACTATTGAATTCTTTTTAACTGCATTAATAATTCGTGATGTCTCTTCTGTTTTAATTGCCATGCTAACACCTTATGAGCCCTCTCACCTAATTCATAATAACATTGCTTAGATTGATTGATTAAATGCTCATACTGATAGGTTTGTAGTGTATTATAACGTAGTTTCAGCTTCGCTAAAGCTGCCTTTTTATCTTCTGTAACATCTTTCTGAAATTCCTTTTCCAACTCAGTAATTTTTTTCTCCAATGTTAAGCTTTCCGCCACATATTGTTTTTTTTAAACTTTCGTAGTATAACTAATAATTTGCCCACGCAAATATGCTTTCAAAGCATCACATAATACAAAATTACTGCTTACTGTATTAATATTTTCAACCAGAAATAAAGCAATCTGTTCTTTAACAAAAGTAACAAATTCTGGTTTCTTTAATAGTATTGTATTAAGCTGCCATCTATAAGACAGTTGCACCACTTCCATACTTGGACAAGAGAAAAACAACATAAAATGATCCAATATGACCCGGCTTTTATATTTGGCTTGGAGTACTCTACCTTGTAAATGTGCCGATAGCAAAAACAATCTATTTTAGAAAATGAATCATGTCTAAATGAATGGAAGGAGAAATCTCTCTGTAGGATTTACTCTTCTCCAAATATCAATTAAATTCAAATCTTTCATCAAGGCCCCTAATTGTTTTGCCGTCTTTGATTTCCTTATACTTTTTGGAGACCTATCTAACAAAGGATCTAAAATGCAGTTAAAATCTCCCCCAACCAAAATATTTTCCTTGTCCTGGTTTAACAAGAAAAAAGCCTCCGACATAAACCTTTCATCATCCACATTAGGTGCATAGATATTTAACAAAGTCCATGATTCAGCAAAAATTTTACAATTCAACCTCAAAACCCTGCCTGTATTACCTTCAAAGGATTCCGACGCTCTACTGTGCGCCCCCAGACCACCAAGCTATACTGCAGGCTCACGAGTCTGTCCTCGCTCAGCCGATCCACCCGCGCACCCTGGTTCACAGGCGCGTGAGTCAGGGTCGGCCGAGCTTGTCACTGAACTGGTGCCATCTTGCGAATGCGCGATCGGCACCAGTGTAATATTTAGAAGAGCAGGAGTCCTCTGAGGCTTGGGAGCTCCAATCGACGACTCCATGGCTTCAACTTGGTAGGTAGGCCTCAATTCTTCAACACTTTTATAAGGTAATTTCTTTTGCAATTGAGCTTGTGATTTCTTCATGTTTATAACCATTTCAGTCTTCCACTATTCCAAAGTCCGTAAATACTATTTTTAGCCACTTTTACAAGTTTTAAAATCAGGTATTTATGAGTCTAACTGGTGGAAGGTGGAACTACACAACTTCCCTCTATGCCATCTTGCCACGCCCCCCCCCCCCTTCACTTCCTTCCTGATGCATGAATGCAAAGGAGCCTTTGTTCTGTTAGATTTCTTTCATATGTCCTATCATTCAACTGACGCAACATCTGAGTGACTTTGTTCAATCGACCTGCTTCACCTATCTGACAAGGCGAGGTCTGCGCCCATTTTAAGTCTAACTCTCATTTTTTCTTAATTGGCTTCATAGAAGCTTTTCTGAGCATATCATGTAACAAGATATTTGGTCATACGGGAAACATTTTACCACACAATATATCAGCGCTGGCAGCACTACAACATAATGATGCTTTGTCTTCATTTTGCAGTGTGGAACATTGTATTGCAAGAAGAAAGAATCATCACAAGAGCAGCTACACAGAATCTTTTCATATGTTTCGCCACAATCAGATCAACATACATTTCGATGGCCATTCGGCACATGTACGATTTGCCAGTAGCTGCAGATCAGATTTACAGGAATATTTCTGGAGTCATGGTTTAGACTGGAGTTACTCTCATTGCAGCAAAAAGATTGTTTGGAGAAACTTCAAGAAAAATACCCCAGCAGATTCCAGAAATCTGAATCAGTGGGGGGATCTGCTGTGCTTCCGCCATTTCTACCACATCTACTGTATCAACTTGCTCCATTTCCGTCACCTACTATGTGATCTCACCACCAAAAAAAACCCAGCGTCTGCAGACTTTCGTGATTCACTCCTCCAGAGGATTGTTTGTTGCTCCAGAATCCAGCACTTACAGTCTCCTGCATGTATCTGGAAATCTGAAACTGACCTGAGAAATCTTTTTATAACTACCCCACACCCCCACCATGGCAGTCCTGGCCTCATATCTATCAAAGACATTTCCTTTCTCCAATCACAATACTCATATATGCTGGAAAGGTTCAGCAGGTCACGTAGTGCCTGTATGAAGCAATGGGTAGCCAACATTTCAGGCCTGGGCCCTTCTTCAGGATACTAAGTGACGTGCTGAGTTTCTCCAGTAGGTTACGTAGCATTGACGTCGGCGTCTTGTGTTTTCACTCAACGTAAGCATCTGCAGACTTTCTTGATTAACCCCCTTTGTCCTATTGATTCCTCCCCTACACTCTCTACAGTTCAAATCTTACCTTCTTTTTCTTCTTTCCCAGGTTAATGAAGGGTCTTGCAGGAAAATCATTTGAGAATAAGAAAATGGAAATAGAACTGATAGCACTGTTCTATGGTAGACAGCACTGATTTAGTTGGCTGAATTGTCCATAAAATTATTCATCGGCCGGTCCGTCCATTTGGACTTCCAGAAGGCCTTTGATAAGGTACCGCACGGGAGTCTAGTGGGCAAGATCAGGGAGCATGGTATTGGAGGTAAGGTGCTGACATGGATAGGAAATTGGTTAAGAGATAGGAAACAAAGGGTTGGAGTAAATGGGTCTTTTTCAGAATGGCAGGATGTGACGAGTGGAGTGCCTCAGGGATCGGTGTTGGGTCCTCAGTTGTTTGTAATTTATGTTAATGATTTGGATGAGGGGATTATAAATAACATGAGCAAATTTGCAGATGACACTAAACTGGGTGGCGGTGTGGGGTGTGAGGAGGATGTAAGGAAAATGCAGAGGGACTTGGACAGGCTGGAGGAGTGGGCGGCTAAATGGAAGATGAATTTCAATGTGAACAAATGTGAGGTTATTCATTTTGGGGGAAGTAATAGGAAAGCTGAGTATTATTTAAATGGAGACAAGCTAGGGAGTGGGGAAGTGCAAATGGATCTGGGTGTATTTGTTCACCGGTCACTGAAGGCAGGTTCAGAAAGCTGTGAAGAAGGCAAATGGAATTTTGGCTTTCATAAAGAGGGGATTGGAGTATAGGAACAGAGACGCCCTTCTGCAGTTATA
This sequence comes from Narcine bancroftii, assembly GCF_036971445.1. Taxonomy (NCBI): domain Eukaryota; kingdom Metazoa; phylum Chordata; class Chondrichthyes; order Torpediniformes; family Narcinidae; genus Narcine; species Narcine bancroftii. Next base: position 118,229,894 of record NC_091477.1, on the reverse strand, counting down.
CAGGGCCCTGGTGAGACCCCACCTGGAGTATTGCGTCCAGTTCTGGTCTCCAAACTTGAGGAAGGACATATTAGCTATAGAGGGTGTGCAGCGCAGATTTACAAGGTTAGTTCCAGGGATGGCAGGGTTGTCATATGCAGCAAGGCTAGAAAAACTGGACTTGTATCCATTGGAGTTTAGAAGGATGAGGGGGGGACATGATTGAGGTATACAAAATCATCAGGGGGATAGACAAGGTGAAGTCTGATTACTTGTTCCCAATGATGGGGGAGACGAGGACTAGAGGGCATAGTTTAAGAATACAAGGTAGGCCCTTCAGGACGGAGATGAGAAAGCATTTTTTTACCCAGAGAAGTGTGAATCTGTGGAATGCTCTGCCACAGAGGGTGGTAGAGGCGGATTCGCTGACTATGTTCAAAAGAGAGTTAGATAAGACTCTTGTGGGTAACGGAGTTAAGGGTTATGGGGATAAGGCTGGAAAGGGGTACTGATGGTAATGATCAGCCATGATCTAAAATGGCGGTGCTGGCCCTACGGGCCAAATGGCCTACTCCAGCTCCTATTGTCTATTGTCTATTGTCTATTGCCTCCCATCGATAAGCCACTGTTATTTTTGTCTCTTATTCTGCAATTTCTTCTCACAAGTTGAAAAAGTGCAGCAGGCACACAGGAACAACAAATTACACACTACTCTGATGTGGAAATACATCATTGGTCCTTCACCTTTAGAAGATGTAATCCTTGAAATTCCTTCCCCAACACCTCTGTGGGAGCATCTTCACCAGAAGGGGTTGGAGAGTCATTGGGTCATATCACGTGGAACAGGCCCTTTGGCCCAATTCACCCATCCCAACCAAGTTGGCATTCTGACCAATTCTAATTTGATACGAGTTTATCGTCATCCACATTGTATAATGTATGTGTGCACCGAACAGGAACTTCACTCAAAAAAAAAACACAGACATAACAGGGTGCAGAAAAGATTTACAAGGATGTAGCCTGGATTGGAGAACATGGCTTTTGAGGATGGGTTGAATGAATTTGGCCTTTTCTCCTTGGAGTGACAGAGGATGAGGGGTGACCTGATAGAGGTGTACAAGATGATGAGAGGCATTGACTGTATGGATGGTCAGAGGCTTTTTCCCAGCGCTGAATTTCATAGCACGAGGGACTAGAGTTTTATGGTGCTTGGGGGTAAGCATGGGGGGGGGGGGGGGGAATGTAAGGGAAAGGTTTTTCCACACAGAGAGTAATGAATGCATGAAATGCGCTTCTGGCAATGGCTGTAGAGGCAGGTACAACAGGAACTTTTGAGTGCCTATTCGATCAGTACATCGAAAAATGGAGGGTTATGGAGTGGGAAAATTCTCAGCAGTGGTTAGACTAGGTTATTAAGTCATGTGACGTGCTGTGGTAGCAGCAAGTGGACACAAAACATAAAAGACTGTACTACAGGCTTTAACCTGCTAAAAGTCTGAACACACCAGTTTCAGCTGTGGTGGCTCCCGAGTGATTGGCTCAGGAGGGGCCGGCTCATGTTTATATTCAGGTTGGCTGATTAACAGTGGGTCAGGTGGAGTCAGCCCCCAGGTGGTCCTTCTGCAGGTACAGAGATCACCCCCCCCCCACCCTGCAGTAGGCTAGTGGTCGTATCACCACAGGTCAGCATATCACGGAGGGCCAAAGGGCCTGTACTGTGCCTCTATGTTCAATGTTCATAGAACCATAGAAAGATACAGCATGAAAAAGGCCTTTTAGTCCATTGAATCAGTGCAGACCCACAATTATCCATTTGCACTGATCCTATATTAATCCCAGTGCAGGTTACCTTTTTTTTTTATTTTTCAAATAAATGGTCCCAATTAAGAATGAATGACCACCATATATTGAAGAGCCATTGGCCTGCAAAATCAATCCCGAACTCCTCTCCGCAGATGACCTAAAATCTTAACTTAAATTCTGATATGATGGCATGCCTAACTTGGAAAAAATCAGATGTTCTTTTCCTGTAACAGATTTAAATTTTCTAAGTTTATGGGGTCCTTATATCAGTTTTTTTTTTGCAATTTTTAAGATCACTTGGATCTTGCTTTGTGAGTTGTTTTCTTTTTTAAAGGTGGTGAAATTATGTACTGAGCAGATAACTTCAGAAGGGAAGGGGGTAGAATTTGTAGTATAGTATAATAGTTAATTTTTAAAAACTCTTTCAATTAGCCGTATGTTAACCATATAACCACTTACAGCACAGAACAGGCCAGTTCGGCCCTACTAGTCCATGCCGTAGCAAATCCCCATCCTCCTAGTCCCACTGACCAGCACCCGGTCTATACCCCTCCAGTCCTCTCCTCTCCATGTAACGATCCAGTCTTTCCTTAAATGTAACCAATGATCCCGCCTCGACCATGTCTGCCGGAAGCTCATTCCACATCCCCACCACCCTCTGCGTAAAGAAATTTCCCCTCATGTTCTCCTTACAATTTTCCCCCTTCAATCTTAAACCATGCCCTCTAGTTTGAATCTCCCCCTTTCTTAATTGATTAATTGTTTAAGTGCTGGCCACTTTTTTCTTTGTGACTGTTAAGATATTGAGTTTATATATAATAGTCTAATTCTTCTTATATCACTGTTTCTCCATATTCTTTTTTATATATATTATCTTTGATTAATAGATTTTACTTGTGTACTATTTCTGTAAAAGCCATTAAAAATATTGATAAAGAAATTCACTCTCCATAGATGTTGCCTGACCTGCTGAGTATTTCTAGTACTTTTTTGTTCCTCAGATTTTCAGCACCTAAAATTTGTTTTGATTTCCAACCTCACCATGTGGAAACATACACAGAGCAAATCTTCACATGCTTATGCATTACATTTGATCCACGAACCCATCTTTGTATATTACAGAGAACTATTTTTACTGACAGCTCTTTTAAAGACTCAACCGTGTGGCACAGGTTCTCAAGATACACATCCCCCACAAATAATACTTAGCTTTCCTTTTCCAATGGACACAGTCCATTTCAAGAAACAGTTTCTCCAAGATCTGATCTCAATAGTTTTGAGGTCTGTGGGAGAGGAAGGAATGGTGAGGCCGACAACTAGATAGAGATGTGCATTGTACTGATAGGGTAGCAAATAAAGTGGAGCATAACAGTGACCCTAAGTTTCAGGAACTTCATTAATTATGTTATGGTGTGCATGTATTGTAATGGAAATAGAAATTTTTTGTGACTCAAGCTATAATCATAGCAGGCACACATTGTTGCAACAGAAACTTAGACTGATTGTTAATTAAGTTAAACTTATGGACAAGTTGGGATCCTATTCTGTATTCAAGCTAGTAATTGCAACTCTCAATCTGCAATCAAAACTAGTTTACTATTAATAGAGTTATTCCAATTATGCCCATGGAGGGTATAAAATCTACACCAAATTCATGCTCAGATCATCTTTGACTGGTCTCTTAATACACATCAGTTTTAAAACAGTGACATTGTTTTGAATGCCAGATCCAAATGGCCTTTGTTTGCTCCGACCGACTTCTCCAGTTTCCGCTGGGAAACCTCAAGTCACCAACCCCTCCGCCATCTGTGTGTTCCTCAGCTGAAGAACCCCCTCTCTGGTCCACCGACCCGTGGGTCATCTCCTCTGCTTCTTCTCACCAGACAGCGGTGGTGGTGGGGGGTGGGGGGGTGCGTGATCTCTCTGTTTTCAGGTGCCCTGTACCAGTCCTCTGTTTCCCCGGAGTCTGCAACACCTCATGGCTACCGATGATCATAGATGCTGTCATCTTGGGCACAGAACCCACGGTCACGGGAATTTAAATAAAGCCATCGCCGGCTCCTTTAACGGGCCTTTTAAAGCCCGTACAGAGCTGATGGCAGTCAGACTGGGCAGTTGCTCCCCGCAGGAGCGCTGTGTCTCATCTCCCTGCCCACCAAGGGTCAGCACCGGAGGCAGTGCTCCAATCACCTCTATTAAGTCATCTCTCATTCTCCTTTGCTTCAAAGAGAAAAACCTAGCTGTTAACCTTTCCACATGGGGCACCTTCTGTAATCCAGGAGACCTTCTGGTAAATCTCTTCCGCACCCTCTCCATATCTTTCACATCCTTCCTGTAATGAAGCAACCAAACTGGACAAAATATTTCAAGTGTGGCCTAACCAGAGATTGATAACCCTTCTTCATTTTGTACTGGAGACTGTGCCAGCTGCAAGTGAATCTATGGACACTCAGTGACTCTCAGGGAAACTCTTGCTTCTCTTTCTCGGACTGCAATTCCTGTCGACGGTGAATGGGTAGACTGAAGTCAGTTTTGTGTAAAGGAATGTTTTATGTAAATCCTCCTTCCTGGTCTCATTTGGCATTGTCCTTAGTTGCTGGTCTTTAGCTTTCGATCTACAGGCTGTGAGAATGTGATGTAATTTTGGTCACTGAAGCAATGTTATTACAGGGCCAGAAGCTCCGGTTCAAATCCGGCACTGTTTGTAAGGAGTTTGTACCTTCTTCCAGTGATTGGGTAGGTTTCGTCTGGAGGCTCTGATTTCATGTTGCAAATCATTTTTTTTTAATGAATTTGTCGGTTCAAAACATGCAAGACTGTGGAGAATATGGGCCATAACAATGATAAGAATTGATGGGATCCGGTCACACCAGAATGCTCCAACCTTGATCTTGTCACTTCGGAATTGGCCACAGCACTCTGGCTTTGGACTACAGCCATCCCAGTCATTTGCAGTGAACAAAATTCTTCATCGTTCTTGGATGTCACCTGTAATGTGTGCAGTGATTGATGTGCAAGCTCAAATGTCAGGTTTTCAGTGAACGTGTGCATCTACCAATCTAGAGCCTGAGGCATTAGCCAGTCCCCTCCCCCCACCAAAAATAATGTACTAGAATTACAATGGATTGAGTGTACTCCTAAATGCCTCTCTGCATTTCTGCTGTTTTGCCCCAAAACTTATGGCCAGATCTTTTCCTGCGGGCTTTGGATTAAAGTAATCTTACTGTTTCTGTGCAGCATCTTTCAAAGAGCCATCTTCTGTCTTGTAGAAGATTTCTCAATGTGCTACGCCCGTCCTTCTCACGCAATGACCAGTGCTCTCAGTTTGGTACACAGCCGCATTGGCTTTGGGCCAATCACAATCTGTATTTGTGAGGAAATTGCCAAAATGAGCAGGAGCTGAAGACCAGAACTGAAGTTCACAGAACAGTTTTTAACAGGCACTTGAACCTCCAGTTACTACCCAAACTGTAAAGCACTCTGACACAACAAAAAGACCTGCCTGCACTGTTGAAACACAAAGTATTTTTCTGGCACTACTGTACCTATTTACTTTCCCCACCTAGGCCATGCCTTCTTCTCACTGCTGCCATCAAAAAGGAGGCGCAAGAGCCTGAAGACGAACACCCGATGATACAAAAGCAGCTCCTCACTCTCCACCATCAGATTTCTGAATAGATAATGAACCACAGACACCAGCTCTTTCCCCCCCCCCCATTCTTTTGCAATAATCTCTTTTTAAATAGTGTATTACGGAAATGTAATTTATAGCAATTTTTGTACCTGCAATGCACAATACCGCTGCTGCAAAACAACAAATTCTGCGACCCATGTTCCGAAGAGTAAACTTGATTCTAAAAACATCAGGATGTCAAACTCGTCTTCCCAGCATTATTTTCTCTGTGCAAATTCAAGTTCGGAAACCGCAGTTGTTAAACCTCCAGATGTAAAACTCAGCGGCCCCGTCACAGTGAGTCGCGGGTCGGCCTGCGGCAGAGAGGGGGAGTGGGCAACGGTCCTGGCGAGGTCAGGCCCGAGGCCTCCGGTTCCGGGTGCTAGGAAGCGGCCTTGGCTTCCCCTGACACCGGCCAGGCCCCAAAACCGGAATCCATGGTGAGACCCTGCAACGTAAACAGAGGAGGTGGGGGCGATTAGCGGGCTGATGCCAATGTATTCTGGGATTTGTTGTATTACTGTGCATGCGCTATACTGGCGCGGCGGCCAGCGGGCCAGCTCTAATACATTTTTGAAATGATCTTGCGGGCCAAATATAATTATATCGCGGGCCAAATTTGGCCGGCAGGCCAGAGTTTTTTCATGTGTGTTTTAAGGGGAGACAAAACTTAATTGGAACTGTACAAGCCAACACAGTTAGTGTATGTTACGCGCGAACCAAACCCTCACTTGCTGCAGCTGTACAGGTACTGATTTAAGGGGGAAAACAGTCGTGTTCATTACATTAAATTAAAAAGAGATATTAAATACAAAAAATATACAGTACAACTCCAATTATCCAAAATGGTCGGGACTGGGCGCTTTTTTTTGGAGAACCGGTCATTTTATTCAAAAGCAGCCCAGTATCAACAGCAAATCACTTGTAACTGTATCAACAGCCACCAGCGGCTTTTAAGCATCAAAATGTTTAATTCTCACCAAAAAAAAATGGTGGCCACCGCCAATCTCTGACACCTCCCCAGCGAGACCCCACTCGTGCCGGGAGGCCGAGGGTCCTGCCTGGGAGCTGGAGGTCCCCGCTACTGCCAGGCCCCAACCCCCCCTCCCGATTCTGCTGCCGCCACCACCAGGAGCCCAAGGTCCCTGGTCAGTTCAGCTCTGAAAAAAAATGGATAAATGAGGATTTTGGATATCCTTGTTTATCTGATTTTTTAAAAAATTAAAAGAATCAGATTTCAGATAATGAGAGTAGATCAATGATGTTCACAGTTACCATGGTGAACAAAAAATAATGGCATTCCAACAGTCCCCCTATGGTGTCGGGGCAGTCCGTGATCAGTGCAACAAGGGGAAGTTCAAGAGCCCGCGAGATGTTGGAAAGAAACCATTCTTGAACCTGAAGGTTCTTCCCAGCTCTCCATGTGAAAAACAGCAGTAGGTTTCTATAATTGCACAAAGCAATTTAATAATGAAATATGCGAGTACTGAGAGACATTGACAGGATTAGAAACTAAGCAACTGAGCACAAATGAAAGAGAACACAATAAAAGGAAAGCACAATAAGAGATAGGCCCCAAAAACGAACTTCGAGTCCTTTATCTGATCAGCTTCTGGCCATATCATGATCTAGTCTGGGACCACCAATACCCCCGAGCATAAAGCCCTGCAAAAGGTAGTGGATGCGGCCCAGGACATCACAGGGCAAAACCCTCCCCACTATCGAGAATATCTAAGGGGAACACGCCTGTTGGAAAGCAGCAGCCATCATCGAGGATCCACACCAGCCAGCTGCTACCATCAGGAAAGAGGTCTAGGTGCCACAAGGCTCAAACCACCAGGTTCAGGAACAGCTGCTCCCCCTCCACCATCAGACTCAACGACAAACTCAATCAGGGACTCATTTAAGAACTGTTGTACTTTTTTTTCTCTGTATTGCACTGTCAGTTTGTTTACATTTTTAAAATTTATTTACATGTATACATATCTTCTTGAGGACCGTTTTTTCCATTACCAATATGTGGTAATTCTGCCTCACCCACTGGAAAAAAAGAATCTCGGGATTGTACGTAATGTCACATATGTACTCTGACAATAAATCAGAACTTTGGTATAACAATCAAATGTTTTCATTCTTCAGACCTTGCTGAACTGGAAGGAATCATTTTAACTCATTAGAATGTCAGCAGATTTCATAAAAATTTTTAGCTTAGATATTAATGCCAAAATATCCCAGGAATGGAACTGTAAAGAAAGGCTCATTATCTCGAGACCATGTCAACCTCTGGTTCATGGGGCTCCCTGGTCCCTGGCTCAGTTTGGACTCTGGGTCATGGTTTTGTCTGATCCTGGCCTCAATTTGGTTTCTGAATATCTGGACAATGACTCACTCTGGGCCCAGTTCCCTGGTCTCTTCCTCATTGGAGCAGCCAAGGAAAATCCACATTGACATGGGAGAACTTAAACTCCTTACACTCAGCACCAGATCCAAACCTGGGCCACGGGCACTGTGTAATAGAATTGCGCTAACCGTGCCGGCCAGATATCAGATTCCCCAGATATTTGATGCACATCTCAGTCTGGCTCTTGGTCCATCTAATCCCCGTGTCCATGGAGCTCTAGCCCAATCTGATTCCTTGGGCATCTGGGAAGGCCTGACCAGCACATTGTAGGCCTGAGGTTTAAACAGCATCAGCTCGTGAGCGCACCATCGACGTGAACCTACTTAAGGGACATAACCTGCTCCGCTGCATAAATAAGGTGAATCACAGTATTGAAAAATGCCATGGCTAGGAAATCAATTTCCCTGAATAATGTAGCAAACGAATGTTTGCTATATGAATTATGCATGGGTTTATGGGCTATAGAAGCCAAATAGCTCCGTTGCAATTCTAGCAGTAAGCAAACCATGAGCATGTGAGCAACCTTATCTGAGTGCAGCACTGGCCTGATCTTGATATTCATGTGCTAGGATTGAGAAAGACTGTACTAACTAAATGAAATTCTATTGTTAGCTCTGCACAATAGCAGCAATACCAAAGAAAACCCACAGACATTAACACCCAAAAATGCTGGAGGAACTCAACAGGTCACTCAACAACCTTTGGAGCCAACGAGCATTTTTGTTCAGATACCTGTCTGCATTTTATTCAGTTTTTTTTTAACATTTCAGATTTATTGTCAGAGTACATACGTGAGATCACATACCACCCTGAAATTTTTTCCTGCAGGCCAGGCAGAATTAGCACTTATTGGTAAGGCAAAAAAAAAAAACTGTACACAGCTAAACATGTAAACAGATAAAGAAATGACCGTGTGAAACAGAGGTAAAAAAAAACAAGAGCTCTTAAATGAGTCCCTGGCTGAGTTTATTGTTGAGGAGTCTGATGGTGGAGGGGGAGCAGCTGTTCCTGAACCTGGTGGTGTGAGAGACACTTAAACGAGTGTTTAGCAACTACCATCTTCCCGATGGCAGCAGCGAGAGCAGAGCGTGTGCTGGGTGGTATGGATCTTTGATGATTGCTGCTGCTCTCAGACAGCAGCGTTCCCTGTAGATGTTTTTCTACATGGTGGGTAGGGTTTTGCCCCGTGATGTCCTGGGCTGCATCCGCTAACTTTTGCAGGGGTCTCCGTACAGGGTTTTGATGTTCCCATATCAGGCCAGACAGCACACTTTCCATCATGCATGTGTAAGTTTGGCAGGGGTTCCAATGTCATACCAAGCCTCTGCAAACTCCTGAGTAAGTAGAGGCTTTCTTCACAATACCATCACCTTGAAGGACTCAGACTTGAAACGTTGGTTATTCATCTTTACCTGATATGGACACTACAAGACCTGCTGCTTTCCTCCAACAGTTCTGTGCTTTTACTACAACCACAGCATTTGCAGACTGGAGTTTCACTCCACAGACATGAAACCCCCTCCACCAGTGAACTGCAAGGTCATATCCCACAAGGACATGGGTGCCATGTTGAATAACAGGGGAAATTGAGAACAGCAAATGCCGTGCATGAGAATCACAAGGTTCACCTGGAGATACATTGGAATGGTGGGAAGAGAAAAGGTGAAGAGACATGTGTGGCATCTCATGCAGTTGCATGGACAGTGTCTGTAAACAGGGAGTGAGAGAACACTGAACAGTTTATGGTCATGCACCACCAAACAATGAAACATGTAGGCTTGCATCGTGCCAAGCCAAGTCCTAATCATGTATGTACAATGAGTAGAACGAGAATCAAAACCAAAGTGCAAGGGATAGCTAATAAGGACAGAGCAATCAACCAGGGAGTTGCAAAAGGAAAAAAATCCCACCCAAACACTGAAAGAGAAAGAATAGATTGATTTTCAATGGAGAATCAATATTTGACCTCAAAACCCATCCAGTTCAGATCTGCCTTTTAGAACATTACAGCACAGTACAGGCCTTTCAGCCCTCAATGTTGTGCCAACCTATATATTCCACCAAAAAAAGTAATCCTCCCTACCTTATAACCCTCTAATTTTCTTCCATCCATGTGCCTACCAAAGAATCTTAAACCTCCCTATTGTTTCAGCCTTCACCATCACCTTTGGCAATGTATTCCAGGCACCCACAACTCTTTAAAAAAAAACTTACCCCTGATGTCTCCCCTGAACTTTCCTCCCTTCACTTTGTACAGATGTCCTCTGGGGGTTGCTACTCCCACCCATGGATGATATTCATCCTTTTTTAGGGAAGGGAAGATGTCCTCCCTTGCCCTGTTTGATTTTTAGGAGATCCCAGACCCATTTCAATGGTTGCTTCCCAACAACCAATGAAATAACCCAACAAACCACTGAGGACAGACATAAAATATTGCACTTGTTTGAACCCCAAAATTAAAACAAACTATGGTGGAAACAATTATCAGTGGGCAAGATTAAAAAAAAGATTAATAGTTTACAGAACTCCGGCTTTTCCCTTTGGGATGAAGATTGCTCTAGCAAATTCAAACAGGAACTGACTCTAACCATTTCAGATAGCCTGCTTTTCTAGTTCATCTAACATCTTTACGCAAAGGGTGGTGGGGATGTGGAATGAGCTTCCGACAGACGTGGTCGAGGCGGGATCATTGGTTACATTTAAGGAAAGACTGGATAATTACATGGATAGGAGAGGACTGGAGGGGTATGGACCGGGTGCTGGTCAATGGGACTAGGAGGGTGAGGATTTGTTACGGCATGAACTAGTAGGGCCGAACTGGTCTGTTCTGTGCTGTAAATGGTTATATGGTTATATGGTTATCTGACCAGTTCAGAATAGCATTATCCATCTGCAACATTAACTCAGAACTTCACTTGCCAGATTTATTGCCTAACCTCTTGAGCATATTCCACAGTCTTGTTCAACTTCAGATTTCCAGTAGCTGTTCTTCAGTTCATTGATTCAGCATTGTTATTTTCTCAGCTTTTAGAATCCCACTGGTCATAAACTGTCAAGCTGGGCCATCTGAGACCCTAGTCTATGCTTTGTCTGAAAAGCAACCCTCTGCCATGTCAGAATATCACAATAGCCATCATCACTGAATAATCTCCTGTGTGGAACTTTACCAAAACACTTTGTTATAGTACAGACCTATTACCAATGTATATAGTGTATATAGTTACAGTATCTAGACTGTGTTTACAGCGATTGGCTGAGAGCTAAGCCACGCCTACTGTCTGGGCCTTAAAGGGTTGTGTCCCTAGCCAGGTCGGATCATTCCGGACTGGTCGGCCACCTGTGAAGAGCTCCTGTCTTTTGCTAATAAAAGCCTTGGTTTGGATCAACAAGTCTTTGGTTCTTTCGACAACCTCTACACACTTCCATCACACTTTCCCCTTTATCAAGTCCACAAGATTATTTTATTATCTACCTCTTTTATATTGTTATCTTTTCTTCTCTTATGTGTTGTCATGTTTTGTACTTGTGTAGCCATGGCAAGTTAGATTTTCAACATGTCTATGTATTGTGTAACAATAAGCTTCATTTAACTCCAAATTGATTCCACACACTTCTAGAGTTCTTTCTGTCATGTTATTACATTTTACTTCGCAATTCCACTATTTACTCCATTGCTGACCTACAACTGAATGTCACTGTTTAAGAGCATAAGACCCAGGCTATTCAGCCTAATGAATCTGCCCCACCATTTAGCTGATCCATTTTCCCACTCAGTTCCACTGCATCTTTGATTCCCTGGCTAATCAAGAACTTCTATAAACTCATGTGGCAAAAAATTCCACAGATTTAACATTCTCTGGCTAAAGAAATTCCTCCAATTTCAGTTCAAAGCAGACACCCTTCAAACCTAGAGTTGCACCCTCTTGTTCTAGACTCTCCCACCATGGGAAACAACCTTTCTACATCTACTCTGTCTTTGTAGCTCATGTGCAGTAATGTAGAGTTACTAACACACTCTTACAAGACAGGGACTTCAGCAGACACTCTCAATCCCCTGTACCAACTAGGGGGAGGGAGGGTTTCAGCTCAATGCTAAGTATTCCCACACAATTATACATTCCCCCCCTCTAAGTGTAGCGCACACATTACCAACAACTCCTCCAGCGATGTCCACAGTTCACAGCCTGGCATAGTGCCGCATTTGTCATGAGAACCAAGAAGCAGGGAGACTATGCTGCAGCACATGGCAGGCTTTTAAAGTGCAGTAAGTTGGGGAGTCCAGCCCAGGTAATCAGTATGTAATTTAAAGGGGCCAATGGCCATCAGTGAGTGATTTAAAGAGGCCAATGGTCAGGTGTGCACCAATGGGGAGGGGCGGGGCGGGGCGGGGCGGGTGGGCGGAGTCCCATATTGATGGCCTCTTCCAATTAAATTCTAGACAGAGAGGTCACATGACCTCCCCCCTCCACAATCCATACTACCTACCTCTTTTTGGTTTAAACATTATAACTGGAGAACATGATGTTGAAATATTCACTTGTTTTGGTTCAACCACTTCAATTCAGTATCAATTCACTGAAGTTGAGTCATTTTCCATTTTAGAAGAAGAAATTTTGCATGTTAATTAAAGTAAACTGAATAGGAAAGAGCTTAAAATTCACATTGAAAATTACTTCTGGTTCTTGAAATAGTGATACAATATTTTTTTGTGATCTTGCTTGTGCAGCCAGACAGTGATTATTCAATTCGTGAGCTTTGAAGATACTCAGTGTGCCAAACCTCCCATTTCAGCCTTTTGCAAAACGCCATCTTTTTGTTAGCATTGACTCAATTGAATGATTTACGACACAAATTGGCTTGGCAACTAAGGTATAAAATAAGCACAATCCTTGAAACGGGAATGGATTCTTTTCACTTTACCGGTGGAGTTTTCATCATATTACAGCTCCAGCATCTCATTTCTCATACTAACAATGCAGAACCAGTGACCTGGGTTAGAATCCCATGCTCTCTGTAAGGAGTTTGCAAGTTTTCCCCATGACAGCATGGATTTCTTCTGGGTGCTCCCAGTTTCTTCCCACCCTCTAGAACGTGTTGGGGAGGGGGGGGTTTGTATGTTATTTGGAGTATTTGGGCGGCATGGGCTTGTGGGCCGGAAGGACTTGTTCTGAGCGGTATTGTTTACATTTTTAAAAATTGCTTAATATTTAGCATCACCAGTGATCCAGGTCCTGTTCCCAATATGTGAGAGGATTCACTGGACAGTGAGCAGCAACTCTGACCATCCAGAATGAGGAATTTAACACAGAGAAATGGGAGACTGCATTTTGGGAGATCTAATTTGGGTGGGACCAACACAGTGAATGATAGGGATCAAGGGTATAGGAATAGGTGTGAAAGAACAGAGGGTTCTAGGAGTATAATTACATTACATCACAGGAAGATAGGGTGATCTAAAAGGCTTTCAGCACATTGACCTTCATCATTCATATAGGAGTTGGGAGGCCATGTTACAGTTGTGTAAGGCATTCATGAGCCACATTTGGAGGACTGTGTTCAGTTTTGGTCACCGTGCTGCAGGAAAGATGTCGCTGAGTTGGAGAGGGTGCAGAGAAGATTTACGAGAAGCTTGACAGGACTTGGGGGCCTGAGCTATAGGAGAGGTTGAGCTGGCTGGGGCTTTATTCTTTGGTGCACAGGAGGATGCGAGGTGATCTCATCAAGGTGTACAAACTCATGAGAGGAATAGATTGGGTTGACGCAGAGAGTCTTTTGCCCAAAGTAGGGCAATCAGTAAACAGAGTTTTAAGGTGAGGGAAGAGAGACTGAACAGGAAGCTGAGCAGTAACTTTTTTAAAATCACACAGAAGGTCGTGGGTACATGGAACAGGCTACACGTGGAGCTGGTTAAGGCAGGATTGATTTAGAGGAATATAGGACTAGTGTGGCCGGGTGAATTTAGCAGGTGTGGGCAAGTTAGGACAAAGGGCCTATTCATAGAGTATATGTACTTGTGTACAGTTACTGATAAGTAGAAATTCCTTTCGCCTCACAGGAAAAAAGGGAATTTCAGGGTTACATGTGATGTTATGTTTGTCGTCTGATAACAAATTTGAATTTTGAAGATTCTCCCACCATGTATTCCGGTTAAGTCTCCTGGAAATTTGGCTTGGTATTAAGAAAGAGCAAGCAAAAAGAAAAAAAAAAGGAAAAACAAGAATGAGGAAAAAAAAGAAAGAAAGTCAAAAAGACTTTCCTACCCCTCATGGTCAAACAGCAAGTTTTTAAAAAAAAATGGAAAATAAGCCAGGAGCAAGTTTCAGGCACATCGATCAAGTAGCACCCAGAGTACTCAGGCCTGTGCAATCAAATTATAGTAGTAATCCATGAATGGGCATAATTTATCAAATTCTATTGTAATTTCTTTAACAGTGCATCCGATTTTCTCCAAGTTCAAACAAGATATGATATCTTGTATCCAATGCACGTGTGTCGATGGTAAATTATCAAAATTGCTCGTCTGGCTGTCAACAGAGTAAAAGCTACAACTCTTTGCTGAGTTCGGTTCAAGGAAACATTTTCCTGTTGAGAACAACCAAACAGAGCAATGCAGGGATTTTTAAAATTTCTGAAACCGCCTGAGAAAAATAGTCTCCAAAAATCTTACGTAGTCGGTAGAAGTATGGAGAGAAATACTTTTTTATCACCTTTTGGCTTTCTTTTTCTTAATGCATAGAAGAGATTGCTTGCTGTAGGTGTCTTGTTAGAATCATATTCTAACAAGAGAATATGAACCAAAGTTCCTCTAATTAGTTTTCCCTTATTATTAATATGGGAGTCTTGTGGCACCTATATGTCTTTCCTGATGGTAGCAGCGAGAACAGAGCGTGTGCTAGGTGGTGTGGATCCATGATGATTGCTGTTCCTCTCCGATGGCAGCGTTCCCCATAGATGTTCTCAATGGTGAGGAGAGTTTTGCCTGTGATGCCCTGGGCCCTGTCTATTATCTTTTGTAGGGCTCCCTGCTCAGAATATTGGTGTCGCTATACCAAGCTTTTAACCTCACCCAGTTCAGTTCCCGGCACCAGCTTATAAAATCAAGTTATGTTTCCCACACTCCTTAAAGATTATTGAGGCTTTAAATCCCATGCTTTGAACCAAGCTTCAATGGAAAATATATTGTTCTACAGTTAAAAAAGAAATTAAAATGTGTGTGGTGATATGTTTTCTCGCCCACTGATGACTTATACCCTATGACTCTGTAGAGCGTGTTGAAAGAACCAAAGACTTGTTGATCCAAACCAAGGCTTTTATTAGCTAAAAGACTGGAGCATATCACAAGTAGGTCGACCAGTCCAGAATGACCTGGTCTGGCTAGCAGCAATCCTTTAAGACTTGCCAGTAGGTGTGGCTACACTCTCAGCCAATCACAGTCATCCTATACTACCATCTGTACATAGACACATTGGTGATAGAATATGTACATTCACAGACTCCTCCCCCATGGTCTTGGGCCATAAAGGTCTCTCCCTTCCCACCATTCCTATATCTAGACCTGGGCCAGCAAGGTTCTTCTGTACATTAAAGCCTTTCGTTCCCTCAGCCTAGTCTTGGTGGTTACTGGTAGTGCACTACAATGTGTTAACGTAATAATGGAGTAAGTGAGACTGCAAACAGTGAATTTGCTAACCTGGCAACATCATCCCACCAACTATATCATATTAAGTGGATTTTACTGCAACAAGAAAACATGTGAACACAGTTGCTGGGATCTGCAGCAAATAACAAGCTGCTTGTGGGGCTCAGAAAGTCAACTGACATCTTTGGAAAGAAATAGAGGGTTGGCAGTTTGGGTCAGGACCTTTCATTCTTTTTTTTAGATATTCAGCATGTTAACAGGCCATTTTGGACCACGAGTTTGTGCCGCCCAATTTACACCCAATTAACCTACACCCCTGGTACGTTTTTGAACAGTGGAAAGAAACCGGAGGCCCTGGGGAAACTCCTTGCAGACAGCACGGGATTCTAACCCCAGTCCCAATCACTGGCGCAGTAAATGCATTATTGCGCCAACTGTGCCGGCCTAAATATAAATTTTAAATTTAGACATACAGTACGGTAACAGGCCATTTCGGACCTCAAGCCCATGTTACCCAATTACACCCAATCAACCTACAACCCCAGAATGTTTTGAACAACAGGAGGAAACCAGAGTCCCCGGGGAAAATAGACGCAGACATGGGGAGAACATACAAACTTCTTACAGACAGCATGGGGTTCACAAGAGGAAAGATCACCAGTGTACAGTAAAGAGGAGAGGAGGAAGGGTGAGACAGAGGCCAGTAGGTGATAAACTGAGGACGGGTGTATTAAGTTTACTGTCATACACATATAACAATGAACAAATGAGTCAAAATTCTTACTTACTGCAGTCGAACAAATACTTGTTTAGAAATAATTGAATTAAATTAAGAGACAATGAATCCAGAATATAAATTATAAATATTTAGAATAATCCTTGGACAAATAAACGGTGACTTGCCATAATGCAAACAGTTCTCTGGTCCTGTCCACACTGATTGTTTTCAGCTGATGAGGATATCTAGGATCTGATTGCATAGGTATGAAGGAGCTCCAGATCCTTCAGCTTGGTCATGAGTTTTACAGGTAAGATGGTGTTGGATGATAGACAGAAGGAGATGGAAGTAAAGCACGGAAGTCTGCAGGCACCTTGATTGAAGGAAAAACACAATGCCGGAGAAATTCAGCAGGTTGAACAGTGTACTTTATAGAGCAAAGATACATGACCAACGTTTCGGGCTACAACCCTTCGTCAAAGTATGAGCAAAATGTTGGGAGATGGGTGTGTTGGAAAAACATTGGAGAAATGCAAATCAATGCTGCATGTGAAATCATTTCTCAAACTCTAACACTGAACAAAGGCCTTCCTAGGCTCTCAGGGTCACTGCACAGCTTGAAGACATTTCCTCTCTTGACCTCCCCTGATGCAACTAGTCCAGAGCTTTACAACACCACACAGCATTTCTGGATTCTAAGTGTGCAGCCTTCCTTCCAATGCTTCCTCTAACTGTCCCACTCCCACTTCCATAAGATTCCTCGGTATTTGTTTTGTCGAGGTGGACTCAATGGCACTGCTTGATCTATTTGGGGACATACAATAGAGATTAAGAGCTTTCAGCTCACTGGCTTCTGAATGGATGAAGTTCCTTCTGTGCACTGACCCCTCCAATCTTATGGAGAGGAACCGAGAAGATGGTACAATGCATCATCAGGAATCAGTAGTTTCACTGAAAGGGAGTAATCCAAAGGAATTAATCACCACAAGTTTCATCACCATTACTTCCTCTTCCTTCTTTCTGCTCTCCAGCATTTCTCTAGATTCCTCTGTTCTACAACCCTCCCCGATCCCTCTACTCTACGACACTCCCCTAGATCCCTCTGCTCTACAACCCTCCCCTAGATCCCTCTGCTTTATAACACTCCTCTAGTTCCCTCTGCTCTACAACACTCCCCTAGTTCCCTCTGCTCTACAACACTCCCCTAGTTCCTTCTGCCCTACAACACACCCCCAGATCCCTCTGCTCTTCAACATTCCCCCAGATCCCTCTGCTCTTCAACACTCCCTTCGAAGGAGCACTATAAGAATTGACCAAGAGATGCGACTCGCTTGTCCTGGGATCTGATGGCAAGCAGTGAATTCATTGCCTGTTAATGTTTCTTTGGTTCTGATTCATGTCTATAATTTTTGCTGAAAGTGAAGGAAATAGACAAATGTATCTGTGTCCTTCAGAAGTGAACTGTACAGTTTTTGAAACAAAATTATGTGGAAAGCTTTGGAGATATTCAGGGGGACCTGAGTTTATATTAAAAATGCAATAAGTGATGAGGAAAGCAGCAGTGTCATGTATAAACTAAAATACAAAAGCCTGCAGATACCGTGGTTGAAGTTGGGGTCATCTGCAAATTTGCTAAACCAGTTAACTACATTGCAAGACAAATCATTCATATCTATTACAACCAGCATTGGTCCCTGTACACCACAGGCCTTTACTCAGAGAAACATCCGTCCACTACTACAATCTGACTTGTTTCACTAAGCCAGTTTTGAATCCAACAGCCAACTCACTTTGGATCTCATTTGCTTTAGCCTTCTAGACTTACGTGCCACGTGGGACTTTGTCAAAGGACTCGCTAAAGTCCAAATAATCAACATCCACTGCACTGCACTCATCAATTCTCTTGGCCACTTCTTCAAAACTCTACCTTATCCATAAGACGCAATTGCCCATGCATGATGCTGATTACCTCCAGTCAGTCTCTGACTATCCAATTGCTGGTCGATCTTGTCCTTCAGAATCTCTTCCAGCCATTGACTTTACGGTCACTAGCTTGTCATTGCTGCCTTTTCTAAAATTCTTTTGCCGAACGACCAAAAGGAACTGCTCACACCAACCACCCAAAACTCTCATATTTACCAAATAATATTTGATTTATTTGTCTCTACGAATACTTGTCCTGCATATGTGTTGTTTGTCTCTATGTGGATTTATATATGGTTGTGTGTCTACATGATTTGCACCGAGGACAGGAGAACGCTATTTCGCCAGGTTGTACTTGTGCAATCGGTTGATAATAAGCCTGTCTTGACTTGAAGGTAATGGCAGAGCACGAGACACCCTCCATCTTCCTGCACTTCACCCATGGCCAAAGAATAATATAAATAGTAAAGGACTCCCCATATTCACCCCTTGCTTCTCCCAAGGTGGGAGGATGCACTTCATTGGGCCCTGGGGATTTGTTCACTTGAATATACCCCAAGACCTACTTCCTGGTAGTTCTAATATGGTCCAGGACTCCACCACTCCTTTCCTTCAGTTCCTTGTCTTCTGTGATTCTCCTCCAGTAAAGACTGATGAGAAAAATTGATTCGAAATCTTACCCTTCTCCTGTGGTCTCACACATAGGCAGCTCTGTTGATCTTTAATGGATCCAATTCTCTCCCTAGCCATGTTTTTACTCTTGATACATCTTTTGAATCTCATTGGATATTCCTGTATCCAGATCCATCTCTTGTTCTCTTTTTGCCCTCCTGATTTCCCACTTAAGCATACTCCGACAATTCCGGTGTTCATTTGTTTTATTTGATCTGCAAAGGAATAGGCCCTTTCAGCCCATGAGCCCACTCCTGCCCCAATGTCACATTATCCCACTCATCTTTGGAATTTGGGAGGAAACTGGAGCACCCAGAAGAAACCCATATTGTCACGGGGCGAACGAACAAACTCCTTACAGACAGCAGCGGATTTGAACCAGGTTGTTAGCCTTGTGCTAACTGCTATGCTATCCATGTTTCCCTCAGGTTCTAAGATCTTAAGTCCAGACGTAAGCCTCATTTTTCCTGACCAGCGCCTCAATATCCATCATCAACCAGGGTTCCGTAAAGGTAACAGCCTTTCCCTTTACCATGACAGGAACATGCAATGCCTGACCTCATGCTATCTCACCTTTAAGAGCACCTCACTTTCCATTTGACCCATGAATCTGCTCCCAATCAACCTCTGCAGGCTCCTGCCGAATTGCTCCAAAATCAGCTATGCCCCAATTGAGGACTTTCACTTGCGGACCAGTCCCATCTTTCTCCGTAACTATTTTAAAATTAATGGCGTTATGATCACTTGACTCTTTGTGCTCCTCTGCTCTCACCTCTATCACTTGCCCTGTCTTGTACCTTAAGAGGAGGTACAGTGAACCCCCTCTGGCAGGGTTCTCAATGTATTAATTGTGGAAGCTTTCTTGGACACACCTAACAGATTCTACCCTGTTAAGACCATTTGGAGGCCTCTAAGAAGTCATCATTCTCTTCTTGTTTCTAAGTTCCACCCACATGTCTTCACTTGCTGATCTCCTCAAGTGCACCATCTTTAAGTATTGTAGTTGTCTTATTAAAAAGGGAATCACCCCCTTCTCTTACTTGCCCCTCCATTGCATCTGTACCATCTGAATCCTTGAGCAATGAGCTGCCAGTCTTACCCTCCACAGTCACATTTCTGTTCTGGCTACAGTAAAATTCCTAAAACCTGCACTTCTCATGGATTGGGTTGGATTTTCTGGATTCTAGGGCAGAACGTTTGTGGTACTTACACAATGGTGCACCATGCAATGCACGCACATATGCAATGCATGCATGCATGCAATGCAGGCAGATATGTAAGTACACAAAAGCCTAGAGTTGTTGAGAAGCCCAGATTCTCGGGTGGTACAGATTTCTGGCATCTGGATTTTTGGACTTTTATTGTATAATTTATTGTCCCAGTGTCCTGAACCAATCCACATTTTCCTTATCTATTATGTCTCTTGCATTGAAATAAATGCAGATTAACCCCATGGGTCTTGCTGGAGGTTGGCTCTTGTCCTGTCATCATTTAACCTGACCCTAAGCTCTTCCTATGTCATTTTTAAAAACCTCCCACTTGCTAGGTCCCTCTACCTGCTCACAGCCTTTCCCAATCAACCTTCACAATGTCCTATTTAATACCATCAAAATTAATCATTCCCAGTTCGGGACTTTAATTTGTGGACCAGTCCGATCTTTTTCTCATAACTATTTCAAAATTCAAAACCATCTTTGGACCATAATTACCAACCTGAGGAGGTTAAT
The DNA here is from genome assembly GCF_036971445.1 of Narcine bancroftii. Lineage (NCBI taxonomy): Eukaryota > Metazoa > Chordata > Chondrichthyes > Torpediniformes > Narcinidae > Narcine > Narcine bancroftii. Next base: position 118,209,359 of record NC_091477.1, on the reverse strand, counting down.
TTGATTAAATACCTGCCTCTTATTTGTGGGTCTAGGGGATATGGGGAGAAGGCAGGTAGGTGGAGTTAGGTCCTAAATTAGATCAGCCATGATCATATTGAATGGCGGAGCAGGCTCGATGGGCCATTTTTGGCCTACTCCTGTTCCTACTTCCTACGTTCCTATGTTCCCTGATAGTGAGCGTGAGGTTCTAGGTTGTCTACAGATAGGTTTATGGTCTTCCTTGACCAAAGGGTAAGGGCTACATCATCAGATTTTCCTCTCAACAACTTGCATTCCTTCCACTTATAGATTTGTATTAGTACCTGGTTTACGCCTCACTAAAATTAGGACACTGTTATCTCACGCTATTGATGGCAATTATCACTATTTCAGCACCATGGCCTTCCTCTCATGACAACAGCACTTCACAACTTCGCCATAGCAACAGTGCATCACCTTTCATTGTAGCGACTGTATCACAGTGCCATGCAAAGCACTTCACCGTGGTAACCATACAATATGGTTCCCTACAGAAACAGTGTGCCAGCTTACCCTAGCAACACTTAGTCATGGCGTCTACGTAAATTTCAGCTGCAACTTGGTTTCACAGTGACCACACTGAACACACGTTGCTCTGGCAACAAGTTTAGATACCTCAGCTTGGCAACAGTACATCACCATTCACTGTACAGTACTGTGCAATACTATTTTCAATGCACCAAACTTTCAAAACATAAATGGTTTAATTGAAATATATGTACAGTACAGAGATGTTTACCTTGCATTAATCCCAAATTATTCTGCATTAATAAAGTTGACAGTTATAGCACCATAATGCACAGTAATGTCCACTAATAGCTCTGTAATCTGGCACCTGTCAAAACTGTACCCATTCAAAGCAGTTTGCCCATAATCTTTTATGCCTTCAAGTGAAATATGAATGACAGGTGTGCAAGGCTGCTCATGCTTTGCCCCAGGCCTCCATGACCCATTATCTACTGAAGCTTAGAGTGCACAGTTCTGGTTGACCAGCGGTTGGAAGATGTGATGTAACCGGAGGGGGAGTGGTAAAGATACCGAGCATTGGGGCCTTGACTAAAGACCTGAGCGTTGGGGCCTTGACTACAGATACTGAGCGTTGGGGCCTGGAATGAAAAAAGTACTAAGAGTTGGCGTCAGGACTAAAGATACAGAACATTGGGGTCTGGAGTGAAGATACAGAACGTTGGGGACTGGAGTGAAGATACAGAACGTTGGGGTCTGGACTAAAGATACAGAGCATTGGGGTCTGGACTAATGATACAGAGCATTGGGGCCTGGACTAATGATACAGAGCATTGGGGCCTGAAGTGAAGATACAGAGCATTGGGGCCTGGAGTGAAGATACAGTGCATTGGGGCCTGAAGTGAAGATACAGAGCATTGGGGCCTGGAGTGAAGATACAGAGCATTGGGGCCTGGAGTGAAGATACAGAGCATTGGGGCCTGGAGTGAAGATACAGAGCATTGGGGCCTGGAGTGAAGATACAGAGCATTGGGGCCTGGAGTGAAGATACAGAGCATTGGGGCCTGGAGTGAAGATACAGAGCATTGGGGCCTGGACTAATGATACAGAGCATTGGGGCCTGAAGTGAAGATACAGAGCGTTGGGGCCTGAAGTGAAGATACAGAGCATTGGGGCCTGGAGTGAAGATACAGAGCATTGGGGCCTGGAGTGAAGATACAGAGCATTGGGGCCTGAAGTGAAGATACAGAGCATTGGGGCCTGGAGTGAAGATACAGAGCATTGGGGCTTGGAGTGAAGATACAGAGCATTGGGGCCTGGACTAATGATACAGAGTGTTGGGGTCTCAACATACAATCAACAAAAACAAAGAAAAGAATTAAGTACAAAGTAAAGATAATGATCTATGACACATGATGGCTATAATTCCCCCACCTCACTTCCCCTCCACCCTCCCATGAAAAGAAAAAAAACAGTTAGTAAGAAAGAATAAAATCCCAAAGAAAAGGAAGAAAAAAAAAGAGGGTCCGTTGCTGTGATAGTACAGATCTATCACCAATGTACATAGTGTATATAGTTACTGTATCTAGACTGTGCTTACAGCGATTGGCTGAGAGCTAAGCCACACCTATTGTTTGGGCCTTAAAGGGTTGTGTCCCTAGCCAGGTCGGATCATTCCGGACTGGTCGGCCACCTGTGAAGAGCTCCGGTCTTTTGCTAATAAAAGCCTTGGTTTGGATCAACAAGTCTTTGGTTCTTTCGACGAGCTCTACAGTTGCCTACCCCACGGGCGTCGCATTTCCATAACTTACCTAGATTTCGAGGGGACACTAGCATAGGTCTCATGGGTGAGATGGTACGCAATTAAAGATTTGTATCTACATTTTGTCGATATGCCTGCCATATTTTAAAGAACATGTCATACTTATTTCCTTAATTATGCATTCAAACGAGCTATATCTAGAAGTAAATCAGACTTCCTAGTAACCACTACACATTCCTGGCCCACTGCCAATGTAATTTTAACAAATATGGTTTGATGTTGGGACCAACTTCATTTTAGGTCTTGCACCAGCATTATTCCCCAGTAAGAATAGTTCTGGGTTCTGCAGAAACTGAATTCCTGTCATTTGCCCTAAGAGGTTCACCAGATCTATGCAAAAGGGAACATGGCCAAGTTGGTGTGAGATATAGCTGGGGCCAAAAAATTATATTGCACCAATCAGTATCTTACATTTTTATTGTGTTTTCCATACAGTCCTGACATAGATCGGACCAGTTTTGATCACCAATTCTTATATTTAATTCTGATTCCTATCTCTGCCTAGACTTATGTTAAAGAGCTGGGTGAGTCCAACGGAGACGAAGATGCATCCAGCAGGAAATGTTTTTGTATAAGTGAAATGAGCCAAGTACTTAATTGTTTGTTAAGTGGTGGGGGTGCGGAATGAGCTGCCAGTGGAATATGGGCTCCATATTAAATTTTGATACTTAAGACAAATTTGGATAGATACATGGGTGGGAGGGGAATGGAGGGCTATGCTCTGGTTCCAGAGCCTAAACCCCTGTTTAGTAGGGGTTCCCATTTGAAGTTAAAAAAAATTGCTGAAGTAAATTTCTTTGTGTTTCCCTTTTAAATCAGTCAGTGCACTTTGGTAGAATCATTATGGAGCCCAATTTGTCCCTTAGTTGTGCTCTTAGCTGAAAATAGCAGAAGATTGCATTGGTTGCAATACCATACTTATTTTTTAATTGTTAAAGTTGCCCCTGTTCATAACAATCCTTAATATACCTGATCCTTTTCCGGGACCAGGTATCCATTGTGAAGGGTGTAAACCTATTCTGAGTCAGGGGTGTTTTTTGGAGATACCCCCCCCCCCCTTAATGCCCATCTGATAACTTATTTTGCTGCAAATATTAATGAAATGTTTTAACAGGGGGGCTTCTTTCTCAGCAGATATTAATTTTGAATCGCATTTATATTTAAATCCTTTGTTATCGTCTCTCCAACTTTATGAAATTCTATTTTTAATCCTTGAAGACTTATCTTCTCCCTCGAAGAGGGAGGTAAGAAATTTTGACAGGGCTGCCCATTAATAATTTTTTTTTTAAGTTTGGGAGTTATAAACCTCCCAGCTCATGTTTCCATGTTAATTTTTCTATGGAGACTCTAGACATCGTACCTTTCCAAATAAATTTTCTAGCATTTACTTAATTCCGGAAAAAGAAACTTCTGAGGTAATGATATGGGCAGTGTATGAAAGAGATATTGTATTCTTGGAAATATATTCATTTTTACACCTTTCACTCGTCCAATTAACGTTATTGGTAGGGCCATCCACCTATTCAAATCCTCATCAACCTTTTTAAGCAAGGGGAGAAAATTGAATTTGGATAAATTCTGTAAATTATTATATGTTCTAATCCCTAAATATTTTATGAACGGTCACTTAAACCAAGTATTTCTTTGTCATTGGCTATAATCCCCACCCATAAGTGGCGTCATTTTGCTTTCATTTTATAACCCAAGACTTTCCCCTAATCTTCCAGTTTTGAGCACAATTTCTGTAATGAAGTTACTGGTTCTGTCAAATGTATCAGTACATAATCTGCAAATGCATGAACCTTATATTTCCCCCAGTTAACCCTGAATCACTTAATGTCTGGATATCGCCGAATTGTTTCCGCCAATGGATCTCTAGCCAAAATAAAGAGAGCCACAGATAGTAGACATCCTTGTCTATTAGTTCCTGTTAATGGGAATGGTGAAGAAATGTGTCCATTAGTCACAACTTTGGTTTTAGGTTCATAATATAATGCCCTAATGCCAACTTCTACTTTAGACGCTGCTTTCCCCAACCCTCATTCTTTCAATACATTGAAGTCAAAACTTGGCCTTCTGACTAACTTTGTTTTAGAACCAAAGAACACCATAACTCAGAAGCTTTCTGGCTCATCGAATCTGTCCCAAACTTCTATTCTGCCTAATCCCAATAACCTGGAACCAGAGCATAGCCCTCCATTCCCCTCCCACCCATGTATCTATCCAAATTTGTCTTAAGTATCAAAATTTAACATGGAGCCCATATTCCACTGGCAGCTCATTCTGCACCCCCACCACTTAACAAACAATTAAGTACTTGGCTCATTTCACTTATACAAAAACATTTCCTGCTGGATGCATCTTCGTCTCCGTTGGACTCACCCAGCTCTGCTCTCCTTAACATTCTCTCTCCCTCTTTCTCTCTTTATCCTTCCTCTCTTTCTTTTCCCACCTTCCCTCGATGTCAGTTCACACTAGTTTTCTTCTGTTTCTGATTCAGGAACTCTCTCCTGATTGTCAGACTCTCTTAAACCACCATCTTTTCAACCTTAACCCTTCGAAATGTGTTCCTCTATAACTGCTTCACATGCCACTGTGTTAGAGGCTTGCAATTTAAGATGTCAAATGAAATGTTGTCCTTCATTGCAAGAGGTCATATAGAGCATTCAACAGTATAGCACAGGAATAGGCCCTTCGGCCCATGTATCCGTGCTGAGCATGGTGTCCAAATCAAAATAAAACTCTGCTGCTTACACCTGATAGCAATCCCTCCATCCCCTCATAGTCATGCATCTATCATGTAGCCTCTTATGTCTATTATACCATAAGACATAGGAGCAGAAATAGGCTATTCAGCCCATCAAGTCTGCCCCATCATTATTCATAAGCGGATCCAATATTCCACCTAGCTCCACTGCCCGGCATTTATCCCATAAACTGTGATGCCCTGGCTAACACGAACCTATCTATCCCTATCTTAAATGTACTCAATGACTTGGCCTCTTGTTGTCTCAAAAGCAAGAACTCTGAACACTGTCTGGTAGTAAGTAATTTTATGGGAAAATGGTCATGGACATAACACATACATGCACAATTTATAAAAGATAAGCATGGAGAAAATCACAACGGGAATAAAAGACACACACGTACACAAAACGAATTGGGTACATACAACAATCAAGGAAAAAACAATACTGTACCCTCCACCTAACTCAGTGCAGGAATGGCTCAGTGCTACTAGGGAGACTAACTAGAACACCACTCTCAACATAACAGTGCACATCCTACCAATGATTTCTCCAGTGCTGGTCCATAGTACTCAGCCTGGTGACAAGCAGGGTGGTCCCTCGAAAATGGCAAAGAGGATGAGCCAAGCTCACGTGGAGCCCTTTCTGGTGCTGAAAGGCCAATGGCTCGCTGTCAGAATGAACTAATTGATTACAACAGCCAATGGCTCAAGTCCAAAAAGGAGGGTCAAGCCCAGGTAATTTACAGGATATCAATGGCTCAGTGCCAACAAAGTATGTCAATTACAAAAGAATTTAAATTAGCCAATGGCAAGGTGTGCACTAATGAGTGGGGAGGGGCCAAACCTTGATTGGCAAGTGATGTGTCTTCTGGCCGGTAGTGGGCAGTGCTGTCACGTGACAGCTACGATCCTTTATAGTACAACTCCACAACCGCTTTCTACAGATTCACCATCCTCTTGCAAAAGAACTTCTTTCACATCACCGTTCTAAGTGGATGTCCTTAAATCCTGAAGTTGTGGCTTCTTGTCCAAGACTTTCCCACCATGGAAAACAAACCTTCTTATTTTTACTCTCTCACACCTTTCAACATTCGTAATGATTCAATGTGATTCCCTCCCCACCCCCCCCCCCACCCCACCCACTTTCAACGAGTAAAGGTCAAGAGCTGTCAATCATTCCTCCATATGATATTACTTTCATTCCTGGAATCGTCCTTGTGAACCTCCTCTGAGCTCTATTACTGATAAGAGTTGCTGCTAGATTTTCCAGAGGAAGATGTCTGTTGGAGATGGTGATGTGGGTTGATGGTGTTAACCAGAAAAATAAAAAGAGCTATTTGTGAAGCAATCATTACATTGTGTTTGAGATTCACATGGTGGCAACACAATTACAGAGACAGATAAAATTCCTGGACAAGTAATAATGCCTCTTTCTTAAAAGTATTAATCTGCAAAAAGAAAAAAATTGAGAAAGAAAGAAAGAGTATTGTGACAGAAGACTGTGGATGATAAAATCTGGAGTTAAACACAATCTGTTGCAGGAACTCAGTGGATCAAGCAGCACCAATGAGAGAAAATGAATGGTCAAAATTTTGAGCCACTTTTAACCTGAGAAACAGTCTGGTGAATATTAGTTGCCTTTCCTTTTGCAGAAAATACATCCAAAAATGCACCCAGTAGGCTGAACAAGGATACACATAATTGTGGTAAGTTACCTTACTCATCTACTCAACCTGGAAGGTTTTGGAGGCTTTGGAAAGGGTGCAGAGAGGAATGCTAAGATGTTGCCTGGTTTAGAGGGTATAAGTTAAGGAGAGAGATCAGACAAACAAGCTGTTCCTACAGAGGAGAGAAGACAGAGAGGTGATGTGATAGAGGTGTATAAAAGCATGAGAGGCATGCCCAGGTCAAATTATTGCTCACTAGAAGACATGCATTTAACGTCAGTGGGAGAAAGTTTAAGCTCGATGTGTGGGGGAAAATATTTGGTGGATGCCTGGAATGAGCTGCCAGGCATAGTTTTAAAAGCATATACACTTGTCATAAGAGGCTTTGGGATAGAGTCATGAATACAAAGGGGATGGAGGGATATCTATCAGGTGCAAGCAGCAGAGTTTTATTTTGATTTGGACATCATGTTCAGTATAGACACATGGGTCGAAGGGCTTTTTCTTGTACTGTACTCTTCCACGATCTATATGTCCTCTTACATCCCATTTGACATCTTAACTGTTTGCATTACCTGCATGTTCACACTCAGTGACCCATCAACATTTCCCATTCTGACCTGACAAAAGAGAAGAACTTCTTATGTTGGAATCTTCAATGAACAAAGGTGAGGAACTCAATGGGTCCGGCAGCATCCATGGAAAGATATTGTCAGTCAATATTTCGGGTCAGGACCCTTTCTCAAGACTAAAGTAGAAATGGGAGTTATTAAGTTTATAAAGGTAAATATTTTCCATCTTTACATACTTGATTTACTCCAGCAGTTTGTTTTTGTTGCTCTGGATAGGAAATCATCAACATTGTAAAGAAAAATATTGCATCATTTCATTATTTAAATGGTGAAAACTCATAGCCTTTTATTGGGCAAGAGTGACCCAGGAGAGCAGGTGCATGAATTGAAAAAGTTTGGTTTGCAGGTGCAACAGATAATCAATAAGGCAAGTTATTGATAATCAATAAGGATATCAGACCTTCATTGCTAGATGGAATGAATATAAGTGCAGGAAGGTCTGCTGCAACTGTACAGGGTAGTGTTGAGGCTGAACCTGGAGTACAGTGTGCAGTTCTGGTCTCCTTAATTAAGAAAGGCTTTAAGGGTGATGCAGAGGAGGTTCAACATTGATTCTGGAAATGAGGAGTTAGCTTATGAGGGCAAATCGAGTAGCCTGGGACTTTGAGTTTAGAAGGACAAGGGGGATTTTATGGAAGGAACAGATGAGACAGAAGCAGAGAGGGGTTTCCACAGGCTGGTGAGTCTAGAACTAGGGGACATAGCTTCAAGGCGAGTAGGGTCCTTAAATGGGTCGCTGAATGAGTTTGTTGCTGAGGAGTCTGATGATGGAGGGGGAGAAACTGTTCCCAAAGCTGGTGTATGCTGTGTAAGACTGTGAAGCCTATTAAAAACAAATGGGAGATTGTAATTTAAAATTTTGTCCTTTCAGAAGTTCAAAATGTTCCTCAGAGGAAGGAGGTGTAATGGATCTGTTATAATAGTAATATTTAGGTTAAGGTTAAGTTATATTTCTTATAAAATGTCTTAGTAAAATAAATTATAGAGTTAAAATATTGTATATTATTCTTAATAAGTTAGTTATGGGCTAATATAGGGTGACACTCAGGTCAGTACATTTACAGATACACCATTGAAAGTGTGTTCATTTTCAGTCAACATGTCTTGGAAAGACAAATCTAATGGATCTGAAGTGGATCTTAATTATTCATTACAGATACACCATTGAAAGTGTGTTCATTTTCAGTCAACATGTCTTGGAAAGACAAATCTAATGGATCTGAAGTGGATCTTAATTATTCAAGAACAATGGAGTGTTAGCTTTATTCAAAAACTGAAATATCAAAGTACTCAATAAGAACTGCTGAAGGAAGCCACCGGTTTTTAAACTAAGCCATTTAATCATCTTAATCAGAGATAAAGCCATGATGAATATGTAGTTGTTTTGAAAAGACCAGATGTTTGGTAGAAATAAAACTGATAGTCATGTGGTTTCCAAGAATTGGAACTGACCACGTTGATAATGTAGTTGTGATATAGAGAACTATATTATCAAATTTAGTTATTTTTGTATCAACTCTCAGAAGGCTCACACAGGATTTGGAACTTTGGGGAAGACAGGGTTGAATTACAGTAACCAGAATAGGTGCTGTTATGTGTTACGTCTAGAAGGGGGACAGAGAATAAGTAGATTTCAAAAGGGAAATTGCCTCTTTAAGAAAAAGGGAGCAGTTTCAGTTTGGAAAATCAGATTCCAAAATCTTCATTCAAAAGAAGATCTGATCTTGGGAAGACAAGACTGGTATTCTCCTTTTCACAAGAGGTACATTGGAGGCTCAGAAGATGATCAGTTCTATTTAAAGAATATCCCTCAAGACATCTCATCTTGTGAGTAAAGAGAAGCCTGATGTTTAAAAGAACTTTATAATTTTTTTCTGAATTGAAAATTTAAGACCTTCAAGAAAGACTAAAATTGAGCTGAAGTTTTAAAAATTGACTTTATTACACATACATATTTACATTTGTGCAATAATAGGATTACATTTAGAGTTAAGTTTAGAGATAAGTAAGAATTATGTTATTGATAGTTTAATAAAAGCCTTTACCCCTCCATAAATCTTCGACCACGAAGAAAAGAAGAAAGATATTTTGAATTTACCATCTGGTGAATTTTTCATTGCTATTTCTTTGTTAATGCTAACAAAGTCTCCTTAGACCCAAACAAAATTGAAAAGAGTTGTTAGTTCATAACATTATGCAGGCTAGGTCATTGGGTGTATAAGATGGAGATCGATAGATTCTTAATTAGCAATCCATTAAGGTTATGGGGAGAAGGCCAGGCAGTGGGGCTGAGTTGGAAGATGAAATGGTACGGAAGACTTGGTGGCCTGAATAGCCTATTTTTGTCCCTATGTCTTGTGTGCAAATGCCCTGTTCCTCATCTAGAAATGATATCCTTTTGTTTGAGACTCTTCCACTTGTTAAAAAAAACATCTGTCGTTTCCCCTCATCTTTCAGTAAGTGTGCACCTCATTTCACTGAACTGTTTTAACCCAGAACTTCTCTTGACAGAATTCTGGCAATCCACTTAACCTTCTTATCCATTACAGGCTACAGGGGGAAACAAAAATTCTTCCAGGCTTTGAAACCATTTTTTTTGTGGGTGAATTTCAAGTACGAGCCATTCTCACAAGACAAATAGAGTCTTCAAGGCATATTCTATCCAGAAACTTCCAGATTTTCCACAACGACACACAGTAGCAGAGACTACACATGAATATGGTAAGCGAATGCTTATTCAGCAAAAAGAACAAGGTATTAGACTGCTGGTGGACAATAGGCTCAGTTTGTGTAACACTCAAAGTACTGGAGGAGCTCAGTAGATCAGACAGCAATGGGCAGTCGACATAGAGGGATGAAAACTCTTCAGCAGGAATAACAAGGCAGATGCTCAAATCATAGGGTTGGGGTGGGGAGCCACAGCACATTTCACATTGTAACATAACTATTGCTTTATGGGTTTTGTTTTTGGGTAGTAAGTAGGAAGAAATCAAAACTTGGCTGTTTCGCACGGAAGGGACCCATAAACTTTGAGCAGAACCCCAGAGGGCAGAAAAAGGTTGAGAATGATGTTGCTGTGGTATCTTTTTATACCTTTATCCAAGTTTACTTCCCCACCTGGCTTCGTGGTATTAGCAAACTTCAATATATTGCACCTGGTCCCTTCAGATAAATCAAAGCTCCAGATGCTTCAAGTTCAAGTTCAAATTCAAGTTTTTTATCATTCATTCAATTGTACAACTGGACGAAACATTTGTTCCTTGATCCTCGACGCAAAAACATGCAAACATATAAACATACATAGCCCCATATTTACAACCAATTTATCTGCAGTACTTGCATTAAAACAATTAAATATTGTTAACTAAATAGTGGCGCCTCGGAGGGATTGTATGAGCAGTTCATTAGTCATTTGGCAGTATCACTGCCTGTGGGAAGAATCTGTTTCTCAGCTTGGTGCTTCCGGCTCTGATACTTCCCAATGAGAGTAGCTGAAAGATGGTGTGGTAGGGGTCCTCAATGATTCTTTGATCCTGGTAGATCACATCAGTGGCAGCGGGGGGTTGGGGGAGAGAAGGGAGACCATTTTTTTTCCTTCCGCTCCTATGAACCTGTGGATTGTAGCAGCTCCCAGTGTAAAATGACCTGCTTATCCCTTGATTCTGAATCCCTGTTCTTTAAGCAATCTTCATGTATTAATATGGAGAGACATGTGACGGCAGATACTGAAACATGGAGCAAAAACAAAATAACAGATGGAAGAACTCAAAGGGTTCTGTGGAGGGAGCTGGAGAGTTCACGTTTTAAGTCCAGAGCCTTGCTTTGAATCTGCACAGTATTTATTTTCCTTTCTCCTCTTCCTGCCATCAACTCTGTCCCTATCTCCCATGATCTGAGTGAAGCTGCTAAAGGACCAATTCCGCCCAGGTCACTCTTTTGTCATCCCCCTTCCAATGGGAAAAGCTACATGAGCTTGAAAACACAAAACTTTAAATTCAAAGGCAGTTTTTTCACTACTGTTAACAGACTTAAATGAACCTCATACTGTCCTGGCACTATTGTTATGGCTGTACAACCTGCTGTGCACGTTAACTTTTTTTAAAACACAAATTTGCTGGAGAACATCAGCAGGTCTTTATAGCAAAGACACAGAACCAACGTTTTGGGCCTGAGCCTTTCGAAGTTATGAGCAAAAAGCAGGCAGGTACCTGAATAAGTAAGAGGAGGGAAGGGGCATGAGGAGGAGCACAGGCCCACAGGCCAGATGTCATTGGTGAACATGGGTAGGAGGGCAGAAGATAAAAAGGCTGAGAAGTGATAGGGGAGAGACCTGCTCTCTTAATGGAAGGGGGCAGAGAGCTGGAGGAAAAAAAGAGAGGGAGATAAAGGAGGGGATTAATGAAAACGGGAGAAGTCAATGTTGACGCCATCTGATTGGAGAGTGCCCAGACAGAATAGTAGATGTTTTTCTTCCAATTTGTGGGTAGCCTTGGTTTGGAAGTGCATGAAGCCAGGGACAGATGTGTCGGTGTGGGAATGGGGCATAGAATAGAAATGGTTGGCCACAGAGAGCTCCCCAGCCCTGGCTGTCCATAGGCTGGAGACCCAATGTCACTGTGAACATGGGTAAAGCTCCTCAACACTTCATCCACCCCATTGAAATGACATTGGTGCTTCCTCATGTACCCATAATGAGCTCATTGACTTTATCCACTTTGCTCCCAACTTCCACCCTGACCTCAAATTCACTTGATCCATCTCTGGCAACATTCTCCCCTTTCTCAATCCCTCTGTCTCCATTTTGGGAGATAAACTCTCCAAACCCAGCAACTCCCGCACCTATCTCGACTACACCCTGTCCCCTGTAAGGATTCTATTCCTTTCTCTCAATTTCTCCATCTCTATCCCACTGTTTCCAGCATCAAGCCTTCCATGCCAGATTATCCAAGAAGTCTTCCTTCTCCAAAAAAGATGGCATCCCCATTACAGCCATCAACTCAGCCTCTACCCATATCTCCTCTCTTTCCTGCATATCTGCCCTGGCCCACTCTGCCCCCAAATGTAACAAGAACAGGATTTTCTACCATCCCACCAGCATCTTAATCCAGTATATTATTCTCAGCTTCCTACAATGTGATCGCACTACCAGACACATCTATCCCTTTCCTCCCCTCTCTACCTCCCACAGGAATGACTCCCTCCAAGACTCACTCATCTATTCATTCCTTCCTACTAGTCACCCCCCCCCCCCACCCCCCACTTGGTACCTTCCTCTGTGATTACAGGAAATGCCCCCACACCTCCTGCCTCACCATCATTCAGGACCTTCCATGTGAAGCAGCACTTCTCTTGTCAATCTGCAAAGGTCATCTACTGCATTCAGTGACCCCGTTGTGACCTCCTCTACATTGGAGAGACTGCATGCGGACTGGGAGATCACTTCATTGCAGGCATTCACTCTGCCCACTGCAATAACGGGGACCTCTCAGTGATTGACCATTTCAATTCTGTGCCCCATTCCCACACCAGCATGAACGTCCATGGTCTCATGCACTGCCACACCAAGACCACCCACAAATTGGAGGAACAACACCTCATCATCCATCTGGGCACTCTCCAAACAGATGGCATTAACATCAACCTCTCTGGTTTCTGCTAGACCACTCCCTGTTCTCCCTCTCTTCACTATCCCTTGGTCTCCATTTCTCCTGATCTCCACCCTTTCCCCTCTCCATTTAGAGCTATCCTTACCTCCTCCTGTTTTCTCATGTGCCATCCTTTCCTTACTCACCTTTTACCTTCTGCCTGTGGGTCTGTGCTTTTCCGCCTGCCGCTCACCCCCGCCCACCACCATTTTATTCAGGCACCTGCCTATATTTTGTTCATACCATGATGAAGGGCTCAAGCCTGAAACATTGGTTATGTATCTTTATCTTTGCTACATAAAGTACACAGTTTAACCTGGTTAGTTTCTCCAGTGTTGTTTTTTTCATTCCCCCACACTTACTTGACCTGCTTATTTGTTATTAGTGAATTATTTGTTGCACGAGTTGCCATGCCTGGATAGCAGTAAGATTCTCACTGTAGTTCAGCATGTGCCAATAAAACAAATGAATAAAATATTCAATTGATCAACATTGGAATGGCAGTCCAGTTACATGCAGGCACAGTGAAGCTTTATAACAATAAAATGGAAAATGGTATGTACAAGAGGCAGCATGGTTTGGGTAGAGGGCGGCACAGTTTGGGTAGGGGGCGGCACAGTATGGGTCGTGGTTAGCCCAACACCAGTGATCGGAACCAGTGTTTTAAGCTCTGTCTGTTTGCAGAGTTGGTACATTTATCCCCATGTCAGCCTCGATTTCCTCTGGGGGCTCTGGTTTCCTCCCACTGTTCAAATCGTACCGGGGATTGTAGGTCGATTAGGTGTAATTGAGTGGCATGGGCTCATGGGCCAAAATGACCCATTACCGTAAATTTAAAACAAAATTAAAAGTGTGTATATTTCATTCCACAAAATCATAGCTACTTCTTAAAAGCTATTAGCCATTCCCACTGTACATTGTGGGGCATTTTGTTGTGCCTGTATTGATTTGTGTCTTTTTTAAAATTTTCAGGCAGCAAACAACAGCTGTATGGACATCAATCCCCAACTAGAGAAGTATTACCTTCCAACTGTATACGGAATCCAGTTTATCTTCGGATTTCTAGGCAACTTTATTGTCATCCTGGTCTATTTATTCAGTCTGAAGGACTGGAAAAGTTGCAACATTTACCTTTTCAATCTTTCCATCTCAGACCTGCTATTCACTTGCACCCTTCCCTGGCTGGTACATTATTACAGCAACACCAATTGTCAAATTTACAAGCATCACTTCTGTATCATAAATAAATACATCCTCTACTTTAACATGTATGGAAGCATTCTGTTCCTCACCTGCATCAGTGTGGATCGGTATCACCTGGTACTGAATCCCTTGAAATTCCACTGGCTTCAAAAAAAGGTGAATGCTGTTTTGATTTGTATGAGTATCTGGGTGTTTGTTATAATTGAACTACTTCCTCTTGGTACTATTTTTAGTGGAGTTAACACCAATAATAGTAGGGACTGCATTTGTTCTGACTTTGCTAGTTCAGGAGAGGCCTTGGGGAATCTGATTTACAGCCTGTACCTCACCATTTTCGGATTTCTTGCACCTCTGTGTATCATGCTCTTTGTGTACAATAGAATTGTGCGCAGCTTGAAGAAAATGAAGCAAGAATCCAGAATCCCATTGAGAAAACCTTGTAGGATAGTTGTACTGGCCATCACAATTTTTATAGTGCTCTTGACCCCTTACCACATCATGCGTAATATCCGCATCATGTCGCGAATAGACGTGGTCGAAATGTCAGAATGCGACAAGTCAGTCGTGAAGGCCGTTTACACCATCACTCGGCCAGTGGCTTTCTTCAATTCAGTTATAAACCCTGTGTTCTACTTCATGTTGGGCGACAAATTTCAGGATCAAATTGTCAACCTGCTGCAAAAAATCTTCTTGAGAATGCCAGAGGCTGAAAATAAGAAGGAAAGTCATGCTGCCAAGGTCACAAACTCCATAGAAGGTTCAGACGAAATAGCTCTGTAATAAGACAACAATATTGATGGTCAACTGGAATAAATTGTTGCGCCAAGTGCATTTGACTTGTGTTGCTTCCTCAGCTTGATCTGCCATTCATCACGGGTCGCTGCCTTACAGCTTCAAGGATCCAGGGTTGATATCCTTCCTTGGAGCTGTCTGTGCGGCTGCCCAAATTTCCAAGTTTTCTTGACCTCCCTACATCACAAAAATTGTGTTAAGTGGGAAGGGCACAGAAAAGATTCACGAGGGTGTTACTGGGACCAGCAGGTTTGAATATTAAGAAAAGCATAGATAGATTGGGACTTTTATCCCTGGGGTGTCGGAGGCTGAGAAGTACAGTTAGACGCCTGTTATCTGGAATTCAAACAACCAGCAAAAACAAAATCGCAGAAAATAAATGGGCAAAAAATAAGTTTAAAATTGAGTATACAGGTATGTTTTTGGGAGATAAAATGGGAAAGGTTTGTTAGAGTAGATCACATAAAAACATTTAAAAACAGATCTTATTTAAAATATTGGAGCTCTGCCCCATCCTGGACATTTGGGGACCTCAGAGCTTTTGCAAGAGCTTTGAAGAGTGCTCAATAGACTTCACTAATGAATTGTTGTTTACAAAAGGCAACAGATGAAAGATCTTGCTGGAGCTGTAGATTGTCTGAAAGAGTACTTGTTGTTCTAGGAGGGTCAAGTGGTTTTGCAAGCAGAGAGAGTTAAACAGACTTTGTGTGTGTGTGTGTGTGTGTGTGTGTGTGTGTGTGTGTGTGTGTGTGTGTGTGTGTGTGTGTGTGTGTGTGTGTGTGTGTGTGTGTGTGTGTGTGTGTGTGTGTGTGTGTGAGAGAGAGAGAGAGAGAGATCAGTTCTGCAGTGTTACAGCCAGTAGACAGCAACTGGGACTGGAACAGGACAAGCTTGCAAGCTTGTAGAATGCCCCATTTTGAAAGACAGCCTAATCAAAGCCCTTATGGTTCATGCAAGAGGAGAGGACTGGCTGTCTAATGTTTCACTTGGAATAAGAGAAACAAAAAGGAACTCTGTAGTGACCTGAAAGAAAGGGGTTATCATCTGGAGAGCCCTTAAGGGGAAAGTTTCATCAGTAAGGCACTGGAGTGGCTGATGGAAGTACATCAATTGTGGATGTCCTGGAACAACAAATCTCTCTCTGAAACCTTCCTGAGTGGTAACCATTTACCTTTCAAGCACCAATACTTGTCAAACTTTATAAATGTTTAATTCTGTGTACCGTATAAGAATTTCCTGCAACCAGCGAACTTGGCAAATGAGAAGTGAGTTTGGACTGTGAACCAAAGAACTTTTCTGGACTTACACACACATTACATACACGTGCGCTTCGAATTAGAAGGGGGTTAAGTTAGGTTAAGTAAGTCAATAGTGATAAGTTAAAGTGTGATTCTATTTTCATGTTTAAAGATAATTAAAAGCAACTTTTGTTTAAGTAACCATTTGCCTTGGTGAATATCTATTACTGCTGGGTTTTGGGGTCCTGTGGGCTCATAACAAAAAAAAATTTAAATTCCTTCATAACTTCACCAGTAAATTCCTGCTTATTTCTCGGCATTTCACTTCTTTGAATTCAAGCTTCTGATGTTGTTTCCTGTTCCTAGCTTTCCCTTCAAAGAAAAGCACATAACCAGGTTACTGACAATTATTTCAAAATGGACCAGAAAGGTTATTTCTTTGGCTTTCTTTCTTCTTTACCTCTAACACTATTCCCCCACTTACTTTTTACCTTAACTGCATACTTCAGATGACCTTCTTGACAAGGTTTATCTTCTGAAAAAGGTCAATTGGGCACAAATCTCACTTTGTGAGTCGTTGCAGATCCATCGGCTAACTTAGGAGGCTCCTGCCAAGTTTTCACTCCCTTTTCATTGAAGTATGTTTTTATATCATTATAAACACACGTTTTAATTCCATCATCTCACATGAACTCTTTTAGTCTGTTATAGTCGCTGTTTATTTATTTTGATGTGCACCATTGGTCAAAGCACACAGCTTTAACATCCGCAAAATCCATATAAGACTGGTTCACAGCTTTCCTCAAAGTCCTGAATTTTTTGTCTATATGTCTCTGGAGCCAGTTCATAAGCCTTAAGCACAGCTTCTTTTCCTGGTACATAATCAGTTGCTGGATGGTGAGGGCAGAGTAAGGCTGCTGGGCCTTTCCTCTAATTACACTCTAAAACATGAGGGACCATTGGTTTCTTGCCATTTCAAACTCTCAGAAACTTTCTCAAAATGTTGAAAATACTTATCGATATTATCCTCAGTAAATGGAGGAACTAACTTCACTTCCTCAGTTGTCATAAAACTCTCTCGAGAACCAAGAGATTGATCTCCTTCTCTCTTATTTCTTCGTTCAAAATCTCTCTGTTTAATTGGCTTCCTCAGTTCTGCGAACTTCTAATTCTACATCAAACTGCCTCTGTTCCTTTTTTCCCCTCTAATTTAATTTTTTTCTATTTCTCTCTAGCTCATGTTATCAATTTTATATTTTTCTAACTCCATCTCTCTCAGCCATGATTGCTTCTCAAGAGATTTACTCTCAGGAAACTTTTTTAAAAACACATCAAAAATACCCTCTTTTACCTAATGGTCTATAATGCTTTGGATCTCAATTTTCCTCATCCCCACTTAATGGGGGTGATTACGGAGGAAACTCCGTAAGTTTCAACTCTTTTTAACAATAAGCAACAACTCCTCCTGTTTAAAGAAATCGCGAATCTTGAATAAGGGAAGGGATCAAAACATCTGGGAGCAACCCACCTAATCCTGATGTGCACACAGAGAACAGTCAAGGTCAGTATTGAACCTGGATTACAAGAGCGGGTAAATTGGGATCAATTTAAAATTTAGCCTTCAGGTTCATTTATGATGGTAATGCTTTCTTTTGCAAAGTATAGAATGAGGAATTAATTCTTCCTGATGTGGAAGAGCAGATCCATGGATGGATGCAGGTGGGGCTGGTGTGGGTGGGACATTTTGAATGGCTGAAGGGCCTTTTACCACACTGCGTGACTTGAGGATGATGGTTCAATAACAATTAATGAGATAGGAAAATAATCCAATTTGTATAATCAAATAAGAAGTCAGCGTGGATTTTGTTTGGTGTGTTGCCCTTAGATCTCTTATATTTTCATCCATCCCACATAGAAGCATTTTGAAAGGATTGGACAGTAATTCACGGACATTTAATGCCTGTGGAGCAGATGGCAGATCCGTGCCAATTCTTCTTTCTTTCTTTTCCTTGGGATTTCTTATCCTTTACTAATTCTTTCTTTTCTTTGGGAGGGTGGGAGGGTAAATGGGATGAGGGATCCTAGTCAACATGTATCATAGATACATGTACGTGAAATTATTTTTTTCTTGTTCATTGCATGTTTGGCTTTAAAAAAATGCAAATAAAATATTCAAATAAAAAAGAAAGCCCTGGACAGAGTGGAGGTGACCAAGTTGTTTCCCATGCTGGGGGAGTCTTGGAACAATGGGCACAACTTCAGGATTAAAAGGCGTCCATTTAAAACAGAGAAGCGGAGGAATTTTTCTTTAGAATGAAGATCTATAGCACAGTAACAAGCCTTTCCTTTATGGTCGTGTAATAGCACAGAACATGTAATATTACACAAAAATACCTTCTTCCTGCCATAAGGATTAATATTAACACAGATCCATTATACATGTCAGAGTGAAGAATTAATAGGGTTGGCCACTGGGACAACTTGGCTACTGCAGTGTACAAAGCAAAGGTACTCAATGAAACAGGAAACTACTGGCACAATAGGGCCACCTTTCCAATAGATGGTGCAATTCCTTCCATTCTTCAAAGAAGAATCAGAATTTATTGTCATGAACAAGTCATGAAATTCGATGTTATACAGCAGCGTCATAGAGAAAATCTTCAGATTATACCCATCCTACAACATTACTATATAAAAAAAGAATAAAATAAAAATAACAATAATGGTACATGAAAAGTAAGGCAGTGTCTTTGATTTATTGATCATTCAGGAATCTGGTGGCAGCGGGGAAGAAGCCGTCCTTGTGCCGTTGAGTGCTCGTCTTTAGGCTCCTGTACCTTTTCCCCGATGGTAGCAGAATGAAGAGGGTGTGGCCTGGGTGGTGGTGGGTCTTTGAGGATAGAGGTTGCCTTTCTAAGACACCGCCTCATGTAGATGCCCTCGATGGAGTTTAGTCTGGTGCAGGCCGAGTTAACAACCCTATGGAGTTTATTCTTGGCCTGAGAGTTGGTGCTTCCATACCAGACAGAGTTGCTGCCAGCCAGAATGCTCTCCTGTAGAAGTCAACGAGAGTCTTCAGTGACATATCAAATATAGCTGCTGGTGAGCCTTCTTTGTGATTGCATCAACGTGGAATTTCCAGGACAGATCCTCGGAAATGTTCACACTCAGTAATTTGAAGTTCTTGACCTTCTCAACTACTGAGGCCTCGATGAGGACTAGGTCTTGTTTCCCTAACTTCATCCTGAAGTCCACA
This sequence comes from Narcine bancroftii, assembly GCF_036971445.1. Taxonomy (NCBI): domain Eukaryota; kingdom Metazoa; phylum Chordata; class Chondrichthyes; order Torpediniformes; family Narcinidae; genus Narcine; species Narcine bancroftii. Next base: position 118,189,869 of record NC_091477.1, on the reverse strand, counting down.
ATCATCCTCTTGCTTTTGCTGATGTTGAGTACAAGATTGTTGGCATTACACCTATCTCTCTCCTGTACACTTCCTCATTGCTATTTGTGATACTGCCGACAACTGTGGTGCCATCGGCAAACTTGTAGACGGCATTGGAATTGTGCCTGGCCACACAGTCATGGGTGTAGAGTGAGTAGAGCAGTGGGCTAAGCACACATCCTTGGAGTGCACCTGTGTTGATAATCAGTGAGGAGGAGATGTTGTTTCAAATTCGTAATGTCTATGATCTCCAATAAGAAAATCAAGGATCCAGTTGCAGAAGGGGGGTACAGAGCACTAGATTTTGTAGCTTTCTGACCAGCCCTGAGGGAATAATCAAAGACCAAGCTAATAGTCAATGAAGAGCAGCCGTATGTGTGAGTTGCTGTTTTCGAGGTGATCCAGAGCTGAGTGGAGATCCAGTGATATTGCATCTGCCGTGGAGTGATTGTAACAATAGACGAATTGCAGTTGGTCCAGATCTCTGCTTATATATGCGTTAATTCCGGCCATAACCTGTCTCTCAAAGCATTTCATCACACTAGAAGTTATTGCTACTGGGTGGTAGACATTGAGGCAACTCACCCTGCTCTTCATGGGTACCAGGATAATTGATGCCCTTTTGAAGCAGGTGGGAACCCCTGACTGCTGCAATGAGAGGTTGGAAATATCCGTGAACACTCAGGCTAGTTGGTTGGCGCAGATTTTCAGTACCCTGCCAGGCACGCCGTCAGGGCCTGATGCCTTGCGAGGGTTCACCCTCTTGAATGATGTTCTGATGTCACCCTCAGGGACAGATATCACAGGGTCCTCAGCCTGTTCAGGGATTATAATAGGCACTGTTTGGTTCTTCTTCTCAAAGCGGGTATAGAAAGTGTTCAGCTCATCGGATAATGAAACATCACAGCCATCTATAGTGTTTGCCCTCACCTTGTAGGCTATAATGGCCTGCACTCCCTGCCATAGCTGGTGTGCATCTGTCACTGTCTCTAGCTTCCTCCAGAATTGCCACTTTGCTTCAGAGATGGCCTTCCGCAGGTCATAACTGGACTTCTTGTAAAGATACCGATCCCCGGTTTTAAACACCCTTTTTCTGGCCCTTGGTAGGTTGCAAATTCTCTGATTCATCCAGGGCTTCTGGTTGGGGAACCCTGTATGTGTGCATGGTCACACACTCATCCGTGTAGGTGACACCAGTTGCATATTCATTCAAATCTATGGATGAGTTTTTGAATATGTTTCAGTCCACTGATTCCAAGAGGTCCTGCCTCCCTCAACCATACTTTCACCATCTTCACCGCTGGTGCTGCGATCTTCAATCTCTGCATGTACACTTGAAGTAGAAGAACAACCAGGTCATCAGACATGCTGAAGTGCGCTCGTGGTATAGCTCGGTATGCATTCTTCCTGGTGGTGCAGCAGTGGGCAAGTGTGTTGGTTCCTTGGTCTTGCATGTGATATGTTGGTGGTAGATTGTCAGAAACTTCTTCAGGAAAACCTGATTGAAGTCCCCGACAATGTTCGGGAAGGTATCAGCATGCGCTGATTCATGGGTGTTTATCCCAGTGCTCTGCCCCTCCATTGCCAACCTGATGTTAGCCTGGGGTGGAACGTACACTGCAACCAGGATGATGGCAGTGAACTCCCTCGGGCAGGTAGAATGGGTGACACATGATCACCAGATATTGCAGGTCGGGGGAGTAGGACTGGGACATGACCATCCCGTCTGTGCACCACGATGAATTGATGATGACACAAATGCCGCCTCCCCTGGTTTTTCCAGATGCTGGTGTTCGGTCAGCGCAATGGAGGGCGTGGCCCTTGGGCTGCAGCGCCATTTTGGGAATGTCCACGTTTAGCCATGTTTCTGTAAAGTACATCACACGGCACTCCCTGATGACTCTCTAATGTTGAAACCTGGCTTCATCAAGTTTGTTCTGCAGGGACTCTACATTGGCCAGCAAGATGAAAAAGAGTGGAAGCCTCTGGTCCCAGCATATCAGCCTGACCTGTAGTCCCTCCTCTGTGCCCATGTGGTTGGGTCTTCTTTGCCTAGACCATGGGTCCGCTGCCGGCAGTTCCCTTGGTGCTAATATTGCCCATGCTCTGTCCCTTTAAATTCTCAGCAAAATGAATGGAAAGCCAACTCTGTGCCAAACACACTGAGCTTGTATGAGGTCCAGCTCGATTTGAGCCAAATACCTGGGGTAACAATCATGGGCAGTGCAAGTTGTATTGAGGCAACAGGGAAGTTCTTTTCTGGCTCAGACAGTGCATATTTGCGTATTTACTTTTCCATTTGCCTTTAAAATACTCAGCTACCATTTCCTCATTTTTCATTCGAAAACAAAAGATGCAACCCAGTATTTATCGTATTTATAGAACAATGTCAATGGTCTCTGAAATAATTGCATGGGGAGGACGTAGAACAGGATAGAAAACTCCACCTAAAAAGATTCAGATGCAACACAGCCAGCTTCAAGTCGGCAGAATAATTAGTTCCATGGTGAGATCAGAAAAAGCAGTGTACAACCATTTACTCTGCTTTTGCCTAGCTCGGGCCATCTCCATAGGTTCCAGAAGCAGATTCATGCATCTAATGGTAAGTGTTTTGCCCTGTCTCAGGGTCGAAGCTTAATTCACCCTCAAGCGTTTTCACTTATACTCTCGGAGACACCACGTGTGTACTTTCCACATGTTACATCTGCCCTGCAATGTTTCTAGAGTCTGAAATGTGCAGGTGTCATCTCCAAACCATTGAGAGCACCAGCTTCTCACTGTACCTCCAGAACAGAGTCTTGCCCGGCTGGAGCCAAGATCAGCCATCAGGACTGGGAGTCAGTCTGCCTGATTTATGGCCCTGGGTTGCTGACCGGAGAAAAATCTCCAAATTTATGGGCTCACTTTCCATTTGCATCTTCCAGAGATTGGCGCCGATTCCTGTCTGCACAATCTCAATTCGGCTGTTAATCTGTAAACATGCAATCTGCATTAAGGAGGGGACTAGAATTTCAGGCAGAGAAATTTACACCCATGCATTTATTCAAGTTGTATTTTGTCATTTCATTACCACAGCCAAAGAAATTAAGCTTAAAAGGTTTAGTCCTTTTTATATGAGAGAAAAAGAAGATAAATATTTCGTCTGACATTTTGAATAATTTTCCTGAATTTCCTTATCTTCTAGAACTATAGGGCACTGCTGCTCTTTGCCCCTCTAATCAGTGTTGAAGAATTATTCTGCCTGGTCCCATTGACCTGCACCTCAAATTTCTCAAGACCATACAGCCCATCAAATCTGTACCAGCCCTGACCCACCCCAGTTTGTTGACCAGTCACCTATTTTTTTCTAGCAGGTCTTTTACCAACTCCCACCTCCACCTGATTTCCTCACCATCTGCCTTCACAAGAGGGTGGGCAATCTATCCGCCGGCATTCCTTTTCTGGGAGGTGGAAGGAGCAGAAACCCAGTCGACACAGGGAGAGTGCACAAACCAAGCAGCCAATTGTGCAGCTGAGGGTGAAGTTAGTAATCACTGCAGCTGTAAGGCCATCGAGTTATCCTTCAGGACCACTGGGGTCCCTCTCTAACCTCCATCTCTCTCCCTCAATTCCAAAGTTCTAAGTTTAGGTTTATTGTCAGAGTGCATACATAACTTCACAAACATCCCTGAGGTTCTTTTTCCCGTGGGCTAGGCAGAATTTCTACTTATCGTTAGTGTAAACTGTATTCAAGAAAAAGATTGTATACAAAAGAAAGTAATGTAACCAAACTGTGCAAATGCAGAAAAAAAATGTTCAGTAATAAATAATATCCAAAGGAAGAGAGCTTAAATAAGTCTCTGACTGAATCTTGAAGAAGGATAGAGGCGTGAAATGTCAGTAATAGAACTTTACCACCTATGGATGCTGCGAGGCCTGCTGAGTTCTTCCAGCATTCCCATGTTTTTACTGCAGACACAGCATCTGCAGATTTTGGTGTTTCACCATGATTGAGTTTGCTGTTTAGGAGTCTGATGGTGGAGGGGTTCCTGTTGGCACCTGCAACTCTTTCCTGATGGCAGCAGCGAGGACAGAGCGTGTCCTTGGGGGTGGGGGGGGGGTGAATCCTTGATGATTGCTGCTGCCCTCCGACGACAGCGTTCCATGTCGATTCTCTGCGGAGAGTGTTGCCTGTGAGGAGTTGGAATTCCCCTCAGTAGATATGTGATGATCTGGTGTGGGGAATTCAACCTTTCAATTCTTTCAATCAGTGGAAGCCTGCAATCAAGATATTGTGGGATAGCACCAGAAAAGTGAAGTAAAGTAGGTAATCTATGGCTCTCATGAATGGTGGAGCCCACTCAACAGATAAACTACTTCAACTCCTAATTAAATTTAATTTATAACTTAGAGATGAAGCATAGTAAAAATCCCTCCCAGCCAACAAGCCCCATATCGGCCAAATACACCCACGTGGCTAATTAACCTAATGAATCCCCCGTACGTCCTTGGAATGTGGGATGACGCTGGAGGAAATGGCACGAACTCCAGTGGCAAATTCAAGCCTCGGTGCCAGCCGCTGTAATAGCGTTGCGCTAAACTCTACACTAACCGTCCCACCCTCGAGGTTCTTGTTCATCTGTAGCGTAGAAATGGTCTGGTCATGTATTTGAAGCTGTTGCTGTACGTTATTTACCTGCTGTATTCCCTAAAATTGTATTCCATGCAAAGTAATTTGGAATGTCCTGGACTGGTGAAAAAACACAATGGAAATGGATTTTATTTATTTTTCAACTACAATATGAGAATGAATCAAATGAATTAATTTTATGCTCATTGAAGTGTTTCAGTTTCACCTCATTAAATGGGACTATCCCATCCTTCAACACAAGATAACAAAGCACAATAGATTACAGTGAAGTAATTTCCAGAAACAGGAAGATATATTTTTGGTTCCTCATACAGTTGAGCACCTCTCCATAATCGGCAGAGAAAGTTCCTTTCTTTTTCAGGAGATCCATTCACCATGGATACCGTTGACTTCACTGGTTTCTGTTAGCCCTCCATCTCATCTATCCCTGTCCTTCCTTTTCTCAAGCACCGTCTCCTTCTCTCTCTCTCTCTCTCCCTCTCTCTCTCTTCCCTTTTCCCCCAGCTCAGCATTCACAGAGCCAAACCCACCCCCCTCCCTCAACCTTTCCCCTTTTCTGTCCTATCCATATCCAATTTGTATGTTGGTCTGTATCCCGCCCCTCCCTCCCCCTTAAGTCAGGCATCTGCCAGCTTTTATCACCTCGTACCTTGAAGAAGGGCTCAGGCCTGAAATGTTGGTTACATTAATTTTTTTTTAAATTAAATTTTAGACATATAGCACGGTGACAGAACATTTCGGCCACGAGTCCGTGCCATCCAACTTGCACCCAATTAACCTACACTCTTGGTATGTTTCAAATGATGGGAGGAAACCGGAATCCCCGTGGAAAATCCTCACAGACACAGGGAGACCGTACAAACACTTTACAGGCAGCGCGGGATTCAAACACAGGTCCCAATCGCTGCCGCTGTAAAGACATTGTGCTATCCGCTACGCCAACCTTGCTGCCCCCTTTATCTTCTGTGGATGCTGCAAGACCTGCTGAGTTCCACCAACCTTTGTGTTTTTACTGCATTCACATTAGCAGCAGACCTTCATGTTTCACTTCTACTATTGGTTCATGGCAGCGATCGTTCACTTCTCCTATCAAAAGGTAGATCTTTTACGTTACAGTAACAGCTTCTCTCCTCTGCCATCATATTTCTAATTTGACAATGAACCAGACACGACCTCACATTTTTTTTCTCTTCTTTTGGACTAATGTATTTCATTTTAAATTGTATATTTATGAAAATATAATTTTCAGCAATTTTTGCATCTGTAATGTGCAATACTGCTGCCGCAAAACAAAACATTATATTCTGCGGCTGAAGAACACACAGTTTGTGACTCAAGGACATGAATCCACACAGGCTGCGAGCTGCTGGCCACCGTGGCCAAAGGACTCCCACCAGGCTGTGGACAGCTGGAGACAGACTGAAGTGGTGCCAGGTATCGGAACCGAGACGTGAGAGGGTGCCGAGGGCACTGAGGGCTTCCTGATCGTGTTGGCAGTTTCGGATCTGGAGCTCGGATGGACTGGAGCCTGTATGGCTGAGGAGGCTGCGGGAGGGCTGGAGGCAAGTCCACTTTGTGACTCGGGTGGGGGGAGGGGGGTTGTGGACGGGACTCTCTTGTTCTTCTCTTCTTCTGACTGTAAGGTGCACCAGACAGTTCCTGCTGATGGTGCATCTTAGTCTGCCTTACGGGAGACTAAAGGCAAGTTTGTGCAATATTACATTCTCTGTTTTATTACATGACAATAAAAAAATCTTGAAATGACAATAAACTGGATTCTGATTCTGATTTTGATCTTAAGGCAAATTATTGTAAACAACAATGAAATGAACCAAGCAGCTTCTTTAAAACAAGACCACCAAGTTCCTTCTGAAATGGGAAAGCTGGAAATAGTGTGACTGTAACTTTTAGCCGAATTGGCATAATTCCCATCCTGGGAATCCAAACAGCAAGTGAAGCACATTATAAGATTACATTGCTTGTTTTGGCTGCGACGAGTTTAATTACCCAAATTCAGTGGCCAAGAGGTCCCACAAAAGACATCAGAGCTCAAAAGACACATGACATGGATAAGGTCCTTTGGCCCACAAAGTCTTCGCCCTATGTGATGCCTAATTAAAAATAAAAGCATCAGACCCAAAACGCTGACTGATCATTTCTACCCATGGATGCTCTCTGACCTGCTGAGTTTAATTTTTAATTTAACTTAGACAAACAGCATGGTAACAGGACCTTCTGGCCCAAGACCCCATACCACCAAAATACCTCAATTAACCTACAAACCCTTATCTTTTGAAGGCAGGGATCTGGAGGAAACCCCCACAGGTATGGGGAGAACATACAAGCTCCTTACAGACAGCATAGGGTTCGAACCCTGATCGCTGGCTTTTAATAGCCTTGTGCTCATGACTGCACACCGTGCTGGCCCTTCGGTTCTTCTGGAAATTCTTTGTCTGCATAAGATCTATATCTTTCCATTCCCTACATTCCCTGCAACATCACAGGCACCAGACTTCACTCCATCGAAGACGTCTACATGAGATGGTGCCTTAAAAAAAGCAGCCTCTATCCTCGAGGACCCCCACCATCCAGGACATGCCCACTTTACTCTGCTACTATCGGGAAAAAGGTACAGGAGCCTGAAGACGAGCATTCAGCGGCACAGGGACAGCTACTTCCCCTCTGCCGTCAGATTCCTGAACGATCAATGAACCAAAGACACTGCCTTACTTTTCACGCATTATCTTTTATATAATAATGTTATAAGATGGCTATATTATGAATGTTTGCACGATGACGCTGTTGCAAAACACCAAATTTCATGGCTTGTTCATGACAATAAATCCTGATTCTGACTTTTATGTGTCCATTTGGAATCCTCCTGAACACTGTTTTCATCTTCTTTATTTTCATTTCTTGCTGTACGTTACACAGTGCACAGAGAAAAAGTACGATCATCTCCAGTACATGAAGTACAGAAGCCCTGCTAGTGTAACACAATCACAGCACCAGGGTTCAAATCCGCCACTCTATAAGGAGTTTGCACATGCTCCCGTGTGTCCGCGTGGGTTTCCGCTGGGCACTCCAGTTTCCTCCCACCCTTCAAAATATACAGGGTTGTAGGTTAATTGGGGTACTAGGGCAGCACGGGCTCATGGGTCTGTTACCATGTCTAAATTAAATTAAAATGTTTCTGAGGGGTCTTTCTAGTGAAGTACTAAACTAAAGCTGGCCTTCCCTTCCAGCTGATCCCAAGACATGATTTCAAAAATGACTTGTGAGCGCTGCTGTGGAAATAAATCTGACGCAAAGTCCTCAGACTGTACAACAGACTTCAATTAGCTTAAACCTGTAAACACCAGTCTCAGTATCATTGCTGGCTCCACATGTCTGGCTCTCCGAAGGGGCCAGCTCGAGTCATTATGCGGGTCAGTGATCAGCAGGTGGGGGCCAACCTTCCAGGTTGCCTACCTGCAGGTAGAGAGGTTGCCCCCCTGCAGTCGGCCGGTAGGAGTGCGGCCAGTGTAATGGTTGTATCACCACATGACGACAAGAATTTCTTAGGTGTCCTACAAGTGTCAGTCTCCACTTTAAAATAACATGTTAGTATCTTCAAAAATCAACCAAAAGAACAAATAGATTGAGACAACCAAACTTCGAAATTTATTTTAACATTTTTGAGGATCACTTTGATTGGAATCATTTGTCTTGTTATCTTGTTTTTAATATTAGATGTTTCCTATGGTTGGCGACTCTCAGACAAAGGGACGTAATTTCTAGATTCACTTTAAATCAGAGACTTTATTTCGTCAGAGGGTCATGTGTCTGTGGAACTTGTTGCCACTGGCAGCTGTGGAAGTGAGGTCGTTGGGTGTATTTAAGGCAGAGATTGACAGGTATTTGATCGGTCAGGACTATTGGGAGAAGGGCGGGGAGTGGGGCTGAGTGGGAGGATGGATCAGCTCATGATTAGAATGGCGCAGCAGACTCAATGGGCCAAATGGCCTACTTCTGCTCCTATATCTTCTGATCCTCAAGAAAATCTGCAGATGCTGGGGTTTATTACATTACTACAAAAACACTAGAGAAACTCAGCAGTTCAAGCAGCGTCCAGTGGGAAAAAAAAGACAGTCGACGTTTTGACCCTGAGCCCATCTTCAGGAGTCCTGAAAATAATGGAGAGGAGTACAAGCTAATAGGTAAGAGGTACTAGGTGGATCCAGGTAGGAGGGGAAAAGAGAAGTGAGAGGTAGTGGGCTAAGAAGGGAGCTCTCTGATTGAAGAAGGATGGGGGTGGGAGCTGGAGGAGAGAAGGGTAGGGAAAGAAAGAGAGAGAGAGAGAGAGAAAGAGAGGAGGGAGTGGTTAACAGAAATGGAAACAAAGGCGGAGAAAGAGAGGGAAAGATTCAGAGCAGTAGAACAGAGGATGAGTGAAAAAACACTGAAATGTTGGAGGAACTCATCCATAAAACGCAAAGATTTATTGCCGACGTTTCGGGCCTAAACCCTTTTTCAAGAAATAAAGCAGAGTGAACCAGAAGCAGGAAGTCCCAGGAAATCTCAAAATTCAGACAGTGCTGGTTGGGGAAGGAATCCAGAACAACAGAAGGTGTTAATTGGACATGATAAGGGGAGAGGTGAGAATTTATCATGTCTGTGTGAAAGGAGCCAGGGAAGAGAGAAAAAGAGCTGGGAGAAGGTGATGGGGAAGAAATGAAGGGGAGAAGCTTGGGGTGGAGGGAGGTGGGGGTTGGGTTTAACAAAAGCCAGAGAAGTCGATATTACTGCCATCCAGTTGGAGGGTGCTGACAGGAAGACAAGGTGAGGTTCCTCCAATTTGCGGGTGGTCTTAGTCTAGCAGTGTACGAGACCATGGACGGACATGTCAGCAAGTGAATAGGATGGGGAATGGAAATGGATGGCCACTGGGGTGGACAGAGCCGAGGCAGACAATAAAGTCATCTCACAGTCTGCGTCTAGTTTCTCCAATGTAGAAAAGAGAGGGTGGAAGAGAGAAACTGGGCAAATCAATATTGATGCTAAGGTGTTGTTACTCCATTTTGCAAGCCTCAAATCGTCAGTGCGGTAATGGTGTGTGAAATTTAAATGGTTGGCCACTGGGAGTTCTTTGCTTTCTAACTAAATGATAACTCCAGTCACCTGTTTCTGTTTGAAATTCTAGGAAATAAATGGGACTTGCTCCAGAATTAATGACATCCTTGATTCCTACTATCTCACAACCATGTACAGCATCGAGTTCCTTTTAGGACTGATAGAGAATGTTGTTGTGATAAGCGGTTACATATTCTGCCTGAAGAATTGGAAATGCAGCAACATTTACCTCTTCAACCTTTCCATCTCGGACCTGGTCTTCATCTGCACGCTCCCAATGATTGTGGTCTATTACGCCAATGGCAAACATTGGATTTTCGGTAGTTTGCTCTGCCAGATAAACCGGTACATTCTCTACACAAACATGTACTTAAGCATGCTATTCCTGGCTTGTATTAGCATTGACCGCTACTTGCTTGTTAGCAACCCATTGAAGAAACACATGTTTCAGAGGAAAAAGGGAGCCATCTTCATCTGTGTCACCCTATGGATTTTTGTCACCTTGGAAATAATCCCTTTATTGATGTTTATTGATTCCGACAATACCACTATTGATAACAGTACCATCATTAAGTGCATGGACTATGCAAGTTCCGGGAACCCAGTCCACAATCTCATTTACAATGTGTTCCTCACCATTTTTGGGTTTGTGCTACCGATGAGCATCATGGGAGTTTTCTGCGTGAAAACAGCTCGCAAGTTGAAGAATTTGAGACAAGAAAGAACCTGGAACGTTCCTCTCGAGAAGCCACTCACCCTGGTCATTTTGGCCATTGCTATATTCTCTGTACTATTCACCCCTTATCACATCATGAGAAATGCTCGCGTGGTGTCCAGATTGGAAAATATCAATATCTCAAAGGGGGTGGTCGAGTGCATAAAGGCTGCTTATGCTCTTTCAAGACCTGTGGCTTTTCTCAGCGTCATTACCAATCCCATTTTCTACTTTTTTTCTGGTGACAGATTCAGGGAAACGATTGTAAACAGCTTGAAGTGTCATTGGTTAAAAAACACTGTTCAACATCCGAAATAGGGCTGTTGCTTTGGAAGGGAGACAAGCATGGAGTTTTCTACTGAAGACCGGGGACTGTTAATTATTTAAATAAATTTTCATCACTCAGTCACATGATGGTAATAATGAGTTTGATGTCATACATATTGTTTAATGTACATATGCACGGAAATGCTTACTTACTGCAGCTGAACAGATACTTGCAAAGACAAATTATGATACTAATCTAATTAAATTAGATCAAAAAGAGGCAACAAATAAATAAGATCGATATTCCTGACTAGGACAAAGGATCTGTTCAACCTCCTCAGAATTGTCACTGACGCGGAAAAAAGAAAAAGTCTTTACTTCAACCTGACTTTGAAAGGTATTTTGGTTTTGGAAGAAAGGCAGTGTACATTCAGTAGAGTGGCATCTGGTCTCAGTTGAAATGAAGGATGTGATTGTACATCCAGGATTATAGATGTAAAACTTAAAAGGCTAATGACAAGTATGTATATACAAATAAATAGATAAATAGGTAACGAGCCATTTGATTGAAGTTGGGGATAAGGGGGAATGAAAGAGGAAGATAGAAATAAATAACTTTTGTGGCTGAGGGCAATGAGAATTAGGAATCATTGCCAAAAAAAAAATTATTGTCAATCCTATGATGTATTGTTAAGGGCAGAACATGGTGTATTTGCTTTCAAGGTGTGTGTGCACGCTATTCTGACGGTTTCATTCTGAAGGCAAAGTCTCGTTATGAGCGCACATAGAAGCTTTGCCACTATTCAGACTGTCAGTTTAAAATGTCAGCATGCAAACTCATGGCAAGGTGCCCTCTTGAAAAATACACCTCGATCTCTTGGATCCCTAGGCTTCTTAGTGCACTCACAGGGCAAGGCCTTTGAGAGTGGAATCAAGTAAAGGAAACTAAAGAATGACATACAATTGGAAAAATGCTAGAAATACTCATTCTGTTGAGAGTAAAACCCATTCTTGTTTGAAGACAGACAGGTCATTAAACTAAAACATTAATTCTGTGTCTTCGTCTACAGATACTGTCTGACCCACTGATTATTTCAGGCATTTTTCTGTTTTGCTGTCAGGAGAGAAGTCAGAGGCTACCTCAGGGCATGGCGAGGTCAAGATTCAAGATTCCTTTTATTTGTCATGTAATGCGACAAAAAATGTAAATTACACAAAATTTCCTTTTGTCTGCCATAAGGAAAACAAGGGTCACCGTTAGCATTGCCCGATGCCTCTCACAGTAAGAGGGAAAGGGAAGCAAAAGGTAGTTGCTTCAGTCACTGAGTGCCCATGGGTTCTCGTCCAGCTCTCCCGCAGCCTCTGCAGCTGCACAGACTCCTGTTCCAACCATCAGCAGCCCAAACTCAAGATCCAAACCTCTGATATGATCGGGATTGATAGATTTTTGGGCACTGTGGAAATCAAGCTTTCTCGAGTCGGGGCTGCAAAATAAGACCACTGTCAGAAAAAAGGGTTATTTTAAAGATAAGGGATAAACCATTTTGGACTAGTTGCTAGGTTTAGTAAATTCTCAATAACCAAAGTGACATGAAGAAGACCTATTACACTGGATAACAAATCTTTTCAAAAGGTTTTGCATCCTGAAAAAAAAATTGGAATTAATTATGCAACTTCAACCTGAGCACAAAGATAATTTCAGATTTGTTGCATCATGTAGGAAGTTGGAGAAACATTAAATTAACTTTTATTGAATTAGTATGTTTAATCATGTAATTACATTAGTTCAAGTGACCTAAAAATCTTTTGCCGCTGATTTTCATTTGTACTCAGCATCTGATGCCCCTTATGCCAGTGTCCAACAATAGGCAGCCAGCATTCATGCATTCCAGTTGCCGTGATACTGCTTTTCCATGGTCGCAATGTCCTGGTGAAACTTTTCACCGTGTTCGTCACTGACTGCACCAAGATCTGGAGGGAACAAGTGCGAATGCAGAAAATGAATTTTCAATGGCATGTTGCACCTCATGGTTTTGTATGCTGAGGCTTGTTGTCATGTTGTGTTTTGGAGCCTTTAGCATATACTTACGACAAATAGAACAGAATGTATCACAGCTATTGCGACATTGACGAGACATTTCTGTTGTATTGAATCTTCCTGAAGACAATAAATGCTATTGTAAAGTACACTCGCTATGTTATTGGCTGAAGAGCACGTGCATCAACATGCATATCATCTATGTCGACAACATCTGTATATATGAGCTGCTTTTATAGCCTGTCTGCATCTATCCTGACTAAGCATGCCCAGACCTAAGACAATATTTGCATAGCATCTGCACTGAGCTCATGCCCAGACATGCTTGGACTGACCAAAGCAGTTTGCTTTGTGGACAATAGATTAGAAGACTTAAAATATTACAGGAATCACATAATAGGCTATATCTAAAGGAAAATATTAAGATGATTTTCGTGATCTGCGGTCCATAATCTACAAAACAAAATCCAAAAGTATTCAGGAAATAAAACCTTTTTATGCGGTGTTATAAGTCAAACATAATGTCAAGGTAGAACAAATACCTGAGACCGAATAATCGCCACCTATTGTAATATTGCTGAGATTATCAGTAACTTTTCATGGGTTGACAGGCCAGAAGGCCAATGCTCGGACTTATTTCTTTCCATCAATCAATGATTTGTTCCTATTTCAATGCTGACCACATTCTTAGATTTCCCCACCCTCCCTGAAATTTAAAATGGGGTTTTCTTGTCCATTTCCAAGTTTAGAATCTATTTATCTCCATCATAAATACAGGTATCCCCAGTGACTTGGCCTTCACAGCCGTCCGTGGCAATGAATTCCACAAATTCAGGACACCTGGTTAAAGAAATTCCTCCTCATCTCTGTTCCCAATAATCGTTCTTATATTCTGAGGCTGAGCCCTATGGTCTTAGACTCCCCAACCTGATGAAACATCCTCTCTATGTCCACTCTATCCAGGCCCTTCAGTATTCAATAGGTTTCAATTGCATCCCTCTTCATTCTTCTAAACCCAGTGAGTACAGACCCAGAGCCATCAAAGGCTCCTCATTCAGTAACCCTTTCATTTTGGGAATCATCCTAGTAAAGCTCCTCTGGACTCTCTCAATGCCAACACATCCTCCTTCCACAGTTGAGGAGCCCAAAACTGATCTCATTATTACATCTCTGTTTCTATATTCCATTTTTGTGGAAATGAATGGCAGCTTTGTATTTGCCTTCCTTACCAAGTCAAGTTTATTGTCATCTGATTGCACAAGTGCAACCCGACGAAACAGCGTTCTCCGGTCCTCAGTGCAAAGCAGGCAGACACACGACCAGACAAACCATACACATGCAGGACAAAAGTACAACTATACATATATACAAATAAATAGATAAATATTTAGTTTCATGAATATGAGAGTCTTGGATGGTCAGTGTGATCAGCTCCTTTGGTCGTTCAGGGTTCTCACTGCCCGTGAGAAGTGAGAACTCTACCCACAAGTTAACCTTCAGGGAATTTTACACGAGGATTCTCAAGCTCCTCTGTAACTCTGATTTCCAAACTCAATGCTCATTAAGAAAATAGCTCACACCTTTATTCCTTCCACCAAAGTGCATGTTCATACTGTACTGTGTTCCATCTGCAATTAACAACTCAGAAATACTGGAGGAACTCAGCAGAACTCAGTAAAGATATTTAACTGATGTTTCAGGCCTGAGCCCTTCTTCCCATAGGCAAATAGAGGGTTAAGAGGTAGGGAGGATTAGATTGTTGGGGAGTAGAGTTGTATAGGTCAGAACAACATCATGGGCTGAAGGGCCTGAGATCCTCCAGCATTTCTGTGTTTTTACTACAATTACAGCATCTGCAGACTTTCATGTTTCACTCCATATGCAATATCTTTGCCCAACCTCCCAACCGGTCTAAATCCTTCTGTGGACTCAGTATATGGTCCTCAAACTTGGCTACAGAGGATCATCTGTCCTGGGAAACACGTCATTACTATTGTTTATTTATGCCCTTCATGATTTGAAAAACCTCTGTGAGGTCCTTATTTCAAAGTAGATAAGACCTTCTAAATTGATTAGTTGTGAGGTGCTTCTGAGAACATAGAGAAATGAGGCTATAAATGATTATGAGGTAACTGGATGGATTTTTTCATCTACAAAATGAAGGAATTAAGATGGTCACCAAATAAAAACATTCCCCTCATCCAACCTTCATCTGGAAACTGGTGCCTAAACAAACTGCCCAAGGCTTGTTTAGTTCTGCCAATCTAGAGGTACTGTGCAAATATAACAGAGGGCAGTATGCCCAAACACCAAACTGAAACTTACTACAGAAGCTCAGGGAAGAGGTTGTTGGGAATGGCGTGCGCAGAAGTAGGAGTGCAGTAAGTGGGCTGGCAAGACTCAAAGCAAATCCATCCAAGCCTGCGCACCCGACAATTTTATTTGCAAATGTAGGCACTCTGAAAAATAAACTGGATAATCTGCTGTTGCATCTGAGAAATGAAGGACTGGTGCAACCTTTTAATAATGGAAAGATGTCTCTGGGACTCCACTCGGGATCAGCCATCCATTTAGAAGGTCATGTTCCCTCCCGGACAGACAGAAATGCTACTACTCCTGGGAAGATTCGCATATATCTCAAACAAGGACTGGTGTACAAATGTCTCAGAGGTAAAGCCTACTGCTCATGAGAGATAGAATGGTTAATGGTGAAGTCCAGGCCTTTCCACTTACCTGGGGAAATCACAGCCTCTCTAATCACAACAGTTGATGCTCCTCCTTCTATGAATGTCAGGAAAGCATTGAAGGAGCTTTATGGGGCCATCTGTGAAGCCCAGGAAACTCTCCCTGATGGTTGTTTGACTGCCAGTAACTTCCAACATGTCAACTTTAAAAACAGTTCTGCCGAAGTTCCAACAGTAAATCGATTTTGCTGCCAGGTAGAAACCTGGTCTGCACAAATGTCCCTGGAGTGTACAAAGCCGCTCCCCCTCCATCCCCACCTTGGATGCTTAAACCACGTATCCATCCTCTTGATCCCTGCTTACAGACCGCTGATAAAATGAACCAAACCAGTTCACAGGAAGATCAAGACCTGGCTAGAGGAATCCACAGCAGTACTGCATGACTGCTTTGAATCCACTGACTAGAGTGGATGTAGGGAGCGAGCCACCTACGATCACCACATCCACATCAATGCACATACGGCTTCAGTGACTAGTTACACAGGCAAGTTTATTGAGGACGATGTGGTGATCAAATGCTACATAGCCAGGGCAAATCAGAAACTATGGCTGGACACGGAAGTCAATGCCCTGCTCAGAATTCGTGACCCTGCTTTCAGGTTGGGCAACAAGATGGCACTGAGATCAGCGAAGGCTGAACTCCCCCGTGCAATTAGGAAGGCAGATTGGGGGTATGCCCAGAAAATCTCCAGATACCTCTGTGATACCAGCAACCTGAGGAACATGTGGCATAGTATTCAAATCATAACCAACTCACAGGATTGACGTACGAGTTGAAGAATCCAGAGGGAGAGCAGTGTCTTATGCCAATCTTGTGAGTCAGTGACAATGAAGCCTCCCTTTCTGTCAGGCTGAATACCTTCTGCACACGGTTTGATGAGAAAAATCCACGTGTCACCAATTGCAGAGATAGGGATAATATTGTTCAATCTGTTATAATGTTATACATTGTATTACGTTTTGTAATATATTGATGTTTCTGTTTTTATTGTTCGATTCTGGATTCTATTCTCCTCACGTATTGTTTACTTATAATATGTTTAATAAAAAGATTGAAAAAGAAAGAGTTGCATGAATCTTGGGAACAAGCAGAAGGCCAAGCTTAGCTGGTGTTTGAAACAATGGTGGTTTTGGTCAAACTGCTGTAGAACGTTAAGAGACCAGTCAAAGCTGATCTATGCGTGATTTTGGTGCAGGGTTTATACACTTCATGGACATATTTGGTGTAACTCTCTTAAACGTAAAACTAAGTTTTGATCATGGAATGGGAGTTATAAAGACCTAATTACTGTGTTGATTACAGAATGGGATCCCTGATTGTCCATAAGTTTAAGAGACTCTTAGACAGGCTCATGGATGAAAGAAAAAGAGGGTTATGTAGCAGGGCGGATTTAATTTTGTTTTGTTAGGAGTACAATGTTTTGGGCTGAAGGGCTGTAGTGTTCTCTGTTGGCATCCAGCAGCAGTAGATTAAGCTGTTCCTACTCTGAAGGACATTAAATGTTCTTTGAAACTTCATACTGTAAATGTTCATTTGTTTCATGCTATTAACACAATCAGGAACTATATATGAAATATTGCTTCTTCATCTTTTGTTGAAGAAACATCCTGTAAAATAAAGAAGTGGTTTCCAATGAAGAAATGCACCAGTTGCTTTGATAGAATAGTTTATGCACATTTCCAATGCCCAATGACACCTTGCAGCTGCATAAACCTCTGGTGAGACCACATTTAGAATAAATATTGTGTTCAGTTCTACTCACCTCATTACAGGAAGGATGTGGAACATACAGAAAGGGTGCTAGAGGAGATTTTCCAAGATGTTGACTGGATGGAAAAAAATGTCTGATGAGGCAAGGTTAGCAGAGCTAGGGTTTTTTTTTAACTTTGGAGCGAAGAAGGATGAGAGATGAGTTAATAGAATTCGACCGGATTAAGGTAGACAGTCAGCACCTTTTTCCCAGTGTGAGAATAGCAAACACCAGAGGTCATCTGTACAAAATGAGTGTCGAAGGGCCTGTTCTGCACTGCAATATTCTATGTTCTATGAAATAGGCCCCTTCGGCATGTAATCAAAAGACAATGTAATTGGTCTGGAGTCACATATATGCTTGTGAGGGAAGGGCAGAGTGATTGTCAAATATCACAGTCACTTTTAAGAATGTGGAGCATAGAACATTACAGAAATCAGGCCTGAAACGTTGGTTTATATGCCTTTGCTTCCAGTAGATGTTGTGTGTCCTGCTGAGTTTCTTCAGCACTTTTGTGTATTACTCTACAATCACAGTATCAACAGACTTTCCTGAATCTCTTGACCTCCTTCACTGCTATCTTCAGATCTTTCCAAGGTAGTTCAGCATAACTGAGGTCTTATCTGCACACATTCTTTTGGGGACATCATGTAAATAAAAGAAGAAACATCAAAAGAATCTCTTGTCAGCAAAAAATCTATTGACCAAGTGTTAGCATTTTCATCCAGGCTTCCCAGTTTGGCCCCCACAAGGATCACAATGTGTTGCTTTGACTCCTGATCTCTTCACTTAAGAGCTTCTCTCACTGCTCCCCCTCTGCACTTCCTGCTGGTCTCAAGCTCCTCGACAATGTACTCACCCAGTGTACTCACTTCCACAGCCACGTTGCCTTCCTCACTACTTGTCTCCACTGACATCCAATATCACTTGGTTTTCAACTCTGTTTCCAGGCCTCCTAGCCTGGCTCACACCAGGATCTAAGTTACCTGTGCTACATTGACTCCTGCTCTCCATGCTACTACAATCACAGGGTCTGTAGACTTTTATGTTTCATCCCACTTTTTAATCTAAAGATTGGGATTAAAAAGTTGAATGTAGGGACTAGACCAGTGGTTCTCAACCTTTTATTTTTCTGCTCACATACCCACCTTAAGTAATCTCTTACTAACCTGTGGCATAGGTGCTCTGTGATTAGTAAGGATTACTTAAGGTAGGATGTGAGTGGGAAAAAAAGGTTGAGAATCACTGGACTAGACCATCTGTTCATCTAAAGCAGTGGTTCTCAACCTTTTTCTTTCCACTCACATCCCACTTTAAGTAATCCCTATGCCATCGGTGCTCTGTGATAAGTAAGGGATTGCTTAAGGTGGGATGTGGGTTGGAAGGGGAGGTTGAGAACCACTGCTCTAGACCCAATTGTTACTGAAATATTTTGCTTGAGAAAAATTGTCATTGGCCCATTTCCTTTGGAGTTCTGAAACCATGCACATAATGAGTCAATGAGGGACGATTAAAACAGTGGTTTTCAAACATTTTCTTCTCACACACATAACACCTTAAGCAATCCCTTACTAATCACAGAGCACCTATGGCATAGGGATTGCTTAAGATGGAATGTGAGTTTTTAAAAAAAAGGTTGCCCACCCTTCATATAAATCTTCATTTTCCTAATCGAGGATCAAAAGTTTTGTTTAATGTGCTAACTTGAGAATATTCACCTGCACTGAAAGCAGACATATGTTATTTAAAATCAGTACCAACTTTACAGGTCTTGGTTAGACATTTCCATTTCAGATTTATTCAAGGAAGTTTACAAAACTAAAAATAAACCAACCCCTTACCCAACCAGCTCTTACTCTCACCAGATGTAAGATTGGGTGCCAATCGCATGCTCAGTGAAGTCTAGTGGTGATTTGCAGGTATCCTTTTAACATCAAACTATTGAATTTGTTCCTCTTCCATAGCTTCTTTCTACAATCATGGCAGATCCAGAATCTTCTGAAGTTACAAGGCTACAGTGAGCTTCTATAGTTAAACATCAAGCATCGCAACAGCATTTCCACTGTGAGTCCATTAAACTCTCGTGTAAGTGCAGGAGTGCAGAGTAACAGAGCAAAGGTAAATAACTTTAAAGAAAAGTTCAAAATAGTAAATTTGAGCAAAAGAAGAGAATGTGAGGCAATGTCTATGGTTCGTTATCCATTCAGAAATCTGATGGCAGAGGGAAAGAAGCTGGTTCTTTTTGCCATTGAGTGCTCGCCTTCAGGCTCCTGTACTTCCTCCTTGATGGTGGCAGTGAGAAGCGGGCACGGCCTGGATGGGAAGGGTCCTTGATGATAGAAGCTGATTCTCCTTGTGGATGTTCTCGATGAAATGAAGGCAGATGCCCGTGATTTTGCAGGCCAAGTTAAAACCAGAGTTACTCATTAAAATGCTAGTGTGGAGGGATGGAAGAATAGACCCAAAAGACCATATGGCCATTAGACATAGGAGCAGAAATAGGCTATTCAGCCCATCAAGTCTGAACTGCCATTCAATCATGAGCTGATCCATTCTCCTGCTCAGCCCCACTGCTTGGCCTTCTCCTCATAACTTTTGATGCCCTTGCTAATCAAAAACTCTGCCTTAAATACACCCAACAACAGCCTTCACAGCCACCTGCGGCAACAACTTCCACAGATTCACCACTCTCTGGCTGAAGAAATTCCTCCTTATCTCTTTTCTATGTGGACCCCCTTCAATCCTCAAGTTGTGCCCTCTTGTCCTAGACTCTCTCACTATGGGGAACAGCCTTTCTACATCCACTCTGTCCCTCCCTTTTTAACATTCCAAATGTTTCATTGAGATCCCTCTCATTCTCCTAAATTCCAAGTACAGGCCAAGAACTGTTCAACGCTCCTCAGATAACCTCTTCATCCCCAGAATCGTCCTTGTTAATCTCCTCTGAACCCTCTCCAAAGTCAGTATGTGTCTTCTTAAATGAGGAGCCCAAAACTCCTCACAATATTTCAAGTGAGGTCTCACCAGTGTATTATAAACCCTCAATATTACATTCCTGCTCTTATATTCTATTCCTCTTGAAATGAATGCCAGCATTGCATTTGCCTTCTTCACTACTGACTCAACCTGCAAATTTACCTTCAGGGTATCCTGTTCGAGGAGCCTTGGCATCTGGTATTTTCAATTTTCTCCCCATTTAGAAAATAGTCTGCCCGTTTATTTCTTCACACGACCATGAAGGGAGAAAGACTGCTGGGAGCAGCTCTCCAAGCATTGCTGACAAAAGGCTTAGGCAGCTTGGTAGAGTGAGTGGGGTGGGGGGGGGGGGGGGGGGGGAACCTTTAAGGCAGGGGTAGAAAGATTATTAATAAGAAATGAAATATTACCAAGATTTGAGGGAAATGAATATCCAGTCACAGTTAAATCACCCAGATCAGGCTCAAGTGGCTTCCTCCTACTCTAAGAATGTACAGTTAAATGCTTTTATCTCTTCAAGGACAATTAGGAATGAGTGATAAAAACTGGACTTGTGTAAATCCTGAAAAATGAACAAGTGATAAAAATAATACTTTGGCATCATGAAAGATGCTGTGTTAATGCTGCCCTTCATTAGTCAGGGGATTGAGTTCAAGGGCCGTGAAGTAATGTCGCAGCTCTATAAAACCCTGGTTAGACCACATTCGGAGTATAGCATTCAGGTCTGCTCACCTTCTTACAGGAAGGCTCTGAAAGATTTAAAGAGGATGGATTGGAGAATTGTGTCACTTGACACAAGGTTGACAGAACCAGGGCTTTTCTCTTTGGAGAGACAAAGGATGAGATGTGACTGAATAGAGGTGTATAAAATTATAAAGGGCTCAGATAGAGAGGACAGCCAGCACCTTTTTACCCCTGGGTAATAATGGCAAATACCAGAGGACATCTATTTAATGTGAATGGAGGGAAGTTTAAGGGAGATGTCAGAAGTACTTTTTTTTTACAGATAGTAGTGGGTGCCTGAGTTGCATTGCCGAGGGGGGTGGGGGGGTGGGTGAAGGCTGCTACAATAGAGACATTCAAAAGACACCTAGATAGTCACACTAACGTCAGAAAAACAGAAGGTTATGGGGATGAGGTAAGGGAAGTTTCGATTAGGTTTACTTAGCTTGGCACAAGCTAAGTACTGTGCTGTAATGTTCGATGTTCTAAATAAGTAGCTTTTTGACCTTAATCTGATTTCATATTTCATCGCACCACCAGGTTGAGGAACAGCAACTCGCCCTCCACCATCAAATCTCTCAACAACAAACTCAGTCAGGGA
Source organism: Narcine bancroftii (assembly GCF_036971445.1). Taxonomy (NCBI): domain Eukaryota; kingdom Metazoa; phylum Chordata; class Chondrichthyes; order Torpediniformes; family Narcinidae; genus Narcine; species Narcine bancroftii. Next base: position 118,168,291 of record NC_091477.1, on the reverse strand, counting down.
CTCATTTAAGGACTCTCACTTTTACACTTCATCGATTTATTGTCCAACCGGTTTGTTTACATTTCTTTATTTGTTTACATGTACCTTCTTGAGAAAAGGGTTTTTTTTTTGCTCTAGTGCAGTGGGATCTCAGGGTTGTATGTGATGCCCTGTATGCCCACTGACAATAAATCTGAACTTTGAACTTGCTGACCTAACTTTCTTAAAAATGTTACATCACTTCGTCCAACAAAATGTAGGAATAACAGACTTGATTTTTTTTTAAAAACCACACCATTAAGGAGAGGCTGGATAACAAGTTGTGAGGAGTTGAAGGGCCTTCTCCTAATTGAAACTTACTTACTACTTTACCCTTTGCTTTCTACGGACACCACTGCATGACCTGGTGAGTTTCTCCAGGACATACGCGCATTGCATTACAATCACAGCATCTGCTGACTTCCTTGTTCAACTGCATCTTACCTCACAATGGTTTTCAAACTTTGAAAACACTTACTTCTTCTTCTTGGCCTCCAACCTCAGTTTGAAGGCGGGGCTGCCGTGTGTGTTTTGAGTTGCCAAACAACATCTTCAAATCAAAACCATTAAAACTTTCTCCACCTCTAACTCTATGGTTCACTTGGCATTGTGACATTGGTTGGCAAGTGGCCTCATTGAAAGGTCGCATGAATCTTATCTGCCAACCATTGGAAGATAATAATCCAGAGCTACAGACTTTCAAGCTAAAGTTATGGTAAGCAAATATTTCATTTTCCTCTTTTTCAATGGACTCAAGTTTGCTCATTCACCTATTTTAAGGTAGGTTTGAAAGATGTGGTAAGGCTGCATAAAAAAAATAATTTCTGCAAATCTGCAGAAATAAATTTCTTTTAAAATCTGTCACCTGATTGAGATCAGTTTAAAAGGCATCATCCTTAGCTGCACTGGTGGAAATGTTTGAAGCCAAGTTGAGCCACCTTCTCTGAAGTAGCTCCCCTTCATTCTTCATTTTCCCATCTTAATCCCCTTGTCGATGCCTTTTCCCTGAAAGTTTCTTACTTCCAAGTTTATTTAGAGGCATTGAGAATTTGCATGTCCAGGCATTGATGGTAATAGAACATAGAACATAGAGCAGAACAGCACAGGCCCTTCAGCCTTCGATGTTGTGCCGACCCATATATTCCTTCCAAAAATAAATACTAAACCCTCCCAACCCCATAACCCTCTATTTTTTTTTAAATCTATGCATCTTAAGTGCTCCCAATGTTTCAGTTTCTAGGCACCCACAACTCTCTGTGTAAAAAAATTATCTTTGATGTCTTCCCTAAATGTCCCTTGTGCAGATGTCCTCTGGTGTTTGCTGATCCTGCCCTGGGAACCAGGTGCTGTCTGTCCACCCTATCTATGCCTCTCATAGTATTGTAGACCTCTATCAAGGCTCCTCTCATCTTTCTATGCTCCAAAGAGAAAAGTCCCCAGCTCTGCTAACCTTGCCTCATGAGACTTGTTTTCCAATCCAGGCAACTTCCTGGTAAATCTCCTCTGCACCCTCTCCATAGTTTCCACATCCTTCCTATAACGTGGCAACCAGAACTGAGCATAATACTCATCTAAGTGTAGTTTCACTAAAGATTTGTAGAGCAGCAACATGATCTCTCTACTCCTGAATTTAATCCCTCTAATGTTGAGTCTATTGTACAATGTGCATATGCGTTGAAATTCTTGCTTGGTACAGCCGAAGAGGTGCTTGTAAAGGATTACAATAATAGCAAACTAATTGCATTAAATTAGACTATAAATACATAAGATGAATAATAAATATTCACAGCGATCCCAATGATAAAATGTCACTTTTGGTCCTACAGAGGAGTCACTGATTTGTGGTTAGTGATTGATTAGTGAAACAAGTCCAAGAATCTCATAGCTGTTGGAAGGAAACTGTTCTTGAACCTGGAGGTGCTAGTCTTCAGACTTCTTTACCTTCTGCCCAAAGGTAGCAGTGAAAAGAGGTTGTGTCCAGGGTGATGGGGGATCCTTTATGATGTTGGCAAGACTTGGTAGTGCAGATTGCATGAGTAGTTAAGCCTCTTTAAATGTCCGTAAAGAGCTACCGACACTGGAATGAGGCCAAGGCTACATGGAGATAAGTGCCAGATAAATAATGCCAGGGTGGTGTGGTTAGCATAACGATTAGCTATTTCAGTGCCCGCGACTGGGTTCGAATCCCTCGCTGTCTGTATGGAGTTTGTACATTCTCCCCATGTTTGCATGGGTTTGCTCTGAGTCCTCCTTCCCACCCTTTAAAACGTACGGGGTTGTAGTTAATTGGGGTACTTGGGTGGAACAGGTCTCAATGGCTGGAAGAGCCTGTTACTGTGCTGTTTGTATAAATTTAATTTAAATGTAAAAAGCCTATAGCTGGCCATCCCAAATAACATCCACAAAGAAGGGTACACTTTTCCCAATGCTTGCATTTTGTATCTGGATTCAAACTCTCAAGCTTTCATACTAGGATTTGAAATTGCGGTGCCCATTCTGCCGGCACACACCAGTTGTGCCTTTGACACAGATTCCTTGCCTGAAAGCCATGGCTGTTGACCGAAAGGAAAGCCCCGTTGTTTTGTATTTGGCATCCCATTGTACCTGCACTGGCTCACAGCAATGGGCCATAGGAATCTGTGACAGACGCAACCAGTGTGTACACCACCTTATCACCTTTTAACTCGCTGAAAACACCCTTCGTTCTTATCACCACCACTCACAATGCAGGTCTGAAGAGGAACTTCTCGGAAACTGAGAGCCCTGACCCCTTCCCTTCCTGTAGGTGCTGTGTGACCTGCTGAGTTTCCCCAGCATGTTGGTGTACTGCACTCGACAACAGCAACCTGCAGACTTTCTTGATTGAAAACTGAAAAATGCTCAGGAGGTTCAGATGTTTCAGCAGAAGAAATAAACAACAATTCACAAAAAAAATCATCATAAAATTGTTCCATGGAATTTAATACCATAAAATATTGCAGCAGGTGGCCATTCGGCCCATCAAGTGCACTCTGAGCTGATCCATTTTCCCACTCAGCCCCATTCCCCTCATGACCTTTGATAACAGAACCATCGAACGGTACAGCACAGAAAACAAGCCATTTGACCCTTCTAGTCTGTGCTGACCTTGATTTTGCTAGTCCCACGGACCTACTCCTACTCCATGACCCTCCAGATCTCTTCCATCCATGTAATTAGAAATAAGAATGCAAGTTAATGCGAACTTCCCAGACTTACAAGCTGCGTAAATCTCTAATTGAAAGACCAGTAAAGTATACAATGAATGAAGTGCTTTTGCAGTCTAGTTTCAACGAAAAGCACTTTTAATAGGTTCTCGTCCTTAATATAATAATAATATTTTTCTGAGAATTAACATGATTAATTAGTGATCAGTCAGTACTTGCCAAAGATACAAACCTTAATAAAATTAAAGAAATTGTTCATTCAATTTATTTTTAAATTTTTAAATAGCCACTCATTTCTTTTTGAGTTGGATTGAAGGATGGCTAAAGAATGACCTTATAACCATATAACAATTACAGTATGGAAACAGGCCATCTCAGCCCTTCTAGTCCGCACCAATTTAAGTGAATTCCACGAGTTCCACCTACCCACTCCATGCCCCTAATCCTCCAACCCCCTCACATCCATGCACTCATCCAATGACAAAATTGACCTTGCTACCCCTTCGTTCCAATCTCTCCTACCCTCAAGAGGAAGAATGCATAGTTATCTCATACACTCCATAATCACAGAACAGCTCAAAGCATTTCACGGTTAGAAAGCATTTGTAAGAATGTTCCGGTTACAATACAGAAGACTGAATGTTGCATGCAGAAACTTCCAATTGAATAACAATGTCATAACAATCAGATAATCTGTTCTTGTGATTCAATCTGAGAGATTGTTATGGGCCAGGGCTGCAGAGATTATAGGAAATCCTGCAATAGGATTCCCGTCAATCTCTACTGAAAAACACAATCTGGTACTGCTTGGAATTCATGGCAGGAAGACGGGAAAAGTAACTTCCAAAGAAGGTGACACGGTTAGTGTAGCGGTTAGCGCAACACTATAACACTGCATTTGACTCAGGTTCAAATCCGGCTCTGTCTATAAGGAGTTTGTATGTTCTCCCCGTGTCTGTGCGGGTTTCCTCTGGTTTCTTTCCACCCTTCAAAAACATATGGGGATTGAAGCTTAATTGATTCTTTTGAGGGGCACAGACTAATGGCAAGAAGGGCCTGTTACAATACTGTATATCTAAACTTTTTTTTAAAAAATTAACCCTTTGGACTTCATATCTCTAATTTCAGGGACTACCAACAAGCGCATGTACCCCATGTCCCGGTTTTCATGGACCACCGACAAGTGTATCTACTCCGTGTCACCGATTTCCAGGGCAGGTTTTATATCCAATCATTAGCTAGGTCATACTGGTGTTCATACTGTAGTTTACCCATGGACCCAGTCCGGAGGGTATATTATGAGAGGTTAAAAATGGCTGGAGTCCAAAGGGTTAAGCAACCTCAAAAAGGTTTCTGGAATCTGGAAGTAAACAAGAAAATCTACAGATGTTGGGTCTCTCCTGGAGTCAGGAAGTTTTGGAAAGGGAGTACATTGGAGGGATGCAATGGGGCTTAAGCAAATGAAGGAGAAGTCTCGATCGTGGGACCAGATCCAAAACACTGACCGACCATTTCTCACCATGCATGCTGCCTGACTCGTTGACTCCCCCAAGTAGATCGTTGTTTGCTGAAGATCCTAGCATCAATAGGTTTTTTTTTTGCATTTCTCTGGAGGAAGGAATATTGATCCATAGAATATGGAATAACTATTTATAATCCTGAGGAGAACATAGATTCAGGAGTGTTCCAGGATCATGGAATTGCCCACTTTCAACCACAGGTTGTGAAACACACTGTTGTAAAACAGGATGTTTCAAAATTTTTAAAAGCAGAAGTTTGCTGTTCCAGATTCAGTACCAGTGATCACCACAAACTGCTTTTTGTAAAGTTATTAGATCGCCACACCTTTACAAACCACCTTTTTATGTACCTGCTGGACATGTTGTTTATTCTCTTCCTTCCTCACGATCCAAGGACCCTACACTGTCCAAACCTCCTGTTTCTTACCACTTTAACTCCCGCTGTGTCGCTGCTGCAAAACAACGAATTTCGTGTCATGTTCATGACAATAAATTCTGATTCTGATTCTGAACCTTCCTTCCTTCCTTTATATCTGCCCATGGCCTTATGCACTCTCCCACCAAGACTACCTGCCAATTGGGGGAACAACACCTGAATTTCCATCTGGGCTCTCTCCAGCTAGATGGCACTAACATTGACTTTTCTGCTTTCTGCTCACCTGCTCTCCTCTTTCCCCTTCCTCCTTTCCCTTCCCCTTTCCAGTTCTGCTCCCTCCCTTCCCTCTCCTTTAACACAGCCTTCCCTCCTCCCCTTGATCCCTGCTGTCCTCTCCTTCCCTTCTCCACCTATCATTTCTTGCCTTTGTGACCACACCTTCCCTCCTTACTCTTTCGTTTGGAACTCTGCCGATATTTTCCCATTCCTTGATGAAGGGCTCAAGCCTGAAATGTCAGTTATGTATTTCTACCTTTGCTGTATAAAGGACACAGTTCGACCTGCTGAGTTTCTCCATCATTGTGTTTATAGTTCAACCACGGTGTCAGCAGATTTTCATGTTTTACTTCCATCATTCATTTCAGATGTTTCAATGTCAGTGCTCAGCCGAGAAACCTCTTAGCCAAACCACTCCTGTAAAACTTAATTTAATTTTTTATCAACAACACAGTGGAAGCACATTCTGGCCCAATGAAACCACTCAGTTACACCCATTTAACCTACAGCCCCGTATGTTTTGGAGGGTGGGAGGAAACTCTGGGCAAATCCCAACAGGTCACAGGCAGAATGTGCAAACTCCTTAAAGGCAATGCAGGATCCAAAGCCGGTTTGCTGGGACTGTGAGAGCAGACCATAACACTTCACCCTGAAGAGTTCTTTTTCATATCTCCAGCAGGTCCCCGGCAGTCATTTAGCCACGCACCTATGCTAAGAAGTCACTTAACAGCAGCCAATAAACTTGCAAGGACATCGTTGGAATGATGGATATCAGAGTTTCCACACAGTCATGGGGAACTTCAAAATGTCTAAATAGCAACTGGGGTCAAGATCTAGCCTGGATCCTGGCAAATTACCACCCAGTCTATCCTCAGTCTCTTATATTTTTTTTCCATGAAACCTAATACAATCTCAAGAAGAGTAATAGCTCTTGGTGGGAGAGTGCGCATTACAGCCTTCTGGACTCAATGTTGAATGCAACCCCTAACATTTCGACAGCTCTCGACTTCACTCCTGGCGATGCCAGATTGTATTTGTCCACCCTCTACTCCTCCTCCATTTATGCTTTGTGTTATTTACCACCTTCTTAACAGGTGCATGGGATCAAAGATGAAGACTACGTGGTAATCTGAGTTATTTGTCGTCATGTTACACATCCTTCCCACAGAGACGGGTCCATCTTTGGGGAAGAGATGTATCAGGACTGGCCCTGAATACAGTCTCCAACTCTTCATAATCCATTTGATGGTCTGGTTGCATGAGTGATTATTTGGCTGCTCTTTTTGAGCTTAGAATTATAGCATTATCGAAAACGGGTGTCAAAGTAGGCCATTCAGCCCTTCAAGTCGATCGTGGCACACCATCCCCTATTCCTGCTTTCTCTCCACACCCCTTCGTCCCTCTAGTCATAAGGGCCACATCCAGCTTCCTTTTGAATATATCTAATGAACTGATCACAGCAATTTACCATGCCAGGGAGTTTCACAAGTTCCCAATGCTCTGAATGAAAAGGTTTCTCCTCACCTCAGTCCTCAATAGCTGATCACTTATCCTTTGATTGTGACCGCTTGCCCTGGACTTCCCCAATATCAAGAGTACTCTTCCTGCATCTGAACTGTCTGGTCCTGTCAGAAATGTATCCCCTCTCATTCTTCAACATTCCTATGACCCTAGTCTCTCCATTCATCAGTTCTGCCATCCCAGGAATCAATCTGGTGAATAGAGATAGATGGTTAGACAGACTGACGGATAGATAGAGAGGAAAAAGTGTGATGGTTCAGCAGTACAGGTTATGCGCTAACATTCAGAACAGGTGCTTGAACCCCCTGAAGCAGAGCTGATTCTATATTAGACAGTGCTCTACTTGTTATTTGATGTGCCTCCTTCAGTTAACTCTGTTCCCTCTTTGTCCCTTGCAGGTGAGGAACAAGGATTGCGTAGACATCAATGAGGGTATAGAAAGGTACTACCTCACGACAATGTACAGCATTGAGTTCATTATGGGACTCATTGGGAACTTCATTGTAATATGTGGTTATATCTTCTGCCTGAAGAAGTGGAAGTGCAGTAACATCTACCTCTTCTTTCTCTCCATCACTGACCTCTTATTTATATGCACGCTTCCCATGTTTGTTATCCAGTATGCAAACAACAGCGAATGGTTCTACAGCGAACTTTGCTGCAAGTTTAATCGATACTTTCTCAACTGTAACCTTTACCTGAGTGTTCTCTACCTGACCTGCATAAGCATTGACCGCTACTTGCTGGTGAGGAACCCGACCACACTTCACTGGTTCCAACAAAAGCGGACAGCAGTGGTGATCTGTTTCACCTTGTGGATTTTTGTCACCTTGGAGTTGGTGCCCATGTTCACTTTCATTGGCCCAAAAAACATCACGGATAATGAGGATCAAATTGTGGTCTGCATTGACTATGCCAGCTCAGGGGATGCCTGGGACAGTATAATTTACAGCTTGTTCCTCACCATTGTTGACTTCCTCCTCCCGCTGTCTGTCATGGGCTTCTGTTGTATTAAAACGGCGCAGAGCTTAAAGAAGATAGATGCGCAACGCCGCAGGAACATCAAGCTCGAAAAGCCCCATCGCCTAGTTATCTTGGCGTTAGTCATTTTCACAATGCTCTTTACCCCTTATCACATCATGCGAAATGTGCGGATTGCCTCCAGAATGAACCGCGACCTGCCCTTTTGCCTCTACAAAGGCATAAAGGCTACCTACGCCATCTCAAGGCCCATTGCTTACCTCAGTTCTGCAATAAACCCCATCTTCTACTTCCTGCTCGGAGACCGGTTCAGAGAAACACTTCTGAAGAAATTGCCCTTCGTTGGGCCGAAGCTGATCTCTTTGCACTCTTCAGCCACCAGCAATGTTCAATAATGGGCCTTTCGTTCAGACTGGCCCGGGGCGGTGGGGGGGGGGGGGGGATTACCCTATTTATTCTCATCTCTTCTTATCAATGGAATATTAAGACTGCGGATGGAGATGTGTGGATGGTAACTGGTCTTGTATACCATTTACTCAATGTGCTGTGACTGAGATCCTTGGTCAGCCATGTGATGTTCCCATGGTAACCCCTGATCCAATTACTGCACAGGCCTGAGCTAACTTAGAAGATAAAAGATAAATGAAATAGGATCCAAAATCAGAATTATGCTGAAAACATTCTGCATGTGAGGTTCAGGTCTGCAAAAGAGAGAAAGACCAATTGGTTTTAAGTTGCGGAGAAGGAGGGGCAGGGAGGACGAGAATGACGGGAACTTCAGTAATCATGTGAGGTCAGGTTTATCCTGATTAGTCAACACCCCACTGAAGATTAAAAGGGGAAGCAGAGGCCACTGAGGGAGAAGTGGAGATCCCCCTGGACAGAGAAGCAAGCGTTCCTCCCTAAAAAGAAGTGAATTCCAGCCATAAATAAAAACTGCAGATGTTGGAGATACTTTCGACGTTTATTTCAAACCTCCTCTGTATGGTATTGTTTAAAACATTAGGAAAATTCTGCTTCTATGCAATGGCAACCTGGATTTATGAGGCACCTGTAACAAGGTAAGAAGTCCTAAATTCCTACATTGGAGTCTATTGGTCAAAAATTTATTTGGAGTCACACATATAACCATCCTCCAATCATCGTATTTTTCTGGAGAACAAGTTTCTGTTTAATTGTCATAAAGTACCTTGTAAAATGACAAGACTTCTTCTGCAAATTTAATTTATAAGTATATAAAGTAACAAATTACTCTGAAACAGAAGATGAATTTGCACCAAACAATAACATCATGAAAGCATGGATGTGGGGTTCATTCAGGAGCCTGATGGCTGTGGGTGAAAAAAAAAATCTCTCGGTGAACCCTTTCACACTCTTAAGCCTTCTCCCTGAAAACAGATTGTGTTTTCTGAATACATTGATCCGATCTGTCAAATATATAGTCACACTCCTTTTATCTTCCAACTGTCCTGTAGATAATATCTGTGCTTATATCATGTCAGTTATTTAAATAAGAATAATTATTTCAAACAAATATATTATGTGAACTTTTGCATATCAAATTAAATACAAATTCTGTTGGTTCACTGCAGGTTGATTGACTTTTTTAATGAAGGTAAATACATTGGAAATGGGAAGTGTTCTGCTGTTCTGAAATAGGAAAGTAATAAGAGTTCAATCTTAACTCACTGTTGAAAGCCGATGATAGCGGCAGTCTTGGCAGCCAGGACATCATATCATCCCAGCAATGCTTGTGTTAGACGAAAAGTGCTGTAGAGACTCGGTGGGGTATTAGAAATCAGGACCTTGATGGTGGAAGCGAGGGTGAAGAACCTGAGTACAGATCCAAAGGGAAGACCCCTTAACCTCGAACATTTATCTATGTCTTGGTGTATATAGGTTCAATATTGTAGAGGCAAAATTTGATGAAATTGATTGTAAGTTTAGTAACCAGATGTATTTTTCTTTCTTTTCTATACTTTCTTCTTTTTTTTTTGTTTTACTTTCTGGGGGGTTGTTATTTTGGGGGGAGGGTATGGGAAGGGTTGGGAGTACAAAATAAAATACAACATATGTACTATTGTTTAGATTTGAATGGAAGACAATCTTGTATTTAGATATTAATACATGCGTTGAATTTAAATAAACTATTCAAAATGAAAAGATCCATAGGGAAGATCGAGGACCAGACACAACTCGGAGGAAAGAGATAACAATGAGGAGGAATGCTGAGTGCGGGAATAATTGGTAAAGGTGGGGTGGTGGAGAGATTCAGGGAGCAGAGGGGTGAAGGGTATCTGGGACCTGCTGGAAGTCCATGACAGGCTTTCAGAATAAGAAGTGAGGGAGCGAAGTGTGCGACGTGAATTGAGGCCAAGGTCAGATCAGTGAGGGGGAAAATGGCCCATTGCTGCTACTATTTTGTGCATTGCTAACCTGCCTTCCCTGACATAGTCGTGTCAGGTATGGCCATTTCGAATCCAAGACCAATTTCAAAATTCACCAAGCCTGAACTTGGCCTCAGGACCATTTGCCTTCCTCTTGCCTATAACTCTTGTGTCCAATCCAGTCTCTCTTCCTCAGTTCAAGGGTGCAATTCCGCCCCACCCATTAATGCACACCTTGCCTTATCCTTGTAAATTACCTGGACTAGACTCTCCAGCCTGCCTGTACTTTGTCTTGGGCTATTGGCTGTTGTAATTGGATTAATCCTCCTGACACTGAACCATTTGTTCTTGCTAATGACCTGGGCTGGACCCTCCAGCACTATATGTTCTTTGTTCTTTCTTTTTTGCCAACTAATGACTACCCTGCTTCACTCCTGACCTAGAAGTGTGAAAGGGTGTTGGAGAAACTGTTGGTAAGATGTGCACTGTTAAAAGGGTTGGGAGTGTTTAATTAGTGTCCCTTATAGCATAGAGTTGTCCTGCACTGAGTCAGGGGTGGTGGGACATTGTAGTGATGTTTCCTTGATCATTGTATGTAATAGTTCATTGTGTGTGTGTGTGTGTGTGTGTGTGTGTGTGTGTGTGTGTCTCTGTGTGTGTGTGTGTGTGTGTGTGTGTGTCTGTGTGTGTGTGTGTTGCATCTGTTAATGTTTCCCATACTTGCTTTCTCTAAATAAAATTCTTCCTCAACAAAACTGTGACTAGGGGGTGGGGTGAGAGACCAGTGGGCCCATTTTAACACATAGGCAGAAATAAACTGAGCCTCAAGCACTGGGTGCAAGAATTGTGCCGCGATTCTAGAACAGCCCGAAACAAGCGCTTCAGCCCAACTCCTCCATGCCAACCCATTTAGCAATCGAGGCCAGTCCCTGCATTGGTTCATACACTTCCAAGCCAGTTGTTCTCAACCAGTGGGCTAAGGCGTATTTCCATGTGGGCCAAGGAGACTTCCCAACCCACTGGGGTCAGGGTGGGCCTGAGGTCATGTCTCGGACTTCCCAGGTGACCTTGGGTGGGGTGGCGAGCAACCTGCCTCTGAGGTTAGCAACACCACCTAGCCATCTCTCAACATAAGCGGCTTAGCGCTCAACACTCAGTCACAGGTCCTGTGAGACCTCCGCACAAAACAGACTCGGACTGACTCAGAAGTGTGCGGTTTTCTGTCTTCTTACTGTTTGTCGATCTTCACTTCAGTCAAGACTCAAGAGGCCCCCCTTTGTAAGGTAAGACACACATTTCTCCGCTAAAAATGAATATAAATTATTCTTGCAAAATTTTCATCACAGATTTACCCTGTAGAGCACACATGTCAAACTCTGGCCCGTGGGCCAAATTTGGCCCGCAATATAATTATATTTGGCCCGCAAGATAATTTCAAAAATGTATTAGAGGTGGCCCGCTGGCCGCCGCGCCAGTATAGCGCATGCACAGTAATACAACAAATCCCAGAATGCATTGGCGTCAGCCTGCTAATCGCCCCCACCTCCTCTGTTTACGTTGCAGGGTCTCACCGTGGACTCTGGTTTTGGGGCCTGGCCGGTGTCAGGGGAAGCCAAGGCTGCTTCCCAGCGCCCGGAACCGGAGGCCTCGGGCTTAACCTCGCCAGGACCGTTGCCCACTCCCCCTCCCTGCCGCAGGCCGACCCGCGACTCACGGTGACGGGGCCGCTGATCCACCGAGATGCCGCCCTGCAGCGAGAGCCGATGCCCCCGCACTGTCGTTGTCCAACCCGATCGCCCGCAAACCCCGCCCTCCCACACACAGGCCTGAGTAAGGATTATGAACTTTAATCTCAGGATAAAACTATCTTCCAATAGTTTCATGTCACAGTGATAAATATATTCCTGGTTAAAAATGGTCCTGCACCTGGATACAAGCTCATTAGGCATAAAACTTGAAAAGTGTGTAAATCAATGGAAAAAGGGCATGGCAAATAACCCTGCTAGAGTTCATGCCCACAATCAGTCACCCATTTGATTGTTTCAGGAATCATGTTATTCTCCCACATTCTCATAGCCCTCAGATTGTACTATTCGACAGCACACTAGCAACATTTGACAAATCCTCTATAGAGAAATATTATTTATTGAATATTTTATTTCTCATTTGTTAATGCTTCTGGAAAGAGTTTATCCAAAACTATTATTAAACATTTATTTTAATAAGAAAAAGTTTAAATTACATATGTTGAAAGAAGAGAAAACATGCAGATGTTGTTGAAAATTTTCAATAAATATTTAGTTCGGCCCTCGACTTAGTCCAAGTTTTTAATTTTGGCCCTCCGTGAATTTGAGTTTGACACCCCTGCTGTAGAGGATGGAGTGGTTATAGGATGTGTTACAATTTATGTAGCTATTGCAAGCAAATGAATAACCTTTAACATGCAAGGAAACATCCTGACCCGACAGAGATAAATGAAACATAAACTAACAGACCGTGATTTTATGTATGGTAGTTATTCAGAAGATGAGCCCTTCATAAATTGCAATAAAATTGGTGTTCTCTTATGTTATTTGATGTGCTTATCTCAATTTGGATATTAATTTCCAATGGAAATTACTTGTTTTTTAGATGTAACTGTTTTGGAAATAGACTCGTTTTTGAGATGAATAATAAAATGCTGATAACTGTACCTGCTGTGTCAGTAAACTATAATATTTATAGTTAAAACACAGACAAACCATGAAAAATGTGACTCATTAATTTAAAACAGAACCAAGGATGTGGAAATGAGCGAAGAAACATCACGAACAGGCATCTCAGTAAAGTGGCACGAGCTTTGATTTTGACTGAGAGCTTTTATGCTCAGGGTATGTAATTACACCACTAGGTCACCAGGGGGCATCCCCTGTGCACAAAATTTAACATTTATAAAGTTCAACAGGCTTTGGTGCTTGAAAGGTAAATGGTTACCGCTCAGAAAGGTTCTTGTCAGTTTTCAGAGAGAGATTTAGTGTTCCTTTTATTTCCATCAGCCACTTCAGTGTCTTATGAGGAAACTTGCCCCATCAGGGTTTTCTAGATGATAACCTCTTTCTTTCAGGTCACCTCAGAGTTCCTTTTTGTTTCCCTTATTCCAAGTGAAATATTAGACAGCTAGTCCTCTCCTCTTGCATGAACCACAAGGGCTTTGATCAGGCTGTCTTACAAATGGGCTTTCCATCAGCTGGCCATCTTGTCCTTTTCCAGTCCTAGCTGCTGTTACCGACTGTAACACTGCAGAACTGATGTGTGTGTGTGTGTGTCTCTCTCTCTCTCTCTCTCTCTCTCTCTCTCTCGCTCACAGAGAAAAAAACCTGTTTAACTCTCTCTGCTTGCAAAACCACATGACCTTCTTAAAACAACAAAGGCTCTTCCAGACAATCTGTGGCTCCAGCACGATCTTTCATCTGTTGCCTTTTGTAAACAACAATCTATGAGTGAAGTCTCTTGAGTACTCTTCAAAGCTCTTGCAAAAGCTGTGAGGCCCCGACATGTCTAGCATGGGGTAGAGCTCCAATATTTTAAATAAGATCTGTTTTAAAGTGTTTGTATGTGACCTACTCTAAGAAACCTTTCCCAATTTATCTCCCAAAAACGTATCTATATACTCTGTCACAGGACCAAGCTAGTGCATCTCACCCTGCCCTTCCCCTCCCCTGGTAAAAACATGATGCAAACATCCCTCCCCTGCATGGACTCCATCTCCCACTTCTCGGGAAAGGCAGCCAATATACTGGTCCCATTGTACCCCGGTCATACACTCTTCTCCCTCCTCCCATTATCAAGGAAGCTGAAGAATGGTAAACTGCGCACCAACCGGGTTAAAGACCATTTCTTCCTTGCAACCATCAGATTCCTATTTGAACCCCTTAACAGGACTTGTGAGCTGCCCTTGGTTGGAACTAACTGATCTTCCTCTTCATTGCAATCCTGTGCTCTGTATATGGTGTGTAAAAATGAAAGACATCAGTTGCAGTGATTGAAATAAAAACACAATAATAGAGAAACTTAGCAGATCAAACCGTGTACTTTATGTAGCAATGATAAAGTTACAGAACCAACATTTCAGGCTTGAGCCCTTCATCAAGGTATGAGCAAAATGTAGGCAGGCGCCTGAACAAAAAAAATTACTGGCGCGTGGTTCATTCAGGAGTCCAATTACAGTGGAAAAGAAACATGTCCTTGAATCTAGTGGTGTGTGATTTCGGACGTGAATCTTCTTCCCATGGAAAGGAGGATAAAGGGAGTATGAGAGGGATGCAATAAAACTTCTGATATGTTGGCTGCTTTACCGAAACAGCAGGGAGTAGTGACTCCTGATCTGGCCTCTGTGTGACTCCAGATTCACTGCCCAACTGTTAAGTTTCCCCTCAATTAAAATGGCAGTGTCAATTCTGGCCATTGACATCCACATCTCCCCATGAAAACAGTGGAAGCTATCTCAGTAAACATATTTAGGACAAGATTGGATAGATTTTTGCATAGAAGGAGAATTAAGGGATAAGGGGAAAAGGCAAGTAGGTGGAGATGAGCCGATCATCAGATCAGCCGTGATCTCATTGAAGAGTGGAGCAGGCTTGATGGGCTGAATGGGCTACTCCTGCTCCTATTTCTTATCATTTTGAACATATCATAAGACAGAATGTTCGCAGCACAGAAAAGGGTTTTCAACGCAACGGATCCAATATGAAAACATTGCTGAATAACGTTCAGTAGCAGAGATGTTTTGCTGCTTTTTCTCGGCCTTTCACTAAGAGTAAATGGAATCCACATTTCCCCAGTGTTTATGTCAGGTCATGAAATATTAATTTGAATTTATGTGACTGAAAATTTACAGTTTGTTTGCTAATTAAAGGCACTTTTTGCGATCTGTCAAAAGCCTGAACAATGGGTGGAATTTATTTCTTGCAAGTGTTTGATGAATTGCGGGATATTTTGTGTGTGTTCCCGAATCAACTCAATGTTCAATATTCCAGAAATTGTGAACAAAGGGAGGATTTCCAATCCCTGTTCTTTTTCATGGTAATAATTCAAGAGAGGGTGACTTGCTTGCCTCACTGAGAGACCTTGTCCTCACCTATCAGGCTCCACATCTAACATGTCATCCACCTACTACATGATCCCATCACCAGACATGTTTTCCCTTCTCTTCCTCCTCTCCAGCTTCCACAGGGACCGCTCCCTCCGTGACTCTTGCGTCTACTCCTCTCTTTTCACGAATCACCCCCTTGTCACCTACCCCTGTGACTGTGGGAGGTGCTCCACTTGCGCCCACACCTCCCCCCCTCGCCACCATTCGGGAGTCCCAAACAGTCCTTCCAAGAGAAGCAACACTTCACCTGTGAATCTTCAGGGACTGTCCACTGCATCTGGTTCTCCCTACATCGGAGAGACTGGGAGATCGCTTCATTGAGCACCTCGGCTCTGTCCGCCGCAATGGTGTGCCCACTCCTTTCAACTCCACACCCCATTCCCTTGCTGTCATGTCTGTCCATGGTCTCGTGCACTGTCAGACTGAGACCACTCGCAAATTGGAGGAACAATACCTCGTCTTGGCACCCTCCAACAGGATGGCATTGTCATTGTCCATCATCTCTTCCTTGCCTGCTTTCCTCTAGCTCTGCCCCCCTCTCTCTCTCTTTCTCCCCTTTTTTTTTTACTTTATCTCTTTTTACAGAGCTAAAAAGTATCCCCTTCCACTTCTCAATTTTCACTTGTCCTCTGATCAAATCTTATTAACACCTTTTGTCCGTTGGCATGTACTCCTCCCCACTTCGCCTCCTAATCTTCCCTTTTTGCCAGCTTTTAAATATAGACACCTTCCTGCTTTTTGCTCATACCTTGAGGAAGGGCTCAAGCCCGAAACTTTGGGAATATATCTTTACTTCCTATGGACACTGCGAGACTAGTTGAGTTCCCCAGCATCTGTCTTTTTACCACAATCACAGCGTCTACAGATTTTTGTGTGTTACTCCGAGCGACCGATTCAATTGGCTTTGAAGAGGAAATACCACCACCTGCAGGTTCCACTGCAATCTGCACACCATCCTGACTTGGTGATAGATCGCTGCCCCTGCTGCATTGTGGGATTTAAGTTTCGGAACACTACACTGCAGTATTGATAGAATGTCTCTATTCCAGGATGGCACAGTTAGTGCAACTCCTTTACAGCGCCAGCGATTGGGACCAGGGTTCAAATCCTATGCTGTCCGAAAGGAGTTTGCACATTCTCCCCGTGTCTGTGTGGGTTTCCCTCGGGGTTTTGGTTTCATTCCACCATTCGAAATGCATCGGGAATGTAGGTTAATTGGACATAAATTTGCTGGCATGGACTCGTGGGACGAAATGGCCTGTTACAATGCTGTATGTCTAAATTTAAAGGACTACAATGGTTGAAGATCATCATGTGGACAATTCAGGATGGGCAGTAAATGCTAGCCTTGAAAGTGACACATTTATCCCAAAAAATACAGTAAAACCCCTGGTATCCGACACCTGTGGGGATTGGTAGATGCCAGATAAGTAAGTTTTCTGGTTGCTTGAGGCTGTGTGTTGGGTGATTCGCCAACTAATAACCATAAAACCATATAATCATTTATGGAGCGGAAACTTTCGAGTCCGCACTGGTTCAATAGAACAACTAGAACAACTCCACTACCTCAAACCTCCCGCTCATCGCATATAACCATAATGGCAAGGTGCCCCGATTTTAAACCTGCATTTTTTTACTTATTTATTTTCTGCAAATTTTTTGTTTTTGTGTTTGCTGGTTGCTTGAATTTCAGATACTGCAAAAATAATTTCTTGTTTGGGCATTGTTCCAATAGCATTTCACAAGTTACTGTTCCATTTGTTTCACCCATCTTCAAGGCGGTATGTTCCACACCACAGCAGCTTCCTTGAACAAGAAAGGGGGAAGTGGGAGTGTTTCACCGGGTCAGTCTGCACCCCTGGCAAAAAATGGACAGTTAATACTTTGGGGCAGAACCTTTTGTTGTGAAGGTGGACCTGCAAACATTTGACAAACAAGCACAAATGCAGCTGCCAAGTGATTTATTTTTGCTTTACAACAAGAGGCACTCCCACCTACAGCTGGTCTCACCACCAGGGAGTCTGCCACGTGGTCTACATATCTATCCAGATGAGTGTCTAGGTTTCCTTAATATTCAGAATCAGAATTTATTGTTATGAATAAGTCCCGAAATTCAGTGTTTTACAGCAGCGTCGTACTGCAAACATTACAACAATAAATCAATTGTGCATGAAAAGTGACTTTGGTTCATTGATCATTCAGAAATCTGATGGCAGCGGGGAACATGCTGTCCTTGTGCCGCTGGGTGCTCGTCTTTAGACTCTTGTACCCTTTTCCCTGATGGTAGCAGAATGAAGAGGGCGTGGCCTGGGTGGTCGGGGTCTTTGAGGATAGAGGCTGTTTTCATAAGACGTGCCTCATCTAGATGCCCTCAATGGAGTGAAGTCTGGTGCCCGTGATGTCGGAGGCTGAGTTTACAACCCTCTGGAGTTTTTTTTCTTGTCCTGAGAATTGATGCCAGACAGTGATGGAACCAACCAGGATGCTCTCCCCAGGTCCACCTGTAGAAGTATTGGAGAGTCTTCGGTGACATCCCAAATCTCCTCAAACACCTCACAAGGTATAGCCGCTGATGAGCCTTCTTCGTGATTGCATCAACGTGGAGGCTCCAGGACAGATCTTTGGAGATGTTGACACCCAGGAATTTGAAGTTTTTGACCCTCTCTACTCCTGAGCCCTCGATCAAGACTGACCCATGTACCCCTGCTATCCTCCTGAAGTCCACAATCATCTCCTTGGTTTTGCTGATGTTGCGTGACTCCACTCAATGAGCTGACTACATTCTACATTCAGACAAATTTCTCCCTATAATGACATTTCAGAATTCTCTTGAGTTACGTTAGCCAGGTAGTGTCCCTTACACAATGGTTAATACCATATATACTCGTGTAATCGTCAAGTTTTTTGATCAATATTTTGGGTCAAATTTTTGGGGGGGGGGTCAAATTTTTCACGGGTCATCCTTTTGACCTATGTAAGTACCCCTGCATTGTTCAAGGCATTGGATGGCTGGGACTGGCTGGTAACTCCGCATTCGGGGTGTTGGGAGCTTGGAGGGGTGGGCATCCGGAGTCCAGGAGAGACTCTGTGGCCAGGGCAAGGACCCGCGATCAGGATGACGGGAGTTCAGATGGGTGGGCGGCTGAGGCAAGGGTTCATAGCCAGGGTGCCGTGAGCTCCATTGAGTGGGTAGTTGGTGCATTAGAAGCTCCGGTGGGCAGGCAGTCAGGGTGTTAGGAGCTCCGATGGGTGGGCGGTTGAGGTGAGGGCTCGGAGTCGGGGCATCAGGAGCTCGGATGGGCGGACGGTCAGGGCCAAAAATTAGGGGTGTCAACTTTGACACGAGTCATACAGAAAATGTGATATTTGGACCAAAACGGGGTGGGGGGGGGGGGTGGAATTGACTATTTTACGTTTATATGGTAGTCTTTCTCTCCCTTTGCCAAATATATTATTTTGATTACTGCTTTAAAACATACATTCTCACCGTCATGGTCACATCGAAAGGCAGAGCAGGTACTGGAGAAGTGGAACAATGCACATGTGTGCTGGGGGAATGTAGCAGGTCAGGCAGCACCCATGGAAAGCCGTAGGTAGTCGGCATTTCAAGCCTAAGCCCTTCATCAGGAATGTCATAGAACAGCAGACGTCTGAATCAGAAGGTGGGGGTGGGGGTATGAGAAGGGGGAAGAGCACAAGCTGGCTGGTGGGCACAGGTGGGAGAGGAAAGAAGGTACTGAGAGGCAATAGGGGGATGGGCCAGAGGTTTAAGAGCATAGAACATGGAACAAAAAATATACAGCATAATACAGGCCCTATTTTGCTGACTGAATAACCTACTCCAACTGCTTAGAGGGGGGTTACCAGAAATTGAAGGCTTATATTTATGCCATCAGGTTGGAGATAGCCAAGACAAATATAAGGTGTTATTCTTCCAATATGCGTGTGGGTTCAACCTGGCAGTACAAGAGTCCGTGGACAGACATGGCAATGTGCCAAGGGGGTGTGGAATTGAAGTGGTTGGCTACTGGGAGGTCCTTGCTATTACAGTAGACAGAGTGAAGGTGGTCAACAAAGCGATCTCCAGTCTGTGTCCAGTCTCCCTGATGAAGAGGAGACCAGATCTGGAGCACCAGATGGAGAGAATGACCCCAGTTGATCCACAGGTGAAGAGTTGCTTCTTTTAAAAGTACTGTTTCTTAAATTAAATGAAGTTTTTAAAAATGTAGACATACAGCACAGTAACAGGTCCTTTCAGTCCACCCAATTGACCAACACCCCTTGTACATTCTTGAAGGGTGGGAGAAAACTGGACCACCCAGAGGAAACCCACACAGATGAAGGAAGAGCATGCAAACTCTTTACAGAGAGTGCTGGATTCGAACCACGGTCACCACTGCTGTAACAGCTTTACGCTAACTGCGTTGCTAACTGTGCTCTCCACGCTAACCATGCTGTCCCCGAAGAGTGGTGAGGGAGGTGTAGTTGCACGATGAGCACTTCTAAGAGGATCAAAGGATTACCTGCTCCTATTTTTTTAAAATTCCACATCTTAAGGATTCTGGGGCACTAGTGTTTTCAGTTGCAAAAAAAATGTCCCAACCTGAAACATTGGCTGTCCTTTTCTCTTCAAGGATGTTGCCTGACCTGCTGAGTCCCTCCAGGAATTGTCGTTTCCTTCCCTTCCTCACCTACACCTGTGTTTACTCTTTTCCTTCTCTCAAACCTTTATTTCCACCCCCTCACCTTCCTAGTTGCCTCTTTTTTATACCTGTCTTACCTACTAGTCTCTCTCTCAACCACTTTTCCTGTCCGATAGCATATCACCTCTGGGCCACTCTCCAACCTTCTTTCCCCCTTATAGATTTATTTTCACCTTTTGGAAAAATAGCAAGCAAAACGAGGGTTATGGGCATGATGGAAAGAAGGTTTTGATCTGTGGTTCTCAACCTTTTTCTTTCCCCTCACATACCACTTTAATTCATCCCACTTTAATTCATCCCTTTGCCATCGGTGCTCTGTGATTGGTAAGAGGTTGGTTAAGGTGGGATGTGGGTAGAAAGAAAAAGGTTGAAAACCACTGTTTTAATCGTACCTCATTGACTCGTTATGTGCATGGTTTCAGATCTCCAAAGGAAATGGGTCAATGACAATTTTTCTCAAGCAAAATATTTCAGTAGCAATTGGGTCTAGAGCAGTGATTCTCAACCTTCCCTTCCCACCCACATCCCACCTTAAGAACTCCCTAACTAATCACAGAGCACCGATGGCATAGGGATTACTTAAAGGAGGATGTGAGTGGAAAGAAAAAGGTTGAAAACCACTGTTCTAGTCTCACCTGCCAGTGGAAACAACCTCCCTGCTTCTAGATTATCAGTTCTTTTCATAATTTTACATGTTTTGCATAGTCTCATAGGTCCAGTGGAGTGGGTTCAATCCCAATGACAGATGCTGTCTATGTGGAGTTTGCACATTCTTCCTTTGTTAACATTCAAGTTTATTATCATCTGATTGCTCAAGTAAAACCTGACCAAGTAGTGTTCTCCAGTCCTCAAGGCAAAACACATGCAAACACATACCCAGACATTACACACAGGCAAACGACAGATATGCTCCACGTAAATTCAGATATAAAAATTAATTTTGCTTTATCTCACAGATTTCCTCTAGGTGCTCTAATTTTCTTCCACTGCCCACACTTTTGTGTGGATGATTGACCATGGTAAATAGCCCCCCAGGTTGTAGGTGAGTGCTAGATTGTGGAGAGAGTTGTTGGGAAGGTAGGGGCAATAAAATGGGTTAGAGTAGGTTTGGAGTAAAAGGTTGTGGTGGGGAAGTTTAAAGGAGGGCAACATTTTTATACAGAGAGTAGGTACCTCGAATGGGCTGCCAGGAATGGTAGAGGCAGCAGCTTTGAAACAGCACTTAAGAGGCTTCTTGATAACCATATGATTTTAATTTAAACTAAATTTAAATTAACAAAAAATATGTGTTGCCAGTACATCAGGAAAGATATCAACAAGATAGAAAGAGTGCAGAGAAGATTTACTAGGATGTTGCCCAGACTTCAGGATCTGAGTTACAGGGAAACATTAAACGGATTATTCCCTGGAGTGTGAAAAATGAGGGGAGATTTGTTAGAGGTATTTAAAATGATAAGGCGTCTAGACAGAGTAAATGTAGGTAGGAATTTTCCACTGAGGGTAGGTAAGATACAAAACCAGAGGACATGGGTTAACTGTGAAAGAGGAAAGATTTGGTGGAGCATTAGGGGGAATTTCCTCACACAGAGGGTGTGGAACAAGGTGCAGTGGTGAATGAAGGGTCAATTTTAATTTTTAAGAAGAATTTTAAGGTACATTGATTGAAGGCTATGATCAGGGTGCAGGTCAATGGGGCTTGGGAGAATAATAGTTCAGTACAGACTAGAATGGTTAAGGTGGGATGTGGGTGGAACAGGCAACATGTATTATCAGCAAGCACCAGCGATTTGGTTTAATTTGGGTATCTTGTTAGGCTCAGGCATGAGGGGCTGAAGGAGACATGCTGGAGACTGCAGAAGATGGAATCTGAAGCTTAACACAACTTGCTGGAGGAACTCGGCGGGCCAAACAGTAAATGAATGGTCATCTCTTTATCGAGATGATAAAATGCCTCAATGATGTTACAGCTCAAACGTCGACTGTTCTTTTTCTCCTACTGATGCTGTTTGACCCGTTGAGCTCTTCCAGTCCTCCCAGCAGATTGTGCTTAGTCAGGTGTCTAAGGACCTACTACTGTACAGATCTTAATTGATATGAGTATCCCAGTTCGAGAAGTTGTGGACTCCAGGGAAGCAGGGCACCAGAAAATGGGAGGAGCACTGTGGTGATACAACTACTGGACGGTCGGTGACTGCCTGTGCCTGTCCACACTCCTGCACTGCCTACTCCAGGGGGCAACCTATTGTACCTGCAGGGAGGTAATCTGGGAGATTGGGTCCACCTACTCCCTGCCAATCACCGGCCCCACATAAAGGCTCACACCATCCCCTGAGCACACGGATCTAGAAAGGATACAGAACCTAGTGTGCAAGTTTTAGGCCAATTAAAGCCTGTAGTACACCCTTTCATTGTTTGTGCTTGTTTGTTCACCCTGCAGTGCACCACAGCCACCCACTGTTTGAGGACAAGCAGAGGAGACAACCCTACATGTTGGTGATCATGGAGGCAGGCCAGCGAGGGGCTCTGAGGCTGGCGAAGAACCCACGAAGACTGCTGGAGCCTGGGTGAAGGGGTACTGAGTATCAGGATGTGAGAGGGTGCCGGGAGCGCTGAAGGCTTCCTGATCATGTTGGAGGTTTGGATATGAAGGTCAAGTTTGGATTGAAGGTCAAGTGTGGCTACGAAGGCTGCAGGAGCACTGGATGTAAATCCATGGACGCTCAGTGAGTCTGGGGGGACTCTCCTGCTTCTCTCTCTCTCTGACTGTATGGGGTGCAGGGCAATTTCCGCAGATGGCGAATCCTTGTCTGCCTTCTGGCAGACTAAATTGAATGTTGTGTAATGTTACACATGTTTCATTACATGACGATGAATGAATCTTAAGTTTCCTGAAGGATCCATGGAAATTATGGAAGCGTGAGCAGTGAATAAAGGAGTCCAAGGGACCTTCCTGCAGCTTAGAACTGTCGTCTTTTGACGTCCTGGGAATGTGGATTAAATACCAAGAGTTTCCACGAGGTGGCAGAGCAATATTATATTAGCCAAGTTAATGTCACAATTAATACAGCAGAGATAACAAAGGCCATAGTACTGAACCATAGAACCATAAAACACTACGCTGTCACTTAACAGAACAATAGAAAGTATTGCATTGGTATAGTGCCTTACTACAGTGCCTTCGATAGCTCAGTTGGTAGAGTGGAGGACTGTAGGAGCTTCCTGGGAAGTGCCTTACTTGACCTCAGGTTATTCCAAAGCACTTGGCAGCCAATGGAATACATGTACTTCAATCTACTTCACCCACTCGGGAACTTAAATTCAAAGCAAATTATCAAGCAAGTTCAAAAGTAGACTGAATTTTGCAACTAGTCAGAGGCGTGCATCTAAAGGGGAAATCATGAATTCTTCCTGTTTTATTGAGCAAATAGATTGTTTATTCAACAAGGGGCTGAAGTGCTCCATTTAAATCAATGCATTCTCACTGAAAGGAGAATCATAATGGGGACTAAAGAATTGGTTGGATCTCACAACGGATGCAAGTTGGAATTGTACGTGTGGAGTACTGAAATCTTAAAGCAAAATTTTAATTAAATCTTTTTTCATCTCAAATTTGACAATAGTAACTTGAAGGTTCCTGAATTTGCCGATCAAGCTTGGCAAATTTTTCCACATTCTGGTTCATGCTTACCTCCTTAGTCGGTGTTCTGGGGTCCCAGGGCTAGGTGCGGCCATCT
The DNA here is from genome assembly GCF_036971445.1 of Narcine bancroftii. Classification (NCBI taxonomy): domain Eukaryota; kingdom Metazoa; phylum Chordata; class Chondrichthyes; order Torpediniformes; family Narcinidae; genus Narcine; species Narcine bancroftii. The sequence goes on along the minus strand of NC_091477.1, from coordinate 118,144,456 downwards.
TGATTCCTGTGTGCATGCTTGAGTCTTCGGTTGGCAAATGCACGAGTCTTCAGTGGGTTCGCATATTGGAGTTCAGTTGGCACATGTGCGAGGGTTAAGTGCCCTGACGATATTGAAATTGCATTCTTAACTCTTGCGCATGCGCCAACTGAACTCCAATAAGCGAATATACCACGCATGTGCAGTAAGTTATTGCATTGGAGTTCGGTTGGCGCATGAGCAAGCTTTCGGAGGGTTCATGTATCAGACTTCGGTTGGAACACGTCCTTAACTCTCGCGCATGTGCCAACCAAACTCGGATACGTGAATCAACCACGCATGCGCTTACTGGAGACTCGCGCATTTGCACAGGAATCAAGATGGCCACACCCAGCCCCGGGATCCTGAAATGCCGAGTAAGAAGGTAAGGACCTACATTTTGGCTCTTACATGCCCTGTATCTTTGTTATAGTTGGTGAAAGGCAACATAAACCACGTAAATGTTATATATTTTTATATTTTTTTAAATTTAGTCGTATGTGTGGACGGTTGTGAGTCTCGTAGGTCAGGAACTACCTGTACTTTGTAATTGTGCGGCAAAAGCCACAAGTATCTGGTGGAAACAATGTACTCATTAATCTTTCTCACTCCAACACCTCTGTAACCGAGCCCTTGCTTCTGTGTGGCCATTTCGATGTTAGACTTGACCTGCTCACAGTTAACAAAATATTATTACTGTACTAAGGATCGTCTGTAAGGAGTTTGTATGACCTCCCTGTGATCTGCGTGGGTCAGTGCTCCGGTTTCCTCCCGAGTTCAAAAGCATATGGGATCAGCAGGCTGATTGGTATTTGGGGCAGCACAGACTTTTGGGCTGGAAGGGCCTGTTACCGTTAAGTATCTTTTTTTAAATTACATTCCTTCTCAATTTATCAGATATAATGTGACAAAACAAAACCTTTACAAAATAGCGATGGTTTAAAAAATTGATTATGACACCTCATGATCATGGAAAGGCAGCCAGCTAAGTTGGTATAATTGTGAAAACCATTGTTTCCAGGCATTACATCCTTCCAGGGAGAATGCATCTATTTTTGCATGATAGAGGAATTAGGGGATATGGGGAAAAGGCAGGTGGGTGGAGTTAGGTCATAAATTAGATCAGCCATGATCGTATTGAATGGCGGAGCAGGCTCGATGGGCCATTTTTGCCCTACTCCTGTTCCTACTTCCTATGTTCCGATGTTCTATTGTTGAGCAAACAATTCATTTGCTCAATAAAACAGGAAGAATTCATGATTTCCCCTTTAGATGCATGCCTCCAACTAGTTGCAAATTTCAGTCTACTTTTGAACTTGTTTGATAATTTGCAATTTGCTTTGACTCTAAGTTCCCGAGTGGGTGAAGTAGATTGCAATCTGTTTCAGTGTTTCACACACCAAACAAAGGAGCTGCAGGAAATAAAAGGAAGGGCAAGGAGGTTCCATGGTGATCAGCTGTTCGTCTTCAAGTTTAGGCATATAAATAGCCAGGCTTGGAGCAGGGGACCAAGTGCAATGCATTCAAGTTTGCCAGTGACGCCAAAATAGATGGAAGGGAACTGTTACGGGCCCAGAGGACCCCAAAACCCAACAGCAATAGAAATTCACCAAGACAAATGGTTACTTAAACAAAAGTTGCTTTCAATTTTCTTGAAACATAAAAACAGGATCAAACTTTAATTTATTACTATTAACTTAACCCCCTTCCAATTCTAAGTACATGTGTATGTAATGAGTATATGTTCAGGAAAGTTTTTTGATTCACAGCCCAATCCCACTTCTCCAAGTTCACCAGTATCAGGTAATACTGTGCACAGAGTTGAACATTTATGAATTTTCACCAGGCTCCTGTGAAAAGGTAAATGGTTACCACTCAGGAAGGTTGGTTTAAGAGAGAGATTTTTTGCTTGTTGGACACACACAGACTGATTTCCTCCGATCAGCCACTTCAGTGACTTGTCAAAGGAACTTGCCCCACCTTGGGTTTTCCAAATGATAACCACTTCTTCCAGGTCACCACAGAGTTCCTCTTCTTTCCCTTAATTCAGGAGAAACACTCTAGCCAGCCATTTCCTCTTGTAAGGACTACAAGGGATTTTCAACAGGCTGAACTCAGAACTCACAACCCGTCTTCAAAATGGGGTCTTCACAAGCTGCCAGTTTGTCATGCTGCAGAACTCCAATTCCCCCTCTCGCCCCCTCTCGCCCCCTCTCGTACCCAGCTTTCCCCTCACAAAACCACATGACCTTCTTAGAACAGCAAACTGCAACCAGACAGATTGCGGCACTGGAATCAGTTTCTTGGGTCTGGCCATCTGTTACTTTCCATTTACTCCACAGCATCAGTCCAATTAACATCTACTTGTGAAGTCTCCATAGAGATTCTTCAAAGTTTTTTCAAAATTACTGGTGCATCAATCTCTCACTTTCAGCGAAGTTCTTGCATTTTAAATGAGATCTGTTTGTGAGGTGTTTATGTGTTATGTGACCTACACTAAACCCCCACAATCTATCTCCTTTAAAAAACAATGTACCTTGTTATAATACGTTCTAAGAGGGTACTGTTATTCTGCAATGGGACAAAGACTGGTTGAGAGACATGGTGTTACTGAGGCTTCACAGAGTAGACCCTTCATCCCATCACATCTATGTCCATCCACACCAGTTCCTTGTTGCCTTCATTAGACCCTTTTCCTTCAAGGCCTTTCAAGTTTAGGTGTACCATGGAGAGCATTCTGGCTGGTGTGGCACGGAGTTGCCAGCACACAGGACGAGAAAAAAACTCCAGATGGTTGCTAAAACCAGCTTGTGTTATCACGGGCATCGAGTGAATGGGTGCATTAGATTAGGGGCTGTGGTTCTCATCCTTTTTCTTTCCACTCACATCTCACCTTAAGTGATCCCTATGCCATCGGTGCTCTGTGATTAGTGAGGGATTGCTTAAGGTGGGATGTGGGTGGAAAGAAAAAGTTTGAAAACCACTGTTTTAATCGTCCCTCATTGACTCGTTATGCGCACGGTTTCAGAACTCCAAAGGGAATGGGGCAATGACAATTTTTCTCAAGCAAAATATTTCAGTAACAATTGGGTCTAGAGCAGTGATTCTCAACCTTCCTTTCCCACTCACAGACCACCTTAAGCAATCCCTTACTAATCACAGAGCACCGATGGCAGAGGGATGGCTTAAAGTGGGATATGAGTGGAAAGAAAAAGGCTGAGAACCACTGCCTTCGCATTACGTCCCTGCTTTTATCTTCTTTCTCTTTCGAAATGAATGTTATCATTGCATTTGCCTTCCTCACCACCGACTCCACCTGCAAGTTAACCTTCAGGGAATCTTGCATGACGACTCCCAAGTCCCTCTGCACCTCCGGCTTCTGAACTCGTTGCCCATTTAGAATATAGTCTCCACCTTTACTCCTTGCACCAATGTGGCACGATCACACATTTTTCCACAGTGCATTCTATCTGCCATTTCTTTGCCCAATTTCCTAACCTGTTGTAAGTCCTTCTTCAGACTCGAGGCTTCCTCAACACCACCTGCCTCCCTGCTATCGTTGTATCATCCGCAAACCTGGCCACAAAGCCATCGATTCTGTTACCCAAATCACTGACATATAAGGTGCAAGGAATGAGTCCCAGCCCCAGTCCATGAAACCATAACAGCCAATTAACCTAACAGCCCCATATGTTTTTTTTTGTGGGGGGAAGGTGGGTGAAAACCCAAACAGGTCATGAGGAGAACGTATAGACTCCTTATAGACAGTGGCGGATTCAAGCCTGGGTCGTTAGCGCTGTACAGGTGTAGTAGCATTGCTAACCATGCTGCTCTATTAGCTATCAGACACTTGGCACCAACCATGGACTGTCTGCACTCGCGCAAGTCACTCTTTTTTTGCCCTTGAATGTCCGTGAATATTTATTTTTATCATGTATTTATTGTCTCTCTTAATTTAATTAATTCAATCAGTTTACTGTTTTAGGTTTCTTTCTTTCCAAGTACCTGTTTGACTGCAGCAATTAAGAGTTTTGGCTTGTCTGCACACTGCACATGATAATCAACTCCTCAACAACTCCTCTTGTGTTGAACTCTTCCACATTCGAAGAGCAAGAAGACAGCTTTGCCACAGTAAGATCTCTGAAATCCCATGTCGTTTAGTTATCCACACAGTTAATGCTTTCAATGCTGTGGTAAACTAGAGGCTCCTTCAATCTGCATTTTGTCCTCGGAGCTTTTAGAAATTCAAGATTCAAGATTATTTTTATTGTCATGCAATAAAACAGGTTGCATGAAATTTCATTTTGTTTCTTGTAAGGTGGACAAAGTTTCACCATCAGCAGAAATTGCCCGACGCCCTGATAGACTCAAAGCCGTAGAGTGAGGAACGATGGGCTTTATTACACTTTAGACTTGTAGCTGGCCCGATTCCAAGTGCTTGACTGAGGACAGGGGGAGGGAGGTTAAACACCATCCGCCCTCATGAACAACATGTTGGCGCTTATGGACAACCCACATAAGCTGTCTGCTGTTCAAACAAATATTCCTGGAGCAGATGCCAGAGGACATTCAACTTCTCCTGGCCCCAAGCAACATGGCAATTCGACCGTCGTCCAAGTTGCTGCATCGCGCCAGGGCACTCGGTTAACCCCGGCCCCAGAGAAGAGGAAGATGGCAGCTACAGCGGATAAAAACCTGGAAAAGGAGCAGTGGTGCTACTACCACCAGAGATGGGGTTCTGCGGCCTGCTGCTACCACCCACTTTGCTCACACCTGGGAAATGCCTGGGCTGGTCGTCGCTAATGGCTACGATGGCCAGCCACCCAGACAGCCTCCTCTACTTGTGGGACCGGCATTTCGGTCAACATTTCCTCATCAACGCAGGAATAGAAGTCAGCATTTTGCCTCCCACGAGCCAGGACACCCATGCTGGAAAGTCTAGGCATCCCTCACTGCTGCCAACAAAAGCAATATTAAAGCAGACCATACTGCTTGACTTCAGATCCAGTCACTTTAAGAAGACCTACACATTAGCCGACGTGTCACAACCCTTGCTGTGCGAGGACTTCCTCCGAACTCACTGCCTCCTGGTGGATCTGAAGGGACGTCGATTGGACAATTCCAAAACTTTTGAATCACTCCCTTTAAGCCAAGCCACTCTAGCAGCTCACCATCTGGACTTGGTGACTTTTCCTCAGAACAAGAATGCCAAAATCTTGGCATAATTCCTAGCATTGTCACCCCCACAGTTCTCTGCAGCTGTACTCAAGCACGGCGTCCAGCACCATATTCCCACGGAAGGATCACCACTACTCGTCCGGTCATGCTGACTGCCTCCTAACAAGTTGCAGCTCCCCAAGTCGGAGTTCTGGAAGATGGTAGAAACGGGGATAGGTTGTCACTCGGGCAGTCCACGGGCATCCCCCCTACACATGGTACCGAAGGCTTCTGGAGGATGGAGACTGTGCAGAGATTATTGCCAACTCAAAGATATCATGACTGCAGGCAGGAACCCAGTTCCTCAGATCCAGGATTTCACCGCTAACCTTCACGGCGCTAAGGTCTTCTCCAAGATCAACCTGGTTCGGGGATACCATTAGATTCCAGTGCACCCCAACAATATTCCCAAATGCCACTCATCACATCATTCAGGCTGTTCAAATTCCTACACGTGGCATTTGGACTGAAGAATGTGGGACAAATGTTCCAGAGGCTTATTGATTCAATGTGTCACAGCCTAGGTTTCGTGTTCATTTATCTGGACAACATTTTCATTGCCAGGAGCACAGCACGCACCTGCGTCAACTCTGCCAGCAGGTCAATGAGAATGACATGGCTATCAATCCAACTAAATGGCAGTTTTGCCTTGCATCGAATTCCTCGGGCACTGTATCGACTGACACGGAGAAGTGCCACTTCCATCCAGAGTAGAGGCCATACACAAATTCTCCAAACCAGCCATTATGAAGGGTCTATAGGTGAATTTCTACGATCGATTTTTTACCAGCAGCCAGAATTATGCAACCCCTCTTCACACGTCTGCCCGGACAGCCCAAAGATCTAAAATGGGATGAAGAATCGGCAGCAGCTTTCGAATAGGCCATGTTGGTCCATCCCCGAATCAATGTGCTCACAGCCCTCACGGTCGATGCGTTTAGCACGGCCATCAGTGCCATCCTAGAGCAGCTGGTTGATGGAAATTGGGAACCATTCGCCTTTATCAGCAGACTCTTAAGACCCCCCCCGAACAAAAAATACACTGTGAGCTCTTGGCCCTTTACCTCGCCATCCACCATTTCCAGCACTTCCTAGAAGGAAGAGATTTCACCGTCTTTACAGACCACAAGCCCCTCAGAATAGCTTTTGCCAAGGATTTGGACCCGTGGTTGACAAGGCAACAGGGGAATCTCTCCTATATCTCCTAGTTTCATTCAACACATTGCGGGCAAGAAGAATCTCATGGCGGGTGCACTATCTCGGACGCCCGTTCATTCAATCCATTCTTTATCTCCAGGGACTGACTACGCAGCTTTTGCAGCAGCAGGACGGTGAGAAACCATCCTATCGTACTGCCATTTCAGGGCTCAAACTGGAAGTTCGGACCTTCCAGGGCTAGGCTTCTCTGCGATGTATCCACAGGCCATCCTCTACCCATTGTACCTGTCACTTACAGATGCTATGTGTTCGATGCAGTTCATGGCCTGGCACACCCATAAATCTGAGCAACCACACAACTCGTCGCAGACAAGTTTATGTGGCATGGCCTGCGGAAACAGGTTGACCACTGGGCCGGAACTTGTGTGCACTGTCAGGCCTCCAAGATACAGAGACATGAGAAAGCCTCTCTCCAGTCTTTTCCTCTGATGCACAGGCAACTTGACCACATTCGCGTGATCATCGTTGGACCGCTGCCACCTTGGAGAGGTGCCAAGTACCTATTCACGATTGTCGACAGATTCACAAGATGGATGGATGCTGTCCCATTCTTGGACACCTCCATGACACCCTGCACCAAGACCCTCATTGTGAACTGGGTAGTTCTTTTTGGATTACCAGCTGACATAACTTCGGACAGGGGAGCGCAGTTCCTCAGCATTATGGAGGGCACTAGCCCAGCTCCTCAGCACCCAGTTACATCATATCATGATCTACCACCCACAGTCCAATGGAGAAATTCCATTGCCATTTGATGACAGCCCTAATGGGGTGCCTTGAAGACCCAAATTAGATAGAAGAGTTGCCTTGGGTGCTACTGGGCATATGATCATCACCGAAGGAGGATCTGGCCACATTTTCTTCTGAGCTTGTGTACATGGCTCCACTTACTGTCTCGGGTGAGTTCCTGCCAGCAGCTTGGGGACAGGAAGACTCGCCCACGGCACTCCTGATGCAGCTACAGGAAAAAGTTAACATCTTAGCCCCTAACCCAACCTTATGACATGGTGTAATTGCCTCCTATGTCTCAAAAGAGCTCAAGGACTGCTATTAGGTTTTCACGAGGTGACTGCGCTTCAGCGCCCATAGGTGGGTCCTTCATCACAACGGCATGACACATGTCCTGGACATTGGTGGCTGGCAAGAAACCTTCACCGTCGACCAGCTCAAGCAGGCACACAATGACTTAAAGCCAACCAGTGACAGTACCGTGCCTGCAGTGGAGGGGTCACCCATCTGAATGTACAAATTGGCTCATCACTTCCGAACACCGGTTCTGGTGGAGGGGGGGGGGTTCCTGTGGTGGGCAGATCCACACTGCAAGCAAGCCGGGTTACGGAGCTGAGGACTCGCGGGGAGTGGGCAGAGAGCCCTGTTGTACCGGCAATCTGAGCTCCAGATCCAAACCTCCGTCATGATCAGGAAGTGTTCAGCACTCGCTCGCATCCCAGTCCGATGCCTGGAAACCCCCTTCAGGCAGTCTGAAGCCAGTCTCCAGCAATCCGTCAGCCTTTTGACCACAGTAGCCTGTGTAGGTTCCTCACCTCGAGTTACCAATAGTTCGCCTGTGCTTCAGCTACAGAGCCCCTCACTGGTCCATCGCTATGGTCACCAACATCTCGGGATTTACACAGTTGCTTTCGTTCAGAAATGGTTGGAAGATTTTAAAGTTCTAGTTCAACACCAAAGATGTACCCATTTTAACCATGGAAATCACATTTAAATCACCAGTAATGTAATGAGAGATTGCGACTCAAGTTTTATGACTGCAAAGAGGAGCAGGAATGAGATGGGAAAGGGGAAGAGAGTTGAAGTACCATTTCTACAGGTAAAGAGGGGAAGAAGAATGCAAAATGTATTAAATCAAAGAGACCGCAACAGTTTCCGTCATTGGTGCCTGTGGGATTTTACTTCATCAGCCACAACGTCACTGCAGTCAGGAAGGTCAAACTTGTCACCAAGCAGCAATGGTAGAGGCAGGGTTTACTGGCACTGGAAATGCATTCTGGAAATGAACTGCTCATGCCCTGAGTGTTACACCTCCCCCAGTCTATGGTGAATTCACTCCTGTGAGTACATGTAGGCTTCAGCGCAGGGCAAGGCGAGGAAGAGAGAAAGGGAGGGCCATCAGATTGTCAGCTATAACTGGAAGATTGGTGTAATCTTATTGCAAGGAGGGCTACCACTTTAAAATACAGAATTGTGTTTATTTAGTTTGCTTTCTCCCCTCAGTATTTCTGCACAGCAGGAATAATTGCATTACCAGTCTGCTCTAAAGAGAGAGAACAAAGGACGTTGTCAATACCACATGAAAGAAGAATAAAAACAAACTTTAAAACTTCCCAGAATGTGTTCCCTGCTTTGAACCAAGCCAGACACATTGTGTCATGAGTACAGCTCAGGCACATTAACATTGCTAAAACCATCTCAGCACAAACCTGATCAGAGATAGAAATATAGTCTAGTGAACGTTATGTTATAATCCTCTGTGGGGTCAGATATATTCTCTCTCTCTCCCATCTTTCTCTTTTCTCTTGATTTCTCTCTCTCTCTATCTCTCTCCCATCTTTCTCTTTTCTCTTGATTTCTCTCTCTCTTTCACTTTCTATCTCTCTAACTTTCCCTCTCACTTTATAAACCCGTCTCTCTTGCTATCTCTCTCCCACTCTCCTTTCCCTATCTCTCTCTCTCTCTCTCTCTCTTTATATATATCTATATACAGTATATGTATCTCTCTTATCAAGTCTCTAAGGGATCAACGAGGCTCTGAAGCCTTCAGAGAGAGGTAAGGTGATAAATGAAGTCTCCCTTGTCTTTATATTTATTAAGGAGAAAGACATTGTGAAAGAACCCAGGATGGGGGAACAGTGCAATTCCAGAGCAAATTATCAATAATAAACAGCAATAAATATTTCAGGGACCTTGTGTAAGTCTTTAGCACCTGCTGCGATGTATCACAGGCCTACTGCAAGCAGGATGAGAGGAGACTGATATAAGATATGATACAAGATATGATACGATACAGGGGAGTTTGTTTTGAAGAGTACGTTACCACTAGTAAGAACTGTGGGGTGCAGGTGTACAACCACAGATACGGAAGATACAATCTGCTAGAGACAGATACATACAAAGTTGAAGATACATAACCAACCATTCAGGCTGAAGCCCTTCATTAAGGTCAGGTCACAAACTCGAAATGTTGATATGCTTCTCAATCTTTGCTGTATAAAGTACAATGACCTGACAAATTTCTCCATCGTTGTTTTTATTGTTACCTTTGATCTTCTCTCGCTCTCTCGCTCTCTCTCTTTCTGTAATTCTCTATGCTTTGGCAAGACCTTTTTAAGGGCTGTGCTATGTTTAGGCGATAAGCTGATTGTTTGAAAAACAAACTTTCTCACTGGACTTCAGTACCTGTGACAATAAACGAACTTGAAGGAACCAAACCTTCTGACAAGGGCAAGCATAGATGACACCCTGTGGTGTCATCAACAGCCTCCGGAGCAAACAGTCTGCTGGTAGTAAGATCTAAAAGCAAACACTTCCAGAACTGATGCTCTCCCTAAGTTACAGTGCAGTAGGTGAGGGGGCAAAGGGCCCGTTCAGTGGATGCTTGCGATCTTAACCTTCAGGTTCGGAAATAGCAGGTTGCGGTTAGGACAAGGCTGATTGACTTCTGCCGCTGTTGGTCCAACCACTTCCTGTCAGCAGGTGGTTGCTGAGATTTTTCCCTTCTGCTCGGGACCAAAGTTTGGGAGCTGTGGCCAGCGGTTAGCTGCTTTCTCCACGAGTAAATGTTAAACAAGAACATTTGCAGATGCCACAGTCTGGTTCAGGACAAAAGAGCTGAAAGAACTCAGCATCCATAGGAAGTTTTTTTTTAAATTTAGACCTGCTGCATGGACTCAGGCCCTTCCGGCACACAAGGCCGTACTGCCCATACATCCCAATTAACCTACTGCCCCTGTACTTTTTGAAAGGTGGAAGGAAACCGGAGCGCATGGGGAGAACACAAACTCCTTACAGACAATGGTGGATTTGGTCACTGGTCACTGGCCTTGTTATAGCTAAATGCTATGTTAACTGTGCTATCACAGTAAAAGTCACTCAACGTTTCGGACCTGAGCCCTTCATCAGGAACGAGGAAGAACAAATGGACATCTGAATGAAAAGGTGGGGGAAGGAGGATGGGGGAGAGGGGAAGCGGGAGGAGCACAGGGTAACAAATAAGAGGTTGATACAGGTGGAAAGGTAGGGTGAGGGTGATGGGGAGATGGGGGTGTGGGTCAAGGGTCACTCTCTGATAGGAAAGAGGGTGTGGGGATACAATCACTACACTGGTCGCACTCCTACTGGCCAACTGCAGAGGGCAACCACTCTACCTGCAGGTAGGCAACCTGGGAGACTGGCCCCACCTGCTGACTGTTGATCTCTGGCCCGTATAAAGACTTGAGCTGGCTCCTTTGGGAACAGAGGAAAGGAGGCCAAGGGATGGGGAAAATGGAGGGGGTTAATGGAAACTGGAGAAAACAATGTTGGAGAGGGCAGAGACAGAATATCAGGTGGTGTTCATCCAATTTGCAGGTAATCATGAAATGGCAGAACACAAGGCAATGGACAAATATGCATGGACTTAAGATGGTTGACTACTGGGAGGTCCTTGCTGTGGTAGCTGACAGAGTGAAGGTACTCAATGAAATTTCCCCCCCCCCCCACAGTCAAAATTCAAAATTCAAGATTCAAGATTCAAATTACTGTCGTAGTAATAAACAGTGTCCGATTACATGAAATTCCTTTTTGCCTGCTGTAAGGCAGACAGATTCACCATCGGCAGGAATTGCCTAAGTGACTCTTACATTCCTCACAGTCAGAGAAAGAGAAGCAAAATTGAGTCACCGAGAGTCCGTGGATTCGCCTCCAGCACTTCCGGAGCCTTCACAGCCACACAGAGTCCAGTCCAAACCATTGGTGACCTGAGCTCCAGATCCAAACCTCCGACACCGTCAGTGACCCTCCAGTACCTTTGGCATCTCCTCCCATCCCGGTACCAATACCCCTCCAGCCAATTTAAGTCCGACGCAAGTCTCCCGACAGCAGTCTCCTGCAGCCCTTGGCTTCCAAAGGATCCTCGCCTCGAGTCACCAACAGCCCGCAGCATGCACTGATTTCCTCAGCCGCAGAGCCCCATGGTCACCGTCCCCATGGGTCATCTCTTCTGCTTCTCCCTCTCAGATGGGGCATGTTCCTCTGGTGCCTTGCTCCCGTCCTCTGCTTCCCCAGAGTCTGCAGCCCCTCGGGCGCAGGATTTCAACCAAAACCACCGTCTCCTCCCTCAATGGGCCATTCCAAGCCCGTGTGGATCTGATGGCAGTCAATTGGGCAGCTGGACCCCACGGGAGCACTGCAGACCCGTAGGGACCAGTGGCAGCAGTGGGTCCGGCAGCACTGCCATCTTCATCAGCGTCCAGTCTCACCAATGCAGATGAGACCTCGACAGGAGTTCCGATGCATCTACTTTATCCGTTCCTTTCAACATTTTCAACAATGAGTACAGGCCAAGAGCTGAAAACGCCCCCATTTCATTCCCGGAATCATCCTTGTGAACTTCCTCTGAAACCTCTCCATCGTCAGCACATCCTTTCATAAATGTAGAGCCCAAAACTGCTCACAACATTCTGTAAGTTCTTACTAGTGCCTGATCTAAGGTTTGGGGTTGGAACTCTTCAAGTTTCATGATGAAGAGTGGAGAAAGCTAGTGCAAGTAGAAGAGAGTGGGCAAGGTGAGGCACGGGCTTGTGGGGGATTGGTGAACCCGGGGCAAGATATCTCTCTGACCAGATTCAGGCTATTCATACTCTTTCTAAATAAGACATTCGAATGGAAGTTGGCCACTCAGTCCATCAAGTCCATTCTGCCATTCCATCATGAGCTGATCCATTCTTCTACTCATCCCCACTCCCCTGCCTTCTCTCCATAACCCTTGATATCCTAACTATTCAGATAATTGGAATCATTTTGTGGCTGCTGAATAATTAAATGGTTAATTGAGTCATAGAGTAAGACTTGCCCTTCAGCCCATCATGTGAATGCTGCCCATTGGGCACTAATCGCATTTCAATCTAGACCTACAGCACGGTAACAGGCATTTCAGCCCAGAAGCCTGTGCCGACCAATTACACCCAATAAACCTACAACTCCCTGCACGTTTGAAATGGTCGGAGGAAATCGGAGCTCCTGGAGGAAACCCACGCAGATGCAGGGAGAGCGTGCAAACTTCTTGCAAACAACGCAGGCACTGTAACAGCATTGCACTAAACACTACGGTAACCAAGCCACCATTTATCTGTGTGAGGTCCATAACATTTTATGCCTGGGTGAGTTAAGAAAATTACTTTTAAAAATAAGAACAAATAAATGTATTTAAAAGTATAATTATGTAAATTAATTAAAATAATGATATTAATTTTTAAAATGGAAAATAAACCTTTTTTTAATAAAAGAGGTCACATTTGATATGAATAAAAAAAAGTCTTCAGACACCGTGATTGAAGTAAAAACACAACGCTGGAGAAACTCAGAAGAGGCAACAATGAACTTGATACAGCAAAGATAGATTCATAACCAACGTTTAGGTCTTGAGCCCCTTCATCAAGGTAAGAGATAAAATGCAGGCAGGTGCCAAAAGAAAATGGTGGGGGCGACAGGCAGGGGGAGGAGCACAGTCCCAACCAACAGGATAATGGAGGGAGAGCACTCCAGCAAACAGGGAAAGGGGGGAGGACTGTGAAAGGAGAGGGAAGGGGATGGAGAGCTGGAGGGAAAGGGAAGAGAGGAAGAACAGGCCACTGGTTAGCAGACACCAGTTGATGTTAATGCCATCTGGTTGGATAGTTCCTAGACAAAATATAGGGAGTAGTGTACCAGCTATGGCTGCAGGGATTGAACTTGAAGGATGACTAATTGCTTCACTGTTGCCAGGAACAACTGATGGACTCATTTCCCTGGATCATAGGAGGTTGACAGGATGGGTGGGGAATGCTGGAGAGGTTTCTGAAATTCTGAGGGCCATAGATAAGTGAAATAGTCATAGCCTTTTCCCTAGATTTAAGGGAGTCTAAAACTAGAGGTCATAGATTTAAGGGGAGGGAAAAAAGGATTAATTGGAACCTGAGGGCCAACACTTTGAGACAGGGGTGAACATCGAGAAAGAGCTGCAAGAGGAAGTGGTAGACGCAGGTGTGATTAAAAGGCCTTTACACCATTCCATGGATAGGAAAGGTTTGGACGGATATTGGCCAAATGCAGTCAAATGGAACCAGATTTGGAAAACAATTTGGTCAGTGGTCAAATTACCATGTAACAAAAGTCCATGACTCTACAAGACATCCTCATGAAGATGTTCAGTGCAGCTAGCTTGTGCTTCTTTAAGGAAATCATTACATGCAAAGTGGACCTTGTAGTATCCATTCGAGGACCACAAAATGCTCCCTTTATAAGACTACTGCCTGTTCTGCAGCATGAGCCTGTGTGAGGCGATATAAGGCACTTTTACACACGCGCATTCATTATGTAAATTCCATTCTGTAATTTTTCCCCTGGGACCCCTGCACATTTTTACAGAGCGGCTCTAGTTTAAAATGACCGCAGCCACTCCTTGAGAAACAGGCCTAATGAATATGACATTCCCCCTCCAACAAACTCAACCACACAGGAAGGCTGTGTAAAAGTGCCTTTGTGTAAACGACCACATCAGGACACACAGGAGGCAAGTATGCTAATTTTGTTTTTCTGAATAATTCTACTTTCTGTGTAAAAATGCCAATAGGTGCAGCCAAGTTTCTATTTAGATGAAGGGCCACATCTGTCTCCAATTACTGATTATAATGGTTTACCAGGAGTTCAGCTTAAACCTCATGGCACAGACATTGATTATTTTTCTAATTTCATGTAATACCCACCCTATCTGATTCCACTTTTCCCATTTCTTCTTTACCCACACCTGTATTGATTTTTTCTCTCTCTCTTCAACTTCCCTTCCAAATCCCTCGACCTGTCTCTTCACCACCCATACCTTCTGCTCTATCACTTCTGAGGCCCTTCTCCCAGCTTCTTGTGTATATGTAATTTCACCTATTCTGTTTCAGAAGGCTCTTTCAGGTGACCAGAATACCCTAATGTAAAGCCGCATATTCTACCCCTATGCAGCTGATGAGGTACCCACCTGAATGGGCTGAATGAACGCCTGAGGCACCTACACCAACACTCCTCCGGGAGGGATAATCGGCAGATTGCCGGTGCCGAGGCACCTGAATGTGGGCGGGCTGATGACTCTATTCTGCCTGACAGCCCCCCATCACACGACCTGACAACCCCCTCCCCGCTGCCCGACAGCCCCCCTCCCCGCTGCCCGAAATCCCCCGCCAGCTGCCCCTGCCCCAACATCCACCACTGGCAGTACCTGCCCCAATGTACCTCTGATCTCCCCTCCGCAGTAGAGCAGGCAGTGGGGCGGGGGGCTGTTGGGCAGCGGCAGGGGGGGCTTCAGGCAGCAGGGTGAGGGGCAGCTGTCGGGTAGCGGGGAGGGGGCGGTCGGTGGGGGACATCAGGGCGGCCGGCGGGGCCATCAGTGGGCGGCCGGTGCGGGCTGTCACTGCACTGGGGCCGCTCTCTACTGCTCAAAATGCAGCATAGTAATGGCGGTCTTCCCTACCGATAAACCCCCACGCAGCTGGATCTGTGTGGGAAACACAGAGCGGTTCCAACTGAGTGGGGGTTTATGGGTAGGGAAGATGCCCATTGCTGCAGCATCAGTTGCTCCGTCTCCATCAGAGACCCCTCTGCATACCCCTCTGAGCCTGTGTCCTCAGCCTTTTATGGCTGTCACTTGAAAGTTGAGTCTTCAGGCTGGGATCCACTCCTGCAGTTGCCCTCAAGGCGGAGGATGCACCTGAAACTGGCTAGTCTTGATAAAGGGTGCAGACCCAAAATGTTCACAGGCCATTTCTACCTATGGGCACTGTCTGACCTGCTGAGATGCTCCAGCAATTTATTTTCTGCTCCATCAGTATTATACTGGGAACAAATGAGTGAAAATTAAAACATCAATGGAAATAATTTTGACTCTGAATGATGAGCATAAAATTCAATAGAGATCATCTATTCTCAACGGGGGCCATGTGCTACACCTGGGGGGGGGGGGAGGGAGGAGGGGGGTCACAGCACATTGAAGAGGGGGCCACGGATTGAAATCATAAAATATTTTAATGTTTCCGGTAGAAGTATGGAAGAAACCAACTACACTTGACTGCTTCAGAGGGATGGGGGTGCCATAAACCTTGATCAGAGTCCAAAAGGGGCCACAGATAGAATAGATGGAGAATGGCTACAATGGAGTGCATAATGAATCCATATCAGCCAGGTTATCCTGTTTCACCAGCGTAATCTTTCTCTTATTTCGATGACGACACATGCACATTTTAGCTACTGACTGTAGTTTCTTTGTGCTTCCCAAGTTAATGCACATTTTTCCAATCGAGAACTCCCCTGGTATCTGGAAGAACATGATCTTGTTGCTTTTACCAAAGGGCCATTGGCTCACAGCAGGAATTTGGCATCATCCTGCAATGTAATCGTGCGTCACCCTGAGAGGGGTGGGAGGGGTATGATGGCGAGGTGGGGGAGAGAAGGAAGTGGGAGGTGAAGAAACGGCAATCGTCAAAGAATTGCATGATCAATGTTGAAATCATTACGTGTGATGGAGAAAGACATGACTCAACTTGGAACTTAGTGAATAACTGTATCAAGTACACAGCTTGAAAAATGTGGCCCAATGAATCCTAAAAGAATTTCTTCTAAATTTCCTTTTGGTGATCATTTTATAATGATGTGTCAGGACTCCTTCAACTCCAGTAATTCATTCTCTGTGGAAGGCACTGCCAGAATTTATTTTCATCAAAGCAAATTCACTACAAAGTATAAGTGATCAGTTTCAGTCCTGCTGTCTGTTTCGTTGAAATGACGACTCCAAATGCACCCATTCACTAACCCCATTTAAAATGATCATCCATAACCTCTGAAAGTCAGCTCCAGTCTGATTTGCCGAGCCAAGCCTCTGTTTACCTCGTGGAGTTTTCAGCTGGTCCTTAAGATTGAACCAGTTGTCAAATCTAAGTGTCAGTGAGAATATCTGTGGTCATGGTACAGCACACGAACAGGCCCAAACATGCAGCTCAAATTAAACAAGTTTGCACATGATCCATACCCCCCCCCCCCCTTATCCCCTTCATATCCGTGTGCCTATCGCGAACATAAGAAACAGGAGCAGGAGTTGGCCATCCGGCCCATCGAGTCTGCTCAGCCATTCAATAAGATCAAGGCTAATCTGATCATTGGGTCAACTCCACCCACCTTCCTTTTCCCCATATCCCTTAATTTTTTCTTTATGTAAAAATCTATCTAACTGAACCTTAAATATGTTTAATGAAGCCGCCTCAACTGCTTCCCCGGGCAGAGAATTCCACAGATTCACGACTCTCTGGGAAAAAGTTTTTCCTCATCTCCATCTTCATTCTACTCCCTTGAATCTTGAGCCTGTGTCCCCTAGTTCTGGTCTCCCCTACCAGTGGAAACAATTTTCCTGCCTCTACCTTATCTATCCCTTTCATAATTTTATATGTTTCCATAAGATCTCCTCTCATTCTTCTGGATTCGAGTGAGTATCATCCCAGGTGATTCAGTCTCTCCTCATAGGTCAACCCTCTCATCTCGGGTATCAACCTGGTGAACCTCCTCTGGACCGCCTCCAAGGCCAATATATCCTTCCTCAAGAATAGAGGCCAGAATTGCACACAGCTCTCCAGGAGCGACCTTACCAGTACCTTGCCTAGTTGTAGCGTGACCTCCCTGCTCTTGAATTCAATTCCTCTAGCGATGAAGTCTCTAAAATGCCTCTACCTACCACACTCAGTAAAATAAAACCTGCCCCACATCTCTCTCTCTCTCCTTCCCTGCCCCACATCTCTCTCTCTCTCCTTCCCTGCCCCACATCTCTCTCTCTCTCCTTCCCTGCCCCACATCTCTCTCTCTCTCCTTCCCTGCCCCACATCTCTCTCTCTCTCCTTGCCTGCCCCTTTCCTCCAGCTCCACAAGCCCTCCCACTTCTATCGCACCTATGACCTCAACTTTTTTTTTCTTTTCACCCTCCTACCTATATTCACTTATCACTTTTAACCGTAAAAATACACAAAGCTGGAGAAACTCAGCAGGTCAAACAGTGTCCTTTATGTAGCAAAGGTAAAGATACAGAACTGACGTTTTGGGCTTGAGCCCCTCATCAAGGTATGAGAGAATGCTGGCAGGCATCCAAACAAAGAGGTTGGGGGTGGGTGGAGGTGGGGGTAGCAAAGGCAGGAGGTGGAGGAAGGGGACAGCAGCAATGAGGGGGAGGAGGGGTGGCTGGATGGGTAAGAGGAGAACTGGAACGACAGGAAAGGGGGAGGGGAAAGAAAAGGTGAGCAACTTTATCAAAAACCAGAGGGGTCAATGTTAATGTCATCTGGCTGGAGAGCGCCCAGACGGAAAATAAGATGTTGTTCCTCCAATCTGCAGGTAGTCAGGGTGGGACAGTACATAAGGCCATGGACAGACATGCGAGCCTTGGGAGTGTGACTCAGAACTGAAATGGTTGGCGGCTGGGAGGCCGCTATTTTTGCGGATGGAGAGGAGGTGCTGAGCGAAGCGATTTCCCCAAATCTGCGACCGGTCTCTCCGATGTAGAGAAGGCCACAAAGGGAGCACCAGATGCAGTAAATAAGTCCTGTGAATGTACAAATGAAGTGTTGCCTCACTTGAAAGGGCTGTTTGGGGCCCCAGACCGAGGTTACGGAGGAGGTGTGGGCACAAGTGTGGCATCTCCTGCGGCCACAGGGGAAGGTGCCAGGGGAGGGGTGGGTAGATCGGTGGGAGGAATGAGTGCATGAAGGAATCACGGAGGGAGCAGTGCCTACGGAAGGCCAAGAGGGAGGAGAGGAAAAATGTATGTAGTAGGAAGTGCCGGAAATTCTGGCAGATAATATGTTGAATGTGGTTTTACTTCAACCATGGGGTCTACAGATTTGCATGTTTTGCTTTATACTACTTTTTACCTGTTAGTCTGTGCTCCTCCCCCTACCCCTTCCTCCCTCCCCTCACTCCCCATCTTTCTATTCAGGAACCTACCTGTTTTCCTCTTATACCTGGGTCCAGGCCTGAAACATTGGTCGCCCTTTTCTTCCTATGGATGCTGTGTGACCTGCTGAGTTTGTACATCACCTTAAATGTGTGTTCACTAATTATATGACAATTTTACCCTAGGGGAAAGATTCTGACTACCACCTTGTGAAGGCCTCTCATAATGTTGTAGACTTCTACTAGGCCGCCCTCGACCTCTGACCCTCCAGACAACACAATCCATGTTTGTCTAATCTCGCCCCATAGCTTATTCCCCATAATCCATTCAACGTCCTGATAAATCTAAACACAGCCTGTTGGAGGATCTCAGTGGGTCGAGCGGCATCAGTGGAAGAAAAAGCGTGGCCAGCATTTCGAACTGAAACCCTTTTCGAGACACTTTATCACTTCTCTTGGCTTGAAACATGGGCCATTCTTTTTTTCCCATGGACGCTGCTTGACCCACTGAGACTCCCAGCTCGTTGTGATTGTTGCGTGGAGGAGCACAGTACAGCCGGCATGTCCGGGCATGTCGTCACTGGGCTGGGCAGGCTGTACCTGTAGCCCCTCCCCATAAGATCCCCTAATAAAGGCCGAGAGCCCTAGTCTCCTCCCTCATACCTGCCTTGGACATGAGCCAGCAGATGTTGAGGCATGTCTGGATCTTCTGATCAATAAAGCCTTTGACTGTGTGCTTTATGTCCGAGAGTGGACATTGATCACGCCACATGTTGTAAACGCACCAAAATGATGGATGAATCAGCTTTTTGGAGATATATTGTTGAGGTTTCGGGCCTGACCCCCTTCTTCAAGAAAAAATCAGAAAAGGCCGAAGCAGGATGTATCAGAAAGTCTCAGAATTCAAACAATGGGGGAGGAATCCAGACCAACAAAAGGTGTTAATTGGATGTGATAAGGGACTAGGTGGAATTTATCAAGTCTGTGCAAAAGGAGACGGGGACTGGAGAGATGACAGGGGAAGAGGGGGAGGGGCTTTAATGAAGTCGATATTAATGCCATCCATTTGTAGGATGCACAGTAGGAGGATGAGGTGTTCCTCAAATTTACAAGTAGTCTCAGTCAAGCAGTACATGAGGACCATGGATAGACATGTCAGCATGGAAATGGGATGGAGAACTGAAATGGGTGGCCACTGGGAGATCCACGCTGTTGCGGCGGACAGAGCCAAGATGCTCAACGAAGCGGCCTCCCAGTCTGCGTCCACTCTCTCCGATTGCAGGTTCCGTTTAGCTTCAGATTCCTGCATTTACTGTCTCCTTTGTGTTTCATAGTTACTCCCCTCTTAGTATCATCATAACAAATATTCAAAAACATCTAAAAAAACACTAAGCCTGAAATTAACATTCAAATAGTGTCAGAATTATTCATTTGAACATAAATCAGCATTTGTGAAGAAAAAGAAATGAACTCAAATCTTACCAATGTAATCTATCTGTATCTTACCTCTGTCTCCTATATACCTTGCTGAACTAAATGGAGTCATTACACTTCATCGGGTCTACCTGCTGAAAAACTGTAGGGTTTATGCTCCATTCCTGCTCTTCCGCTGAGAAAGTTAACAATTAGCTAACAGCTGGATTTTGACATTATCCTCTCACATAAAACCACATTACAAAGTGGATTGCAGAATGTGAACAGAGTGAACTGAACCTCAGCGATTCATTGCAAGGAATTTCAAGACTTCTGCATTCTTGCTTGGACTTTCTGAACTTACAGTTTCACGAAGAAAGGCTATCTTATTTGAAGAAGTTCTAAGCCTCTATGTCTTTTGGGGCAATCATTAATGTTTTTAAAACAAAATTTAGACATACAACACGGTAACAGGCCATTTCAGTCCACGAGTCGTGCTGCCCAGTTAACACCCAATTGACCTCCACCCCCAGTACATTTTGAGCAGTGGAGGAAACTGGAGCCCACAGAGAAAACCCAAGCAGACATGGGGAGATCTCCTTACACACAGTGTGGGGTTCAAACCCTGATCACTGGCACTGTAAAGGGGTTGTGCTAACTACCACACCAACCATGCCCGTCCCATTGTTGTACAGCAATCAGTAAAGAGAATAAAATCCTGAATTACATCCCTATTGTTCCCACCTGCAAACCCTTCCTCCATCAGCTGGTTCCACCCAAGCCAGAAATGTTGGTTCCCTTTTACTTTCCATGGATGCTGTGTGACCTGCTGAGTTTCTCTAGTTTGGTTGTGCTTTGCTTTCTCTCATTATCTATTTTCACGTCAAATTCGATCACCTGCACCCTCTGTTGCCTCAACATATCACCTCCCAGCCTGTGTTGATCTCTCTACCTTCATCTATCCTTCCAGACCTCTTTATTCTGGCTCCATTCCCTCTTGCATTTCAGTCCAGATGAAGTATCTCAACCCAAAATGTCGGCTCTCCATTTCCCTCCTCTGATGCTGTTCCTCCAGCAACTTGCTTCTGATTTCAAATCCCGCGTAACACCAGGCTTGCTTGACCATTCATGGAGACCGCGGGATCCGGGTTCATTTCATACAGATGCAGGCCTCACCTTTGTGGTGCAAGGTCTTCTCTCGTACTGGGGTGACCCAGCCAATTCCTACAATGGGTGATGGGTTCCCCTCAGTGGCACCAACTTGGGGACATGGTTAGCGTGAAACAGGAAAGTCTGCAGACACAAGAACACAAGAGCGCTGGAGAAACTCAGCGGGTCCTGCATCGTCCACAGGAGACAGGGAGAAGTAACCAACGTTTCGGGCCTGAGCCGTTTGTCAAGGAATGAGCAAAAAGCAGACAGGCACCTGAAGAAGAATGTTGGTTGAAGAGGGAAGGGGTGGGAGGAGGGGAAATCATAGGCCGTCATGGATAGGAGGACAGAAGAGGGAAGGTGAGAGTTGATTTGGGATGGGAATGCAGAGCTGTTGGAAAGGTGACAGAGAGATAGAGAGAGAGAGTAAGGGTCAGGGGTTGGGGAGCAGTAGGAAAGGAAACAGGGAGATTGGGAATGAGAGAGACGGGGCGGGGAGGCCTAACGGAAACCAGAAAAGTTTATTTTAATGCCATTGGGTTGGAGGGTGCCCAGTCGGAATATGAAGTGTGGTTCCTCCAATTTTTGGGTGGGCTCAGTTTGGCCATGCACGGTTCGTGCAGTGATTATCACAATGCAACTACAGTGCAGACCAAGTTCGAATTCAGCGCTCTCTGTAATGAGTTTGTACATTGTCTCCGTGTGTGGGTTTCCTCCGGGTGTGCCGGTTTCCTCCCTGTAATGCACGTCGAAAGAACCAAAGACGTTGATCCAAACCAAGGCTTTTATTAACTAAAAGACTGGAGCATATCACAAGTAGGTCGACCAGTCCAGAATGACCTGGTCTGGCTAGGAGCAATCCTTTAAGACTTACCAGTAGATGTGGCTACACTCTCAGCCAATCACAGTCATCCTACACGACCATCTGTACATATACACTTTGGTGATAGAATCTGTACTATAAGACTCCCACCTTCCAAAAACATAATGAATTTGTAGGTTAATTTGGGTAATTGGGCCAGAAGGGCCTGTTACTCTGTTGTATCTCTAGAAAACCTTTTTATGGAGGCCAGAAAAAATATCCATTGGACGAAACACCTGACCTTCAAGCTTTCCCTGAAGAGAAATAGCTCGACAATCTTACTCCCTCCAAGATTACCCCACCAGTGCTTTATGTTTTCAGCTGAAATTTAGACAATTCAGCAGAAAATATATGAACAGATAGATCCCATGAACAACTCCCCTCCCCCCTCTGACTTCCCCACCGCCTGACCCTCCCTCTTTATCCTCATTCCCCCATCCAACCCCCCCAGCACCCACCCTCGTGCCCTCCCTCCCATATCCCCCTATGACCTCGTGTCTGTGTGCCTGTGTTCCTCCCCCTGCCCCACCTAAATATTGATCAAACCTTGATGAAGGGCTGAGGCCCGAAACGTAGGTTATGTATCATTATCTTTACTGAATAAAGTTCACTGTGTGACCTGCTGAGTTTCTCCGGCATTGCATTTTTGCTTCAATCACAGCGTCTGCAGATGTTCGAGTTTCACTCTGTAATAACATCTTTTATCACAGCCTGATAAAGGTGACTGAGTTAACATCTCGTCAGAAAGATAGTAGTGTTAATGCGAATGTCAACTCTTCAGAATGTCAAGCAATCCTCTCTGTACATTTGGAACAAAATGGTCTTGTTTGGAAATGCTTTACATTCATAAGTTCTGGTTTTTTTAACCTCAAGTTTCCTGCCTACAGTGCAGACACATTAGAAATTAGATGCCCTCATGATCGATGGCCATTTGATACACCCACCCACCCCTATCCATTCAGCTCTGCCCAAGTATCGCCCCAAAGGTAAAAATACATAACCAATGTTACATCAAGGTGACCTTGATGAAGGGCTCAAACCCGGAACATTGGATATCTATTTTTATCTTTGCTATATAAAGCACACTGTTTGAAAATGAATATTCATTTTCTGCCTGAAGTTTCCTCTTCCCCTAAAATGAATGACACAGAAGCACCTCTTTTGCTCAATCTCAACTTGCTACACTTTAGAGCATCCATTCTCAATGGGACCCTACGTCTCCCCACCCCCTTTTGGGGGTGGTGGGGGCACAGCATGTTTAAGTAAAAGACTTGTTCTCTTTTCCCCTCACGTTACATAAATATGTTTTAAATGGTTTTTTAATGAAGCCGGAAGGAGAGAACGGTGGAAGAAATCAAAACTTGATTGCTTCACGGAGAAAAGTGGGCACACACTTTGAACAGAGCCCTGGGAAGGGTGGGCATATCTGAAAAAAAGTTGAGACTGGCTGGTCTCAAATATTGCTTTGAAGGGATGATATTTCTCTGATCTCTTCTGATTCCCCCACCTCATTCCTTGTCTGACTCTTCTGGCATTGTAAAGGTGATGCAAGAACCTCCTGGCCAGAATAATTATTGGTGCAAACACAAACCAGGTTCAGGGCCACAGCCAAGAATTTGCAGTCGAAATGAGTGCATGCTGGGGTGGGGAGAAGTTGTAGGGAATTGTTTGGAGCATTGCTTCATTTTGGGTCAGAAGTGTAGTTCCTTCAAAGCAGAACTCTATCTGTTTCTGTTCCTCTGGATGCCTTCCCAGGAGGTTAGGAGATGATTTCTTTTGGAAAGTTTTACAACGGCTGAGTAAAAATAATGACATTTTTCTGAATAAATTGAAATTCTTTTTCTGCTCACAAGTATCCTTCGTGCAAATTGTGTCTCAGCAGATAACTATTTTCACCATCTGAATTGTTTTATCAAGGGAACAGGAATAATTAATTTACACCATTATGCGTCACTCCCTGGTCTTGGATATTTACAAACTAATTTCACTCTTGAAGTTGCTTTACTAATGTTTGAATGGAATGGACATCTGGAATAGTTTAAAACCACTGTGTAAATATTTCCACTTTCTTATCCCCATGGCAACAGGGCCGAATTTTTTGAGGATCGCAGAAGATAAAAGAGCACTGTATCAAAGGTGTATGGAGTTGAAATACATAGAGGTTTTTGACCATAGGTCCATCGTTCCAGACTCACTTCATGGTGAAGGCCAGAGGGGTGAGGATTCACAGACAGATGGTGAGGCAGAGGCAAGTGGTGGACATAGGGAAGGGTATGTCCACCTGAACACAGACCACCCTTGTCCCCACTCATTACCCCAAGTCCGGCCGTCTCTCCCCCTACGACTCCCCTGATCCCTTTTTCTCCCTTTGTCTAACACTTGCCAATCAACTGCCAGCTTCTCCCCGTTTGTCCGTCATCCTTCACCCCTCCCCGGTCCACTGAAAAAGGGGACTTTGGAGTCCAAATCCATAGCTCTCTTAAGGTAGCCACACAGGATGATAGGGCAATTAAGAAGGCCAATGGGATTCTGGGCTTCATTAGTTGGAGGATTGAGTTCAGGTGTCGAGAGGTCATGTTGCAGCTGTATAAATCTCTGGTGAGACCACAGTTAAAATATTGTGTTCAGTTCTGGTCACCTCATTGCAGGAAGGATGTGGAAGCTGTGGAGAGGTGCAGAGGAGATTTACCAGGGTGCTTCCTGGATTGCAAAATATGTATGGATTGCAAGGTTAGCAGAGCTGGGACATTTCTCTCTGGAGTGAAGAAGGATGAGAGGTGACTTAATAGAGGTCGACAAGATTGTGAGAGGCATAGATAAGGTAGACAGTCAGCACCTTTTTCCCAGGGTGGGAGTAGCAAACGCCAGAAGACGTGTACAGAGTGAAGGGAGGGAAGTTTTGGGGGAGACATCAAGGGTTAATTTTTTTGCGCAGAGTGTTGTAGGTGCATGGAATGCTTTGCCAGGGGTAGTGGTGGAGGCTGAAACATTAGAGGTATTTAAGAGACTCTTAGACAGAGACGTAGATGAAAGAATATAGGTTATGAGGTAGGGAGGGATATTATTTTCCCAATGGTTTGGTACAACATTGTGGGTTGATGGGCCTGTATTGTGCTGTAATGTTCTATGTTCTAACCCACTGCTGGTCCCTGTCCAACCCCTCCCACCCTGTCCTCTCCCCTCTGTACTTCCGGTCCTGATGCAGGATTCTGTCCCAAGATGCTGACCATTTTGTTGCCTCCCATGGACACTGTTCAACCTGCTGAGTTCCTCCAGCAGATTATGTTTTGCTGCGGATTTCAGTATCATCCCACCCTTGTGTAAATTCCATAGCAAGACCCTTTAATTCTTAATCCCACTCCTATTTCATTCTCTCCACCTAAGCCTCCTCTGAGGCCATAGTGAGGCCCAATGTAAACAACAACATATTTTCCACCGTCATACCTTGATGAAGGGCTCAGGGTTAAAATGTTGGTTTCTCTTTACTTCCTATAGACGCAGTGTGACCTGTTGAGTTTCTCCACTCTTTTTGTGTATGGCATATTTTCCACTGAAGCACTTTGTAACCTTCAGGAATAAACTTAAAAATTCCAATTTCAGGTAAACTGCTCTCTCATTATATATCTGTCCCTTTTTTATCTCATGTCTGTGATGTTACTTATCACCTCAATTTGTTTTTCCCTGCCTTTGGTCTTGCACATCATTACTTCCTCCCCCTCACCCCCCCCCCCCCCCCCACCACTCTGCTTTGAAACCCATTGCCCAGTTCGGAGTAAAGGTATCTGGCCTGAAATATTAACTGGTTTCTCTTTCTAGACTCATAGGAGAGAATCTAGATGGTGGAAGGTGAAGCAGAAAACAATCTGCTGGTGGAATACTTATTTTTTTTCCTGTATTTGTATGGTCAGTTTGCTTACATTTCTTTCTTTGTTGGCATTTCTCTCTTTTTCAAATGTATCTTTTACTTGAGTACATTGCACATAACTGATCAGTAGAAATTCTGCCTGGCCCGCAGGTAAAAGAATTTCAGGGTTGCACAAGATGTCTCTGACAATAAAGTTGAACTTGGACTTGAACTCTGCAGATCAAGCAACATCAGTGGGAGAGAGAAGAAAATGAATGGTCAACGATTCAGGTCAGAAGCCTTCATCGAGATTTGGTTCGGACCAGAATTCTCTGCCCAAGACTGCGTCATTCAATGCACGTCAGATGTCAGGTGGAAATTTGAAGAATAGGGATGGGGAATGTGTTGGTGTGTGGAGGTTGGTGTGATGGCCAGATTGGCCATTATCTTATGGACGGGCCAGATGGCAGATGCTGCTCCCACGTCATTCTTCAGTTCAGCTCACTGAGTTCCTTCAGCAGATTGTTTCCTGTTTTTGCTCTATCCCTCGGATGTACGAGGAGATATTGTGTCAACTAGCCCTGTATTTGCCACTGTTTACAAGAATATCTGTATGGAATGTTGATGTCGGAGAGCAAAATTAATTATCAAGGTTCCGTGCCACTCAACATTCTGCTGCTATCAGGAAGGAGGTTCAGGTGTCACGGAGCTCATACCTTCAGGAATAGTTGCTACCCTTCAATAATCAGGCTCTTGAGACTCATTTAGGACTCACCTAAGGATTCATATGCTCATTATTTAATACTTCATATTCATACCTATATTTGCACAGTCAGTCTGTTTACAGTTCCTGATGAGTACAGTTTACGTTCACTAGTATAGAAATTACTAAGTCTAGCCCACAGAAAAAAAGAATCTTAGGGGTGTATGTACTCATATAAATTTGAACTTTGAATGAACGCAAAAAAAATTTGAAGCAGGTGGATACCACCAGTTTTCTCAAGCTATTTAACACAATCATGTCAGATCTAAGCAGGCCTCACTTTTCCTCAAGTTCCCCAAAATTCAAAATTTTTTGATCTTTCAAATATTGATTGATCTCCACCTTAAATATACCTAATGATTTGGCATACATCATCTTTGGGGGGTGGGGGTAGAAGAATTCCAGAGATTCGCTGTCCTCTGAGGCTAGACTTTTAGAGAAGCCTGGGGTTATCAGCATGGATTTGTGAGGGGTAGGTCATGCCTCATGAGCCTAACTGAGGTTTTCCAGAAGGTGATGAAAGAAATTGATGGATCCAGTGTATGTGGATTTTACTAAGGTGATTAATAAGGCCTCATTCAGAAAGTTATAAGGCATGGGATCCATGGAACCATGGTTGCATGGATAAGTAATTGGCTTGTCTTCAGAAGACAGAGAATGGTAGTAGAGGGGATATAAATGTACCAGGATATCAGTGACCAGTGGTGTTCTGTAGGGATCTGTTCTGGATCACTGCGATTTGTGATTTTATAAAGAACTTTGATGAAGGAACAGAAGGGTGGGCCAGTAAGTTTGCAAATGACAAGACTAGAGGTGTTGGGGATAGTGTCAAAGGTTGTCGCAGGAGACAGACAGGATGCAGAATTGGGGTGGAGGGATGGCAAAGGGAGTTCAATCCTGATGTGTGAAATAATGCATCGTGGAAGGTCAGGCCTGAAGCTGGGGTACAAGGTCAATGGTAGGATTCTTAACAGTGCAGAGGGACAGAGGGATCTTGGGGTTCAAGTTCAGAAATCTCTCGAGATCACCACACGAGTTGATGGGGTGGTTAAGAAGATGTAAGGCCATACAATGTGGGCAAGTTGGGCTAAACTATAAGTACACAGGAGCAGAGTCATATAGGCACCAGTTTACGAGTAAAGGGTGATCTGCCCAAATTCATGGTCCCACTGGTCCTTGCATTAATCTCTTTCCCCCATCTGAAGAGATCTTTTCTCTGGGATAAAGATTCAAGCATCAAAACATCTTTCATGTGAAGAACATCTCCAGAGAGTCTCAGATGAGCAACTTATAAGATGGGCTGAAGGGCCTAGCTCCATACGGCACAGTTTGACCGCTCCAGCTCTCCCAGAGCTCCACTGGGATGGAATAGTTCCATCCGCCCACAGCGAAGGGGGAGCTGACATTTCCCGCCCCCCACCCTCCCCACCCCCCTCCCCCCACCACCCCGCACCCTGGCTTTCTCACAAGTTCTAATACAGGTCAACACACTCTCTGATCTCGACACGCAGCCCTAAGAGAGCACAGATGCATTGCTGCAGATAGGCCCAGAGATTATAATCAGCCAACAATGTTAAAAAACAAAACTACTCCAAAATTGTAAAGCTGACCATGAAGGAAGGATGTGGCAAAGAGAACGTAACTGGGAGTGAATGGCTTACATGTTTGTACAAAACCAATCAGCAAAAAAAGGGTTTCCTTGTCTCAGGGTTGTGAATGTGTGGTCATTTGCGGCAGGAGTGGTTTAGAGGTATTGAACCACGTGATTAGCTTCCCACATCTCCATTCACATTCACGAGAGACTGCAATCACTGGAATCCGGAGCAACAAACAATCTGCCGGAGGAACTCAGCGGGGTTGAGCTGCATTAGTGGGAGAGGAACAGCTAAGGTTTCAGACGTCTTGTTGAAGGATTCCCACCTGAATTATTCACCTTTTCTCCTCCCCCACTGACACTGTTCAACCCACTGAAATCCTCCAGCAGATTATCTTTTGCTCTCAATTCACCTTGTTTTCCACCAGTTTAAAATTGCTACAGAATTGATCATTTCTCGATTAACCTGATCATCAATTCCAATATCAATCAACTGTTGAGTTTCCGTCTCTCGCTTCCCAATCTTCCCTTTCGAAACCAAAACAAGCTGTTGAGGGAACTTTTCTTGACCTTTCCCCTGCTTATTATCAGGTGTAGAATTAGCAAAATTAGCAAAAATTCAGCATCATCTTTAAAAACTGAGTTTGGTCGTCCCCATAAAAAATCTTTAAGCACAGCAAGATAACAAAAAGCAAATTTATAACCCTTCTTCCACTGAACAGCTTTAGCTGAATTAAATTCTTTACAACGTTTAATTACAGCTTGACTCAAATAGCTTCGAAAAATACTCTATTATTCTTAACAAGGGCCCTGATTACTTCTGGCATTCTGTACAGCAAGTCTTAAAATCAGTTCCCTATCCTGATAGTACAAACATCGAATCAAAACGGAATGTGGAGCTTGATCAGGAAGTGGCTTCCTTCTTATTGCCAGACCATTTGGGAAATGAGCTGTTCCCAAGACTTCAGGAATCCACCTGAAAAAACTGAACCAGATCCGGACCTTCAAAATCTTATCACAGCACAGAACAGGCCAGTTTGGCCCTACGAGTCCATGCCGGAACAAATCCCCACCCTCCTCATCCCACTAACCAGCACCTGGTCCATATCCCTCCAATCCTCTCCCCTCCATGTAATTATCCAGTGTTTCCTTAAATGTCAATAACCTCCTTGCTTCAACCACCTCTGCTGGAAGCTTATTCCGCATCCCAACCACCCTTTGCGTGAAAAAATTTCCCCTCATAATTTTCCCCCTGCAATCTCAAACCATGGCCTCTGGTTTGAATATCCCCCACTCTTAATTTAAAGAGCCTATCCACGTTGACTCTCTCTGTCCCTTTTAAAATCTTGAACACCTCCATCAAATCCCCCCTCAGTCTTCGACGCTCCAGAGAAAAAAGCCCCAGGCTGCTCAACCTTTCTCTGTCACTCAAACCCTGGCATCCTGTCAACATTTCTGGAAGACCAACAATTTTATGATCTTCCAAAATATCAATCTTCTTCAACAAATCACTTTTCTGAATCTCCCAACCAGTAAACAAATCCTCCATCTGTCCCATCCTTTCTTTACATTGGTCCACATCATCTTTACAATCAATAAATGCTTCTTCAATCTTCTTAAATTTATCTTGAACCTTATCCACTGCTTTCAGGCACTTAGTCACATCCATTTTAATAGAAAGCATTTCTCTCCTCATTTCTTCACAAATGAAAACCTTTGGCTCATTTGCATAGCCAAATTCTCCATTGGTTTAGAAAAATCAGATAAGGTTGAATCTGAATGATGAGGATCAAACGTTTAAAATTCTTCCTCATCACAGGCCAACCCTTTAAATATCACTGTTTCTTCTTCCATAAGTTGCTTCTCTTCTCCCAAACCAGCGATGTCCTCCTCCATCAATACGGAGGTCGGCTCGACTGAGGGAGGTCAAGGCCCCCTGCAGCCTGGGCCGTTTTGAATGTAGCGTGCAACGTGAAGTTTCGCTTATGCGCAGTTGATCTTCCTGATCTGAAGGAGATCGACGTCGGGCACCAGCGCCATCTTGCGTGGCGGTACGCAAAGTCAGTGTCGGTGTGGTATAGAATTTACCGATGGATTGATGCTGCTGTCAGGGCTGAGTTGAAATCGACTCCTGAGGATCCGCTTGCGAGATAGGCCGAGTATCTTCAGACATTAGACATTACACACATATAGACATACAGACATTACACACATATAGACAAATGATGCAAATGCACAGTACATATATATATAAATATTAAAATAAATAAATATTATTGTCAAATAAATAGTTGAGTCATGGAGGGTTTCTATGGTATTGACCATAGAAATTGGACCCATCAGCCGAATTGGATATTAAAAATGGCCGGTGATACGTTTCCTTTGCTTGCATTTTCTGCAAAGTTCAAAGATCCGTAGATGGTCTAAATATCCTCGTTTGCTGTACACTCTCCGGGGGGTTGGGGGGGGGGGGGTGTGGCGACTAGGCCCAAGCCACTTTTCACTTAGAACAGCCCAGGAGCAAAAGAAGACAAGAATGTCAGGAGCCCACGGAACTACACCCTCTGAATCCCAATCATCTGATTCGTGGATCTTCACTCCACGTGGTCCACTGCCAATTACGTAGGCCCATCCCATCCAGCATCCAGTATAGAGACGAGTGTGGGAACATTGTAGAGTGACTGTTCACTTATCTAAGAAATTATTTTGAGGCATTGATATTCACCCAGAAGGAGGTACAGAAGCCGAAGACAAACACCCAGATATTCACCCAGAAGGACAGCTTCGGCCATCAGATTTCTGAATGGGCAATGAAACACAGACACTGCCTCACTTTATATCCCTTTGCGCTAATTTATTTATTTTTTACCTGTGATGCTGCTACAAAACAACAAATTCAGTGACATGCTCATGACAATGTTTTCATTCTAATACCTGGAAAGAAAGAGTTGCCCTATGAAGAGAATCTAGACTGTGGTTGTCAGCCTGCCATCTGCAGGCACCTGGTAGTCCATGGCTTTGTTATAGATAGATTGTGGTAGGTTAAGGAACACCTAAAAGGCAGTGAGCAATGTGAGTAACTTTCCAAATCTCCATTCATATTTTTGACCAAGGAGAGAGTGCAGGTGCCGGAATCTGGAGCAGAATACGAACTGCTAGTCCTGTCGAGCAGCATCTGTGGGAACAGAAGAATTGTCACTCCTTCATCAAGGCTGTGACTGCAGAGGGCAGATAGCTGGCATGATGATGAGAATCCCTGCAAAGGCTGAGGACCCTGTGAGATCTGTTTCTGGGGTTGAGGTCATTCAAGAGGGTGAACCCTCCCAAGGCATCAGGCCCTGACAGAGAACCTGGCAGGTTACTGAAAATCTGTGCCAACCAACTAGCCGGAGAGTTCACAGACATTTTCATCCTCTCATTACTGCTGTTGGAGGTTCTCACCTACTTCAAAAGGGCATCAATCATCCCATGCCCAAGTCGAGCAGAGCAAGCTGCCTCAACAACTATCACCCAGTAGCACTCACATCTGCTGGGATGAAATGCTTTGAGAGGTTGGCCACGGCCAGAATTAACGTACCGAAGTAAAGGCCTGGACCCACTGCAATTCGTCTGCCATCACAATTGCTGGCTCTCCACTCAGCTCTGGATCACCTAGAAAACAGCAACTCATACATACGGCTGCTCTTTATCACCACAGATCAGCCTTCAACACCATTATTCCCTCAGTGCAGCTCAACAACCTCCAAACCCGTACCCCCATCCACCCCCACCCCTCACTCCCCTACAAATGGATACTTGACTTCCTCATCAAAAAACCACAGTCAGTATGAACTGGAAATAACATCTCCTCCTCACTGATGATCAGCACAGGCGCACCTCAAGGATGTGTGCTTAGCCCACTGCTCTACTCACTCTACACCCATGACCGTGTGGCCAGGCACAATTCCAATACCGTCTACAAGTTTGCCGATGGCACCACAGTTGTCGGCAGAATCACAAATAGCAATATGGAAGCATACAGGAGGGAGATAGATCAGCTCATTGAGTAGTGTTACAACAACATTGAGCATAGCAAAGTGAAGGAGATAATTGTGGGCTTTAGGAGAAAATCAGGAGAACACAAACCAGTCCTCATCAAGAGATCAGCAGTGGAAAGGGTCAAGGGACTTCAAATTCCTGGGTATCAGCATCTCTAAGGATCTATCCTAAAGAGAGTTCATTCTTCGCTGGGGCCTCATTTCTGTGAGGGGCACTGGACAAAATGGTGACTCTCTGTCTTCCTTATGGTGGACAAACTTTAAAAATTTCACGTATGTTACATTCTAAGTGTATTATTACATGACAATAATGGAACCTTTAAGATCCTAGGAGGCGAATATTGAGCTGCTTCCTCTGGGGAGAGAATGGCGAACAAGAGGACATGGGTCCAAAATAAGGGATCTGTCATTTTAAAATTGAGGTGGCTACAAATTTCCTCTCAAATGATGCTGGAGTTCTCTTCTCTGAAGGATGGTGGAAGATCAATAGATATATTTAAGTTGGAGATAGTTAATATTCAAAAGATCAAGGAATGGAGGGAATCGGCACAGATATGATTAGCCCTGTTCATATTGAATGGTGGGGTAGGCTTGCAGGGCAGAGGCATAGATGCCACAAGAGAATGAAGGAAGGAAGGAAGGAAGGAAGGAAGGAAGGAAGGAAGGAAGGAAGGAAGGAAGGAAGAAAGAAAGAAAGAAAGAAAGAAAGAAAGAAAGAAAGAAAGAAAGAAAGAAAGAAAGAAAGAAAGAAAGAAAGAAAGAAAGAAAGAAAGAAAGAAAGAAAGAAAGAAAGAAAGAAAGAAAGAAAGAAAGAAAGAAAGAAAGAAAGAAAGAAAGAAAGAAAGAAAGAAAGAAAGAAAGAAAGAAAGAAAGAAAGAAAGAAAGAAAGAAAGAAAGAAAGAAAGGTATGTAGGTTCAGGAACAGTTGCTACCCCTCCACCATCAGACTCATAAACTAAAGACTCAATCAGAGACTCATTTAAAGACTATTTTACATGTAATATGTAAATACTGAACATAATTTTTTTTGGATTACACAATTTGTTTACTTTGTATAAATTTCTCCCTTTGGTACACGTATCTTTCTCTTGAGTACAATTTGCACGACTAATATGTAGAAATTATGCCTGGCTCGCAGGCAAAAAGGAATCTCAGGGTTGTAGGTGATGTCCTGGATGCACTCTGAGAGTAAATTTAACATTTGAATTTTAAAGAAGAGAACTTCTTTGATCCTTGAAGATGGCAGAATCGGTGGGCAAGGTGGTGATGAAAGCAGAGAGAATACTTGCCTCCATTGGTTGCAGAATGGAGTTAGGGTAGGTTTCCAGCACATTGACTAGCTACAGTGCTGAACACAGTTCTGGTTACCACACCACCGGGAATATTGGTGAGTGGGAGAGGCTACAGAGGAGATTCACCAGCCTGGGAAGGAATGTTTCAGTTATAAGCAGACTCTGATTAGTCTGAGTTGGTTTTCATTAAAGCAAAGGAGCCAGGGGTGGGGGGACATTATAGAGGGTATACAACATTATGAAGGGCACACATAGAACAGACAATAAGATTTTTTTTTTCAAGATTCAAGATTCCTTTATTGTCATATGCACAAAGTATAATTTTAAAATTTAAATGTTATTTGCAACATGGTTAAAGGCCCTTCCAGCCGATAATTCCCAAGCCATCCAATGACATCCAATTAACCTACCAATCCAAAATGTTTTTGAAGCAATGGAAGTAGCCAGAGCACCCGGGAAAACCCACACAGGTCCCAGGGAGAATGTCCCAACTCCTTAAAGACAGCAGTAGACTTGAACATGGGTTGCTGGCATGGTGTTCTGCTAACCGCTGTACCAACTATACAACATTTTCCTTTCTTTGGCCCTCCCTTCCTTCCTTCCTTCCTTCTTCCTTCCTTCCTTCCTTCCTTCCTTCCTTCCTTCCTTCCTTCTTCGTTGCGAATTTCCAGTGGACTATGGAAATTCTCTGTGGGCCTTCGAATGGAACACAAAGAATACATTTCACTAGATCTCAGTGTACATGGCAACAATAAATAAACTTGAACCCAAAGGGTGGTTCCAGAGTTACGAACAGAAAGGTGAAATTTGATGTAATTCACTAAGTGACATTGAATCCGTTCTTTGCCATGGTGATCTGGGGACTTCTGATTTGTCGGAGAATAACATCTGGTTTATTGAAAGAAATCTTCTATCCTTTCGCAAACCGGCCAATAAGACATCAAAACCATAGCAATGTGGTTAACTTTTAATGGTCCACCAACTTGCTCAGAAAACCACTCAATCCCTCAGACTGTTGGCCTTGGCATTATTATCCGTATCCCATGAGGAGGATTAAAACACATGAATTGAAGAAGTAGCAGCAGGGGACCAGAATTAGTGAGGGAGCCGGCTTCCTGACAGGTTTCAGATGCCGATGGCTTCCTAACGCTTTGGGGATTCTGAACCAGGGTTCAAGGAGCCGTGATCTGGTTACCATTGGGTTTATCATTGAACAGAGGGCCATGGGGCTATAGAGGTGATGGGGGCACCAGAGGTGGTGACATCAGAGGAGGTGGCAGGATCCATAAGGCACTCAATATCTATGAAAGGACTTCGTTTTGCACTGGAGTAGTTGGAAAATCTTTGTTTGCCTTTGGCGGGCAAGCAAAAGAAAGATTTTTGTGTATTTTGTGTACATTCCACTATGAATCGCAATCTTGTGTCTTGAACTCCCTTCTCTGGCTCCAAAAAGATCATAGCTATTCTTCAAGATTCTTTTATTGTCATGTTCTTTGGCTTTGCTTCGCGGACGAAGATTTATGGAGGGGGTAAAAAAGTCCACGTCAGCTGCAGGCTCGTTTGTGGCTGACCAGTCCGATGCGGGACAGTAAATGGAATATTATGCAGTTAGACAAAGAGTCACAATTAATGTTTCCCAGCGCCCCTTTTCATATGATCCATATAAGATAATCCCTTCAGAGAACTGAGTGCCCGTGGATTTGCCTCCAGTGCTCCCGAAGCCTCTGCAGCCTCTCAGGATCTTGTTCAATTCATCAAGGTCCAAAGCTCTGACATGATCTGGAAGCCTTTGGGGGTCCTTCTTGGCATCAGCGCCCTCACGAATCCTGGATCCGTGAGTTTCACGAGTGCAAGTTGCTGGCCTGTGTGGGTCCTTCAGCCACTGAGCTCCTCGCAGGTCTGCTGCCATGGTCACCTTCCCTGTAGGGTCGTCTCCTCTGCTTCACCTTCTCTATGAGGGGAAGAAGGGGGAGGGTATTCCCCTCTTTTCTGCTGTCCTGTGTTGGTCCACTACTCCTGGGGAGTCTGCAACTCCTCATGGCCACTGCCAAGAATTGGCACCACCATCTTGGGCACAAACCACAAGGTTGCAGGATTTTAATTAAAAATGCCATCAGCTCCTTAAACAGGCTGTTTAAAGCCAGTACAGAGTGGTCTCTGTAGTTGGACCCCGCGGCACAGCGCTGTGACCTCACTTCCCAGCTCTACAGGGTCAACCACAGTGAAAACTCTGCCGTAACATCAGCCCCACAGTGACAGATTAACAATTAGGCTGAGTAGGCTGAAGCCTAGGAGCTCAGAAGGTAAGGGGGGGTCCATCGATCATCAGGTGACCAGTAATGTTGATCCGCTTCAGGCTATGCTGTACTCGGCCTGGGGAGAGCAGTGGGCAGGCCAGGGGGGTCGGGAGGGAGGGAGGGAGGGAGGGGGAGAAGAAGCAGCAGCGTGCGCCATCACGACGCCTCCAGTACCATCACGGCTCGGAATGGGGCCGCCGCTCAGCCTTGCAAAATGGTAGCCCAGCCTTAAAGCGCCGCCAAGCAGGGAGGGAGTGAAGGAGCTGGGCACAGATCAGAAGCAAGGAAAATGCAGGAGGGCCATGGAGTTAGGGGCACTGCCAGGCCCTCGGGGGGGTGATGGAGTCATGATGTCTGTGGAGTTGCGCCATTCAGCATTGATGGGTCCAGAAGCAGTGGCAGGCAGAGCCTGAGGAAAGGGGGTCGGCAGGGAGCAGGTGAGGGTGGTGGGGGGTGGGGATGTGGGAGAGAGGGGGTTGGGAGCTGGGCTGGAGAGGGAATTGGTGCATTGGGAGATCCCTGCAGCACTGAGAGCTTGACTTGTATTTTTGAGTTGGTAAAGTTATCTAAGGATGGGTATCAGATGTTTGGACAGGGGCACAATTTCAGTGCTTGCCATAGACGCTATTTTCTGTAGATATGTCATTGGGTGAGTGTGCATGGCCGATGAATGTATCCCCACCCCACCATGACGTTGCTCTGGAGGGCGAGGGGCCAATCTGCCAATGAAGCCCTAGCACTGCCATATTTTTCCCACATCAATTCCTCTTTCCTGCACTAACTCAATACCCCTTGATTCTTTTAATAGTTAAAATGAAGACAGGGAAGCTCCCAAAAAATTCATTGCACTAAGTCAGCCAATAATCTGTTCCAAATTACATTATTGAGGTGGCACATATTCAATAAGTAATCAGGGAACGCTTTCTGTTTCTGTTTGCTGTAAAACAATGAATGCTGTTATTCAGGTGATAAGGCCGTGGCTTACATCGCCTCTATTAGAATCATAGAGTCGTACAGATTAGATACGGGCCATTCTTCACCAACCACTGGACATCCGTCTCTGCTAATCCCATCTTCCAGCATTTTGTCTTGACACCGAAATGATTTAAGTGCTCATCCAGACCTTTCCTAATTGCCGTAGGTGATTCACCCTTCAGCATTCTCTCAGGCGGTGTGTTCCAGGTACTCACCGCTCTCTGGATGAGAAAGGTTCTTCTCACTCCTCCTCCAAGTCTCTTTATTTCTTCTCCTAATTCTTGGTCCTCTAGTTTTATTCCTTGCCATTACATTTATATTTAGGCAATACTGCACGGTGACAGGGTCTTCCAGCCCATGAGCCCATGCTGAACAAATATTCCAGTTAACCAAGGGTGCAGTGCTGCTGGAGCTCACCGGAGCACCTCTCCGGGCCCCTCATGGGCCAGCTCTGGCACCTCCTTGTTGCCGTTTTCGGTGAGCTCCAGCACCTAAACATTTATCCGTGCACCCCTGCAGATAACCTACAGCCCCCGTACATTGTGAAAGGTGGGATAAAACCGGAGAATTCTGGAGGCAACCCATGCAGACACGAGGAGAAGGCACAATCTACAATCTCCTCACAGACAGCTCTAGATTCGAACCCAGGCCACTGGCGCTCTAATACCTTCTATGCTAACCATACCGTAGGGAAATGTTTCCTGCAGCCTGCCCTATTGATAGCCACAATGATTTTATATACCTCAATCATATTGCCTCTTGATCTCCTTTGCTTTAGAGAAAACAAACCGAGCCTCTCCACCTTCACTGGAAGATTCCATTCCAAGGAACGTCATGGTGAATCTTGTCTGCATCCTTGCCAGCACTGTCACAACCTTCCTTTCCTGTGGGACCAGAACTGCATGTAATATTCCGAC
The DNA here is from genome assembly GCF_036971445.1 of Narcine bancroftii. Taxonomy (NCBI): domain Eukaryota; kingdom Metazoa; phylum Chordata; class Chondrichthyes; order Torpediniformes; family Narcinidae; genus Narcine; species Narcine bancroftii. The sequence continues at coordinate 118,106,692 of NC_091477.1, read as the reverse complement.
TGAAGTTGGGCCAATGTTATAAAGCTGGAGCAGAACCTTCTTGTTCAACCAACATCACATAGGACACCCATCACCCTGATCTCAAATGTTGAGATATAGGAAGGTTGTTTCGCAAGGTGGGAGAGTAGAGGACAAAAGGGTACAACTTCAGGATTGAAGGGCGTCCACTTAGAACAGGGATGCGGAGAGATTTCTTCAGCCAGAGGCTGGTGAATCTGTGTAATTATGGTGTAGGTCATTGGCTACATTTAAGGCAGAAGTTGACAGGTTCTTGATTAGCCAGGGCATCAAAGGTTATGGGGAGGAGGCCGAGTAGTGGGGCTGAGTGGGGAAAATGGATCAACTCATGAGTAAATGGCAGGACAGACTCGATGGGCTGAATTGCCTGTTTCTGCTCCTATGTCGTATGGTCCCTTCTCATCATTACTTTCTGACAGAAGGTACAGAAATCTGAAGTCCAGTTCCACAGCAGATTTTAATCCAATGGTTATTAAGCTCTGGAACCTCCATATATAAAAGTGCTGGAGAAACTCAGTAGGTCATGCAGTATCCATAGGAAGTAAATGGCAACCAATGTAGGACCCAGGCTCAAAATGTTGACTGCCTTTTACAATGGAAGCTGCATGACCTGCATTTTGTGTATTGCACGAGACCCCAGTATCTGAAGATTTCCATAAGGCTCTTGAACCATCCCTCACTACCTAAACCATAAACTATTCTGGGACCTCACTGAAAAGTAACTCCTTTTTTCCGCACTGTAATGGATAAATATTGGGAGGAATTTAGTAAGATTGGAGTAGGTTGCATACATTCAAACATTTTGAAGTGGATCTTATTTGAAATAGTAAGAATTCATATTCAGTAACATTGCAGGATCTCTGGATAATGTTATGCACATTTCACAAGTAGGTGCTAATTGAAATGACATCATAAAATGAATAGACCATTGTCTTGGAGGAGACAAACTGGCTGTTTACAAGTACCTACAGAGTACTCACAGAAAGGTCACTCCTGGGTTTTGTTTATCTAAGACAATAGCTTGACCAAGAAGGAGAACACCTGAGGTTTTCTGAAGAAGGTGAGGGTTTTTGCAAGTGAGAGAGTCACGTGGGCTTTCTAGCAGACTCATTTGAAGAGAGAGAGAGAGAGAGAGAGAGAGAGAGAGAGAGAGAGAGAGAGAGAAGACGAGCCCTCTCAGCTAGTGTGTGTGTGACACTGAAAGAGACTGAACAGTCACGGCTGAAACAAGCCAGAAAAAGCTGGTCGGAAGCAGAAAGTTCCAGAGTGGTGGATGGCTGTGAGTGCTATCTGTCTGATGTTTCTCTTGGAATAAGTGGAACAGAAACAAACTCTGTGATAGCCTGAAAGAAAGATGTTATCATCTGGAGAACCCTGATGGGGCAAGTTTCATCAGCGAGACCTTGAGGTGACTAATGGTGGTACCTCAGTTGTGGATATCCTGGAACAACAAATCTCTCTCTCTGCAAACCCTACAAGAACCTTCCTGAGCAGTAAACATTTACCTTTCGAGCACCAAAGCCTGGTGAACTTTATACATGTTAAATTCTGTGCACAGTCTAAGAATTGCCTGCAACCAGAGAACTTGGAAGGAGAAGTGAGATTGAACTGTGAACCAAAGAACTTTTCTTAAATTCACACACACATTATACAAGTGCACTTAGAATTAGAAGGGGGTTAATTTGGGTTAGTTAAATATAGAGATAAATTAAAGTTTGATTCTGTTTTCATGCTTAAAGACAATTGAAAACAACTTTTGTTTGACTACTTCTCTTGATGAATGTCTATTGCTGCTGTGTTTTGGAGTCATTTCCTTTGGGCTCGTAAGAGCACTATCTGTGATGGTGAATATTCATTATCTATCTGCCTTTTATTTGGTTCCATACAGGGAGTAATTTAATTTATATTATTGTTGCATTTGTTTGCACAAATTCCTGTTTGGCTAACAAGCAAGATGTTCCGTGCATATGCATGTGGCACTTATAGGCATGACAATAAACTCATCATTATTCAATGACTCCTGGTATCCCAAATCCCTTCTTAACCACATTATCTATTGCATGGCCACCTTAGCGTCTTTGGACTTGCACACCATGATCCCTCTGTGTCCAATCCCCACACTGGAGCATCAAAGTGAAGATATTATGCTTACATCCATTGAATCAGCTGGTCATCAAGCCATTGCTCATGACCCCTGTCCCTCTCCAGTGTCCAAACCAGCGGAGGACTGAGCACCCCTTAGTGAATGGCTCTCCCGGAGGTCCACTTTCCCAAAGGCCTTACTAAAGCTTCTGATTTAGCTCACAAAAAGGGGCCGTAGATTATTTCGTTTTGCTTTTTGTTGATTAGGCGGACGGAAAAACCCACTGCTCTGTTACAAACCTTTTTTTCCAATAATTCTTAACCCATTCAACAAACATTTTGAGTCAGACAGGAAGGGGAGACAGAACAAGAGAAAGTCTGTCAAGAATTCAGAGGATTGGTTGGAATAAGTACCCTATATTACTTGGAAGATTCAGCAAATACTGATGTGTGTAAGAGCCCTCTTTCGTGGTTTTGTAATATCCTGTTCCTTGCTGAGTCAAATTATGGTAAAAAAATATTTTGAAACATTTCCTTTGCTCAGAAATGTGTAGCTGCAAACTACCCCAGGAAGTGGTATACAATGAGAAACACAGATCAAACAGATGAGGTGCAAAGACAATTGAGAGAGAGAAAAATGGAAAGAACTTCAGCCTGTAGCCGAAAGAGTCTCTGTGAGAAAAATCAGCCTTATTTGGTTTATAACACAATATTTTACCAGCAATGCATGGCATTCTGTTTCCAGAGTTCAAATCCATTTAATTTATTTGGTCAGTAACAGAACATTTTAGCCAACTGCATACCCTCTTCTGCAATACAACAGCAACATGTATTTTGATTCTGTTCATTTAATTCTTTTGGAAGTTTTGTAGCCAAGAATACATCATGCACCATCACACTTGGCAAAGTGCCACATAAACTACAAATGAAAGGGTGAGTTGTTTTTATAAGATAACTTTCCCAGCCTCAGATCATTGAGTACTTTTGAAGTGTTGGCAGAACTGCAGCTCTGAGCAGGCAAGCTGTCTCAAACAACACTGAGGTGAATAGCCAGAACTTCTTTTACCTCAAGCTGTCGACTGAGGGATACACATTGAAGATGAAAAACTTGAGAAAGCTGCAAGGACTCAATGGGTAAGGCTGCAAGCGGGGAGAGAAATGGTCAGTAAACATTTCAGGTTGGGGTCCTTTGTTAAGACTAAAGTAGGAAGGGGAGATAGAACATAAAATATTACAGGCCCTTCAGCCCACAATGTTGTGCCAACCTATGTACACCAACTCCACAGCAATCTAAACCTTCCCTCCTTCACACGCATAACCCTACATCCATGTGCCTATCTAAGAGTCTTTTGAATGCCCTTATTTTACCAACTCTGTCAATGCATTCCAGGCACCCACTACTCGCTGTGTAATAAAACCTGTCACTGACATCTCCCTTGAATTGTCCTCCACTCACCTTTTCTGGTATTGGCCATTGTGGCCCTAGGAAAAAGGCGCTGGCAGTCCACCCTATCCAAGCCTCTTATCATCTTATATACCTCTATAAATTTCATCTTTCCTTGATCCAAGGAGAAATACCCTAGTTCAATCAACCTTGATTCATAAGACATGTTCTCCAAATCCAGGGAACATCCTCTGCCTACTCTACAAAGCATCTACATCCTTCATGTAATGAGGAGATATCAAGAGGGGGAAAAAAGGAAGCAGTTGAAAGCTGATGAAGTGACGTGGTGTTAAGGTGTTGGAGAAGTGGAGAGACAGGCAGACAAAGAGAGTTGCAACGGCACTGATCCACCACAGCTTACAAACAAATAAAAAAATTCACTCACTCGTTTCTTCTAGCACACCATGAAGTCGACTTTCTATTATTGTTTACTAGACACAACACTGCCTTCTTGAACTCCCCAAACACAACCCCCTAAACTCCTCTAATCTTCTCATTGGCTCATTATCCCACAGGTGATCCTGACACTCTCGCTCTCCTCCTCCTGCGCCTGAGATCATTCACCCGCATACTGACGCTTAACACACCTGCGCATGTGCGCGATGACCCCATGTGTGGCATCACTAACGTCATGAGCGGCGGCTGGCACTGCTCCCAACTAAGGTAAGTACGCGACTGCGACAGAGTCCTGGGGAGGGAGGTGCGTGCACTGTTAGAAAGAAAAGTGAGAAGTGGAGCAGGTAATGAGGAGGTGCCAACCCTGGAACCTGAGAGAGGTGGGGACCATCTGAAATTTAAAATTCAATTTTCTTGCCATTGGGTTTAAAGCTGTCCAGTAGGAATATGATGAGTTATTCCTCATGGTTGGGTGTAGCAGTTTCAGCCCCAGCGATTGGGACCGGGGTTCGGATCCCGCGCTGTTTGTAAGGTGTTTGTATGTTTTTCCCATGTCCCCAGGGGCTCTGGTTTCCTCCCACTGTACAAAATGTATCGAGGGTGTAGGTTAATTGGCGTAAATTGAGCAGCTGGACTTATGGGCTGAAATGGCCTGTTATCGTGCTGTATGTCTACATTTTAAAAGTTTACATTTAGTCTCATATTGGTGATGTCTCAGGCCAAGGAAACACCTGCGATGTGGGAATGGTAGAAGGAATTTAAAAGGTTAGTGACCAGGAGTTCTAGCTTGAACCCACAGATTGCGCGTAGGTGTTCAGTGAAACAATCATCCAATCTTCGGTTATCTCACCGATGTCGAGAAGGCCACACTGTTAGGTTGGACACATTGCAATTGATGCAAGCATTTCTAATGTCCATCTAAGGTGGCAATTAGTTCCTCCTCAGCAGTCTTAAACCTAACACCAATTTTTACTCCTCCCAATTCTATCCATTCCATTTTCTCCACCTCTCCTTTAACTCAGCCTGTTCTGTGATATTCATTGCCACATGTGGTGGGGAGGCCAGGTCATTCGATGTATTTAAGGCAGAGATTGATAGATTCTTGATTAGCCAGGGCATCAAAGGTTAAGGGGAGAAGACCAAGTATTGATGCTGTGGGAAAATGGATCTGCTCATTATTGAATGGTGGTGCAGTCTCGATGGGCTGAATAGCCAATTTCTCCTCCTATGTCCTATTGTCCTTTCATTCTAACCTTACCCCTTCCCTTTCTGCACCCTTCTCTCTGTCTCCTTCACCTTCTGCCCAATGTTTCATCATCTCTTAGCCCCTCCCCTTGATATCTCCCATTCCCACAAGAGTCCTGACCTGAAACATTGACTGATCATTCCCACCTATCAATGCCAACTGACCTGTTAAATTCTTACAATTTCTTAATATTTGCTATGAATAGTTTCTAATGCATTTAAATTAAATATTCCAGCCTTCGTCCTATGTGTAATGTTAATGCTATGTGGTTGTGCCCGTCCAAAAGCCAGTGAATTGCAATTCAAGGCACGCCTTGTTCCATATCTTTATCTGTAACGTTACAGCAGGCAAGTTTAGATAGGTCATAAGTGTCCTCAGAAGAGCACCATGAAAAAATGTTCTTTCCCAATGACCTGCCTCAGATATTAATCATCTAATTCACCCCATCTCTTCCCTTGCCAATTTTCCCTCATTCTTTACTGTGGTCTGTAATGTTTCTCCTTATAAATAGGTGGCTACAAACTCCCCAAGTCAATCATCTATTTCCAGCATTTGCAACTTTTTTTATGTAGTCAGGAGAAGTGCGGAAGGAACCAACTAGTCTTGACTGCTTCACAGTGAAGAGGGCCATTGTCAAACAAAGGTTGAGAATGGCTGGTCTCGAGGAGATTTGGTCCAAATGTAGGCAAATGGGACTAGACTGGTCAGCATGGATGAGTTGGATGGAAAGGTCTATTTCCGCACTATGACTCGAAAATGACGTGCATTTAGCGCACAGGGTGCATCACAAATGTGCATTCCCAGGCACCCTCTCAATTCCCAGATACAATTAATTCAGTGAAGATAAAAAAAACTGGAAATGCTGGAAATAGATGATTGACTTGGGGAGTTTGTAGCCACCTATTTATAAGGAGAAACATTACAGTAAAGAATGAGGGAAAATTGGCAAGGGAAGAGATGGGGTGAATTAGATAATTAATATCTGAGGCAGGTCATTGGGAAAGAACATTTTTTCATGGTGCTCTTCTGAGGACACTTATGACCTATCTAAACTTGCCTGCTGTAAGGCAGAAAAAGAGTCACTATTTGTGTTGCCCAGTGCACCTTACAGTAAGAGTGAGAGTCGTCAAAGAGAGTCCCTTCAGAGTCATCGAGTGTCCGTGGATTCTCCTCCAGCGTCCCCGCAGCCTCTGCAGCCGCACAGACTCCTGTTCGATCCATCAGCCGTCCGAGCTCCAGATCCATACATCTGACTTGATCAGGAAGCCTTCAGTGCCCGAGGCCCTTCAGGAGCCCTTCTTGCCCTGCAATGGGAATTGATACAGAATGAATGTGAATGGTTTCTTAATGGTGGGCAAAGTGAGGCAAAGGTCTCTTATTACATTTAAATTTAAAATTTACATTTTTTTAATTTAAATTTAGACATAGAGCACTGTAACACCAGTGCATGCCGCCCAAATACACCCAATTGACCTCGACCCACGGTACATTTTTGGAGGGTAGGATGAAACCGGAGCGTCCAGAGGAAGCCCACACAGACATGGGGAGAATGTACAAACTCCTTATAGACAACGTTAGATTCGAAACCTCATCACCCTATTAGCTGTTTGACTGTGACTTCTTTACTCATGGATTAGAAACTTGGTATCCCTGTTGAAGTGTTGCTTCAATTTCTAAGCATTTTCAGTGTGAAAGCATTACTCCTCAGGTCCCATTTAAACCTTTCCCCTTTTCTCTCAAAATCTGGTTTCAGGTTCCCATTCCTGGAAAAAAAAGACAATGACTATTTACCTATGTATCCCCCTGATAATTTTAGATACCCCAATGTGATTTCCCCCCCACCGCCCACTTACAAGGAAGAACGCCTCAACTTCTCCATCTAACTCAAGCCCTCCAGTCCCAGCAACAACCTTGTTAATATTTTCTCCACCTTTTCCAGTATATTGACATCTTTCTGAAAGCTAGATGTCCAGAGCTGCAAATAATACTCTGTGTTATTTCACCAGTCTTCCAACTCCTGGTCTGACTCAAACGTTCCAAATGTCTCAACCACCCTTCCTACCTTCGTATGTCACCACTTTCAAGGAACTCTCAGAATCAGAAGTTATTGTCATGAACGTGTCACGAAATTTGTTGTTTTGCAGCAGCGACACGGTGCAAATACTGCAATAAATTACTTTGTTCAAAAATAAATTAATTAGTGCAGAAAGAAGAGAAAGTGAGGTGATGTCAGTGGTTCATTGTCCGATCTGAAATCTAATGGTGGAGGATGAGAAGCTGTTGCTGTGCTGCTTCAGGATCCTGTACCTCCTTCCCAATAGCAGCAGTGTCGAGGGCATGGCCTGGGGGTGGTGAGGGTCTTTGAGAACAGAGGTTGCTTTCTTGAGACACCACCTCTTGTAGATGCCGCTATGTCCATAGATCTCTGTTCTACAACACTCCCCAGGGCCTTGCCATTCACTAGGTAAGGATTTCCCTTGTTTAACTTGTTACAATCTATTACTTTAAATTGTCTGAATGAAATTAACATACAACATAGGACAGTACAGCACAGGAACAAATTGTTCGGCACATGGATCTGTGCTGAACATGATGTTCAAATCAAACTAAAACTGCTGTTTGCATTCTATAGATATCTCCCTATCCCTTTCATATTCATGTTTATCTGGAAGCCTCTTAAATGTTAATATTTTTTATCTCCTTCCACCACTACACTTGCCAATTGTGATGGGCCCAGAGGACCCCAATACAGCAATGGTTACTTAAACAAAAGTTACTTTTAATTTTCTTTAAACATAAAAACAAGATCAAACTTTAACTTATTACTATTAACTTAACAACTTAACGTAACAACCCCCTTCTAATTCTAAGTGCATGCAATGTGTGTATAAGTTCAGAAAAGTTCTTTGATTCACAGTCCAATCTCACTTCTCACTCCTCCAAGTTCACTGGTATCAGGCAATTCTTAGACTGTGCACAGAATTTAATATTTATGAATCTTCACCAGGCTTTAGTGCTTTAAAGGTAAATGGTTACCACTCAGGAAGGTTCTTGTTGGTTTTCAGAGAGAGATTTGTTGCTTGTTGGACACAAATTGATTCCTCCCGATCAGCCACTTCAGTGTCTTGCCGAAGAAACTTACCTCATTAGGGTTTTCCAGGTGATACTCTCTCTCTCTCTCTCTCTCTCTCTCTCTCTCTCTCTCTGCTTGCAAAACCACATGACCTTCTTAGAACAGCAAATTGCATTCAGACAGACTGCAGCACTGGACCCAAACTTCTGAGTCTGTTCATCTGTTGCTTTCAAAACAATAATCCATTACTCCACAACATGTCCAATTAACACCTACTTGTGAAGTCCTTCAGGAAAGCAGTTTCCATTGTCTTTACAAAGCACTGGGAGCCTGGAGCGTCTGGCTTGAGCAGAGCTCTGGCATTTTAAATGAGATCTGTGATGTGAAGTGTTTGTGTTTGTTTGTGACCTACACTATAAAAAAAACCCATAATTTATCTCCCTTAAAACTTATCTATATACAAAATATAACATAATCCATCACACCACCCATTCAGGGCCCCGACAGTACTCTCTGTAAAACACTTGCTCTGCACGTCTTTCTTACACTTCCATCCTCTCCACCTTAAACGTAGGTCCTCTAGTATTTGTCGTTTTCACTCTGGACAAAAGATTTTGACTGTCCACCTGATCAATATCTCTCATGATTTTATAAACCTCCATTAGGTCAACCCTCTTCCCCTGTGCTCCAGAGAAACATCCCATGTTTGTCTTATCAGCCCCCCAGTAAACCAGTAACATTGTGATAAACCTCCTGCACCCTTTCCAAAGCCCCCACACCCTTCCTCTAATGGGATGACCAGAACTGCACATAATATTCCAAGTGCAGCCTAACCAAAGTTTTATATCAATGCAATAACCTCCTTATTCTTATGCTCAGCCCCATTGTCTTCTTTACCATCCTGTATTACTTACATGGCCACTTTCAAAGTGCTTTAGACCTGGACATCCAAATCCCTGAGCATATCAATGCTTTTAAGAGCCCTGCCTTTAACTGTATACATTCTATTTATATTTGTTCTCCCGAAGTTGTCCAGATTAAACTCCATTTCCCATTTCACTGCCTGTAACTGTAGCTGATCCATATCCTGTTATATTCTCTGATAGTCCTCTACACCAGACATTCTGAACCTTATTTTTGGCTATGGCCCCCTTAGGACTTTGCTCAAAGTTTATGGGCCTTGTGAAACAATCAACATTTGGCTTCTTCCGAATTTTTCTTCTACCGAAGACATTAAAAAAAACATTTAAAATATGTTACGTGATGTGAAAAGAAAGCAAGGTTTCTATTTAAATGTGCTGTGGCCCCGGGAATGAGGGTGTGGGGAGTGGGAGGGCATAGGTCTCATGTCGAGAATAGCTGCTTTACAGTTCTACCCAACTTTGTATCATCTGCAAGCTTCCTGACCCATCTGCCTACTGTTTCATGTGATTATGTATATCACAATCCCAATGGTTGATGGAATTAAGAGAGGCAAATTGTCCATTATTCTGCCATTTAATAATGCTTGTGGCAATTCCAACAACAATCCAGCATCTTAATGTTTGCTATTCCTAATGTCCACTTTATGTCATTGCTTGATTTTCAGTTTTCAAGCACACCTCACTGGGATTTGAACACTGATAACGTAATCCATGATCATGCTTATTTCATACTGTACAATAAACCTCTGCAGGTGTACTCCACAGTATTCTGGATGGTTACATCATTGTCTCATCTGGAAGTGCCAGTGCTCAGGACAAAAACAAAATCTCCAGAGGGTTGTTAATTTGGCCTGTGATATCAGGGGCACCGGTCCTCACTTCATCAAGAACATCTACAAGAGGCGGTGTCTTAAAGAAAGGAGCCTCAAAGACCCCCACCACCCAAGCTGTGCCCTCTTCACTCTGCTACCATAGTGGTTGGAGCACTGGTCTTGTAAACCAGGGGTCGTGAGTTCATTCCTCATTTCAGTGAGGGGCACTGGACAAAGTGACGACTCTCACTCTCTCTTCCTTACGGTAGACAAAATTAAAGAATTTCATGTATGTTACATTCTTTTTAAACTATTTTTATTGAGTTTAACATAATAATAATAATATATTAATAATGCAAGGCAAAATAATAACATAACATAAAATGACCAATATGACATATTTTAAATTCCATCCTTTATTATAAATGTGATTATCTATTAAAATGATTAAATAAATCAATTAAATATTATTATAACAAATTGCTTTATATACCCTAATAAAATCTGATAAAAAGAGATATTACCCTGGATAATCATAATTAAACCCCATAAATCCACTTATCTAAAAGAAAAAAAAAATCCTAAACCTTTAATCAAGGTTACAAGAGAAATACAAAGGTGGATCAAGTCACGGCCTCCAGAAGACGGACGGATCAGCCCTACAGCCACCATTGCATCTAAAACATCCAATTATGACAGTATTCTATAAACTGTAACTTTTTATCTTTAATATATACAGTACATCTCCGATCAACTGAAATGGTTGGGACCGAGCCCATTTCAGATAAATGTTTTTATTCGGATAACCGGTCACTTTTTAAAAACAGCCCAGTAGCAACAGAAAATCACTTGTAACAGCGTTGAACAACAACAAACAACAAGGGAAGTCTTTTGAAGCATTAAAATAATGTTTAACTCTAACCAAAAAAAAAAATGCTGGCCACCGTCGATCCCTGACACATCCTCACTGAGGCCTCACTCATGCCAGGAGCCCAAAGGTCCCGCTCCTGCCCGGGAGCATGAGGTGCCTGCTGCTGCCAGGAGCCCAAGGCCCACTGCTACCGGCACCGGTAGCCCATCGTCCTCAATCAGTTCGACTCAGGGGAGTTCGAAGAATCCAATTTTGGATCATCGGCGTGGTACTGTACCTAATTTTCTCTAAGATTAAATATGATGTTATATCCTGTAGCCAACTGTGCATGAGTCAGTGAGAGTTCATCTTTCCATTTCATTAACACTGCTCGTCTGGCTATCAACGTGCTCAAGGCTAAAAATCTCTCTTGAGATTTCAATGAAAGTTCAACCGGTTTATGAGAAAAACCCAAATAGGGGCAGTTAAAAGGGCAAGGATCTAATTTAATCTTAAAAATTATTGACAAAGAGTGAAAAATATTCATCCTAATTTAAGACACTCCCAAAACATATGAATCAGCGAGGCTTCAAAAAATTTCCCGAGCCTTTTCCGAAATCCTTTTTTAATTCATTAGATTTGGACATTTCTTCATATATATGGCAGGGAAAACAACCACATATGAGCAAAGCCAATCTTCAGAAAACTATTAGGATTGGGGGAATGTCACTTCCAATTTCTCGATTTTACTACTGGGCGATTAATATACACAGATTGCTTTTATTATTAAAGTTTGATAAATTAGCAAGTCACCTTTCTTGAGCAGACTTACTGAACCTTTTTAAGAAATCTCCTATTTTAAGTTCCATTTTTCATTTTATAAATTGACACATAACCTGGTCATGAGAATAAGATTGAGAATGTGGGCTAAATTTAGCAAATGTTTTGGTTATAATAATTTTGCCTCTGGCTAGTTCTACTATAGGTAACCATATTTTCCCAGTATGAGATGAAGGCTTTAAGAAATAGTACAGATTTAGTATTGAAAATGTTAAAGATTTATTTATTCAAAATCACTTCTTTTGAATGTCTCTCTAATAGATATATTTTAGATATTTGCATGTTAGGAATTGAATGTTTTTCCTCGAATTGCAGACTTAAATGTTCTTGATACATTTTTTGACATACAATTTGTTCACAGTGGATTGATATCACGGATTTATATTGATCTCTTGGATTTAAGATTAGCCCCAATGGCTAAGTTTGAAAATGACTGGGAACATGATCTTAGTAGAACTTTTTCAGGTGAGGATTGGTATCCACTCTTAGTTTGACCAATGAATCTTCATTTTGTGCAAGGCACTGTTTATTACAATTTAAGGTCGGGGTCATCAATGCAGCAGACGATGTTTGTACTAATACGCCATCATGTTGAAATAACGAGACCACACCTGAAGTTGTCAGCCAACAAAGAGAAGAGAGTTTATTACAGTGTTATCAGGCTTAATATAGACACACAACATGTGACATGGCATCATGACATCTGAAGTGCTAACGACCTCATGACGTGGCTTTGTTGAGTAGGACAGGGCTTCTCAGTAGACCTATGGGTGCTGCTGAGTCACTATGCCTCGTGGCTGTAGTGGCTAGTTGTCAGTAGATAGGAGGCTGTTGTGTCCAGCTGTCACAAGACGGGATCTGAGCTGTTAGCATTGGTTCTGCCCTCTTCCTCCAAGTGTACCACTACAATGCACAAAATACATATTTCTAAACTTAAATGATCCGCTTTCTATGTGGATTTTGATCCATTTTATGTATTCTACATTCTACACGCATTACGTGACAAATAATAGAACTTTTACCTTTCTTTCTTCTTTGGCTTGGCTTCGCGGACGAAGATTTATGGAGGGGGTAAAAAGTCCACGTCAGCTGCAGGCTCGTTTGTGGCTGACCAGTCCGATGCGGGACAGGCAGACACGATTGCAGCGGTTGCAAGGGAAAATTGGTTGGTTGGGGTTGGGTGTTGGGTTTTTCCTCCTTTGCCTTTTGTCAGTGAGGTGGGCTCTGCGGTCTTCTTCAAAGGAGGCTGCTGCCCGCCAAACTGTGAGGCGCCAAGATGCACGGTTTGAGGCGTTATCAGCCCACTGGCGGTGGTCAATGTGGCAGGCACCAAGAGATTTCTTTAGGCAGTCCTTGTACCTTTTCTTTGGTGCACCTCTGTCACGGTGGCCAGTGGAGAGCTCGCCATATAATACGATCTTGGGAAGGCGATGGTCCTCCATTCTGGAGACGTGACCCATCCAGCGCAGCTGGATCTTCAGCAGCGTGGACGCAATGCTGTCGACCTCTGCCATCTCGAGTACCTCGACGTTAGGGGTGTGAGCGCTCCAATGGATGTTGAGGATGGAGCGGAGACAACGCTGGTGGAAGCGTTCTAGGAGCCGTAGGTGGTGCCGGTAGAGGACCCATGATTCAGAGCCGAACAGGAGTGTGGGTATGACAACGGCTCTGTATACGCTTATCTTTGTGAGGTTTTTCAGTTGGTTGTTTTTCCAGACTCTTTTGTGTAGTCTTCCAAAGGCGCTATTTGCCTTGGCGAGTCTGTTGTCTATCTCATTGTCGATCCTTGCATCTGATGAAATGGTGCAGCCGAGATAGGTAAACTGGTTGACCGTTTTGAGTTTTGTGTGCCCGATGGAGATGTGGGGGGGCTGGTAGTCATGGTGGGGAGCTGGCTGATGGAGGACCTTTACCATCGGGATAAAGATACAGGAGCCTGAAGACGAGCACTCAGTGGCACAAGGACAGCTTCTTCCCTTTCGCCATCACATCTGTGAATGAACAATGAACCTGCCTTCCTTTGACATTTTCTTGCACTATTTTTATTTGTTTTTGTAAGGGGTTGGCACCGTGACGCTGCCGCAATACAATGACTTTTGTGACATGTTCATGATTGCAAATTCTGCTTCTGCTTCTGAGATCAGATCTTTCGAGATGGGACCACTTCCAGCAATGAGAGTGTCATTCATTGTGTTCTACTTCCACCGAGAATTCAAGGATTGGATTAAAACAAGAAAAAGAGAAAAGCAGAATTCAATTTGGTTGCAGGAAAGAAGCACGATTAATAGAAACCAACTTTTCTTTCTTTGGTTACCACAGGGTTACAGAGTGAAGCCCTTGTGAAATGTTGTTTACTGCCTGGAATTCATCATCTTTAACATTTTGTACTATAATAACATCTAGGGATTTAATAGAAACCCATAATTACACATCCTCTGCCCTTTCACTTCTAAATAGAAAGCTATTTAACAAACAGACTAAAAATTCATATTGATCAGGTTGACTTTAAAACTTTGAAATGTGTGTGAGAGTGCTTGTATTTAAAGCTTTTATAAAAATACTTTTTTTAGTATAATTTATTTTTAACACTTCCATGAATGATTTTGAATATGTGGATTTTGTGTGTGTGTGTGTGTGTGTGTGTGTGTATGTGTGTGTATGTATTTGTGTGTATGTGTGTGTGTGTGTGTATGTATTTGTGTGTGTGTGTGTATGTATTTGTGTGTATGTGTGTGTGTGTGTATGTATTTGTGTGTATGTGTGTGTGTGTATGTGTGTGTATGTATTTGTGTGTATGTGTGTATGTATGTGTTTGTGTGAGAGAGAGAGAGTGTGTGTGTGTGTGTGTGTGTATGTATTTGTGTGTATGTGTGTGTGTGTATGTGTGTGTATGTATTTGTGTGTGTGTGTGTGTGTGTGTGTGTGTGTGTGTGTGTGGGTGTGTGTATAATTGTGTGTCTGTGTAGTGTGTGTTTGGGGGGTGTGTGCGCCACATGTCAGATGGTGTTCCCTAGGAACGGTTGCTGTGTGAGTAGTGTGTAGGCGGGGTCTGCGCAGTTGACCACATTGTTTCTACTCAGATAAATAGCAGCAGAGAAATGCTCAGAGGTGGAAGTGAAGCTGGAATTAATTTCGAGCTGAACACCCAACTGCCAACAAATCTCTTCACGGAGGCCATCTGAAATGTGAGTGTCCACTTTTGCTGAATGTAACCTGATACTAATGACCCCGTTTGTTGGAAGTGGGGAGGATAGATCGAGGTTATTGGTAACTTTAACCCCTTTTACACAGAGCTTGAAAGCTGGATTTTATCTGACCTGTGAGGCTGAAACATTGGGGGCATTTAAGAGACTCTTAGACAGACTCATGGATGAAAGGAAAATAGAGGGTTATGGGGTAGGGAAGATTTAGAACTTTTTTTAAT
This sequence comes from Narcine bancroftii, assembly GCF_036971445.1. NCBI lineage: Eukaryota > Metazoa > Chordata > Chondrichthyes > Torpediniformes > Narcinidae > Narcine > Narcine bancroftii. The sequence goes on along the minus strand of NC_091477.1, from coordinate 118,091,584 downwards.
ATGAATATATGGATCGGCACAACAACGGGGGCCGAAGGGCCTGTACTGAGCTGTATTGTTCTGTGTTCTGTGTTCTAAGGTGAATTGAGGGATCCAGACTTGCCACCTTCGATCCACCTAGGTAGGTAGTTTTTGTGGTGGAGTATATTTGACTCATGGAGCCGGAATTTTTTCAGTTCTGTGTGGACACGCATGCAAAGAAAGGTCATGTCCGTGGGGATGCTGTGGCTTTGCAGTATACAAGGGCCTTTTGTTTGAATGATGGCTGGAAACAACCTCTGCTTGGGATGATTGAACTTTACAGCACTGAATGGACCCCTTTGGCCCAGCACACCTGCGCTATCTTTTCCAGCATGCTCTTGAATTAATCCAACTTAAACTGCTCTTTATTTACAGCCCTGTAATCAGCAAAAGGCTGTCAACATTTTGGGTCTGAGCCGTTCGTCATTCACGATGAAGGACTCAGGCCTGAAACGCAGACTACCTTTTGCTTCCTATGGGTGCTGCAAGACCTGCTGATTTTCTCCATCACGTTTGTACACTGCACTCGACCCCAGCGTCAGCAGATGGTCTTACTTAGAGCTCGGAAATCACTTCATTTTCAGGTTTTTTATTCATCTAATTCAATTTGAAAGTTGCTTGTGAATCTGCTTCCATCACCCTTTCATAGAAGATGGGAAACAAGTATATAAATTTATGATGGGTCGGCTTTATCCACTGAGGGTAGGTGAGATACAAACCAGAGGACATGGGCTAAGGGTGAAAGGGGAAAAGTTCAGGGGGAACATAAGGGGGAACTTCTCACAGAGAGTGGTGGGAGTGTGGAACGAGCTGCCAGCTGAAGAGGTGAATGCGGACTCAATTTTAACATTGAGGAAAATTCTGTACAGGTACACAGATGGGAGGGATATTGAGGACTATGGAGCAGGACAGTGGAACTAAACAGAATAATCGTTTGACACAGACTAGAAGGCCGAAACTGCTTGTTTCTGTGCTGTTATGTTCTATGGCTCTATAATTTAAAATGTATTTTTAAAAATCTCCAATCTTATTCCGTGCCAATTAATCAGAGCTTGTCAACTCTAATAATGGCAACCACTGGGCACTTCAGTTTCTTGAGGTCTCTCAGGCAAGCTCATTTTCTATTGTTGTTTACCTGTTTGAATGACTTGGAGATCTGCATTTTAATAGATTTTGTCCCACTGGAAGGTGACTTAAATTGTAAAATGAGTAATTCATGACACAAGTGCTCAGATTTTTGGGGCAATTCATTTTCAATGGATTAATTGCTCTAGTAAAATTAAATTGAATATTTTTGGTCACATAAAGCCAAATTCAGTGAAATGATCAAGGCATGTTGACCTCTACAAAGAGAAGTTGGAGGGGCCTTGATCATGAAAGGTTCCCAACGTAAACCATTGATTGACCATTTCTCCCCACGGATGCTACCTGACCCGTCAAGTCCCTCCAGCTTCTCTTTGCTTATTCGATATTCCAGCAGCTGTAGTCTTTCTCTAATTTAATCTTTACATATTATGTCAGGTAGAAAGAGGCAAAGAGATCACCAGACAAGCAGTAGTATGTTGTTTAATATCAGTCCAAATCCGACACAGAAACTTCTAGCATTTGATCAGATGGTTGTGATGACTTCAAATTTTACATTGAGAAAGTTGGAAGATGGCCAATGTGTCAAAATCTACAGTAAAGAAAACACAATCAGGTTGTGTGTGTGTGTGTGTGTGTGTGTGTGTGTGTGTGTGTGTGTGTGTGTGTGTGTGTGTGTGTGTGTGTGTGTGTGTGTGTGTGTGTGTGTGTGTGTGTGTGTGTGTGTGTGTGTGCATGCATGCATGCGAGTGTGTGTGTGTGTCTGTGTTTATGTGCGTGTGTCCATGCATGGGGGGCATTTTGTGTTTGCATGTGTATGTGTGCGTGCATGCATCGGAGTGTGTGTGTGTGCCTGTGTTCGTGTGCGTGTGTGCGTGCGTGGGGGGTGTTTTGTGTTTGCGTGTGTATGAGTGCGTGCATGCATCAGAGTGTATGTGTGTGTGCGGGCATGCATGCAAGTGTGTGCATGTGTGTGCGTGTGTGTGCGTCCATGGTTGTGAGAGCAAGTTTGAACAGCAGAGCCCAATCTCCAGCTGATGTTCCTCCTTGCCACTGGAATAAGACTCGCTCCGGCAACAACATTAGTACAATCACCGCACCACCATGTAAGTTTCATGTTCAGGCATCTCCCCTGCTTAAATGCCAGGAATTAAATGATCCCATCGTCTGATGTGTCGTTTCAAGGATAGAAGAGGCACTAAGAAAATAGTTATAACGAGAGATGGGGAGGATGAATGAGGTCAGACTAGAGGTTCTTGGTTACATGACACAAGCATCTGGCTTGAAAGCGTTTGACTCAGGTTTGCAGGAATGTCTGAATGAAATAGAGAGTTTCACAATCTAAATGTCCTGGTAAAAAATAATGATCTCAGGAAACAGGGTGATCAACACCAGATAGTTGGATTCTCCCCTTACATTAAAACCTTGTGTATGAACTGTGTGGAGCAGAGTCTTCCCTCTGAGTCTAAGCGTGTAGTTTAATTAATTCACAGGATGTGCATGGTGTCAGGAAGGCCAATATATTCAGCCCATGATTTGAATAACTTTACTGAGCCATTTCAGAGACTGGCCAAAGTAAGGTGCATGTTCTTGATGAATGCTTAACCGCTAACAAAGTGTGTGGATTAATACACAAAGTTCAAACAAGATGAGCTTAATTTATTCAAATGTCTTCCCATGCACACACTAATATACAAATGATCTGTGTGTGGACGACTGCAAATATTTTCATAAGCTATACAACTTCCTATTTTTTTAATAAAATACATAGACTAATTTGACCACACAATTTAACTGGGTCGCCGGCATGGACTTAACAAGTCTTCATGCGCTTGTCTTCTTGTGAGGGTCGGAGCCTGAATTCACTGTCATGAACATGTTGCAAAATTTGTTGTGCAATATTGCTCGAAATTAGATTTTAAAATAAGAAAATCAATCAGTGGAAAAGAAGACAAAAAGTGTCTGAGGTCCGTTGTCCATTCAGAAATCTGATGGCGGAGGGGAAGGAGCTCTTTCTGTACCGTTGGGTGTTCGCCTTCAGGCTCCTGTACCTCCTTCCAGATGATACCAGAGTGAAGAGGGCATGGCCTGGCTGGTGGGGGTCTTTGAGGTTAGAGGGTGATTTCTTTAGATACCGCCTCTTGTAGACGTCCTCGATGAAGTGAAGACTGGTGCCCGTGATATCGCAAACCAAATTAACAACTCTCTGAAGTCTTTTCCTGTCCCGTGCATTGACACCTATGTACCAGGCAGTGATGCAACCAGACAGAATACTCTCCACGGTACACCCGCAGAATTTTTTGTCTTTGCAGAACTTGCTTTCCACTGTCCACAGAGTATAAATTTAGTTTATGTCCTCTTTATGGCTTTGTCTATGGTAGAAATACCTCAGCGAGATGAGCGTTGCATTGTCTTATTTTGATGTCATAATAAGGCAGCAGGGCACATGTCTCGGCACCCTGGATGCCACCATCTTACTGAGAGCTGACTTCACCCAATCCTTTCTGTGATCTAGAAAGTCCAACAAAGCTCTCTGGTTGATATCTCAACAGAATGGTCTTCCCAGCAGGAACTGGTGAAACCTTGGAACTCCAACAACGATCATCGCACCTTGTTCTTTAATCTCAGCACCAGTTCCTCTCTTTATGGTCAGTGAGTCTGACATGTATGTTATATACCTGTGGAAAAGTCCAATTTTCTGGGCCATTTTTTAATGTTAAATTAACGTGGTCGACTATCACGGATACTACTTTTGAGGGGTTGAAATTCACACTAGAATCCAAAATACGTTATCAATAGCAGAAGTCCAAATGATCTCAGCACTGACCTCAGTAATAGGGTAGTCTAATGTTAATGAATTTCTTTTATTGTAATAGAGAAACCTGGGTTCACTTAAAACAACTATAATTATTAACTAGAGCAGAAGTCACTCAGGACCGTGTAAAGGCATCCATCTAAAATCTAGCCAAGATGCAACAAACTAGTCTTCGACTTCCTCTAACAAACGGCAAGATCTCTCGCACTATAGTCTCTACCTCCCTCGGGTGGTTGGGAGGATCTCTTGCACTCTATCACTGCTGCTGTATTCCTACCCATGACCGTTTACATCTGCAAACGGCAAGCAGATGAAATGTTGCATGAAGGCTGTCGTAATTTTCCGGTAGTATTAAGTACCCATTCATGGATAGAGTAACTTTAGTGAAGTAAATTCATTTGGATAAGCCTATCATAAGAATCAGTGGTGTGGTATACTTTCTTAATGATACAAATTACACTGTCGGTAATTATTGTGTTTGGTCGATATCCATCCATCCATCCATCCATCCATGGCCCATCCCTTCACAAGCAAAGATGAACACGGTGCCTTGTAGCTTTTCAGCTGTTGGTCGATAATGAACTTAAGAAATCAAGAACAGTTTAGCTCAGGGAGGTTTCACGGAGAAGACTTGATGGGCCAAATGGCCTGCTTCTGTTCCTTTTTCTTGTTATCTTGTGATCTTGTAATCTGTAACCTGATGTCTGTATGAATTGTTCATCAAAACACAGAACCATACAGAAAAAAAATAATTTCCTCATTGTAAAATTTATGTACAAGTTCTTGTGTTAAACTCCAAACCAGCAACAATACAAAAGTGTTAAATTTTAACTCTATATTTATTACTATTAACAATATAATGTCTTACTCAAATTAAACCCACCATAACCCTCTATAGTAAATATATAGATATATGTATCTGTGTGTATGTAAATAATAACCCAATACACCAAAGAGGAAAAATCCCCAAAACCCCAGGTCGGTCCAATCAAGTACGTCAGTCCAAAAACACAGTTCACAGAATTCAATTTCAAAGTTCAATGTCCAAGTTCAGTTATTTAACTAATAACAAGAGGACGTTGAAGTGAATGTTGGAGAGAGAGATATCGGATGTTGCGTTGCAGTAAACTTACGAATCCATTGCAGGTTTCTTCAGATGGAATTCCCTTGGTTCTTGAAAGTGTTTAACCACTTCACTTATGAGGCATGTGTATTTCACACAGTTCTCCACAATTTCCTTCACAAGAAGACTTAAAGTGACCTTTTTGTCATGCTTGAAATCAGTGAGCCAGAACCGTTCTCAACACAAAGCTCGTGGTGTCTCTGCGTATCCCTCTGGCTTCTCTACCAAACTCGCTCTCTGCTTCAGCAGCAGGATTCTCTCCTCCCTCTAGAAAGTTCTACCAATTAATACATTCCTCTCCCTCTTGTCTGCACAGCTCTACCTTGGCAAGCCCGCACTTTGTTACACAGTTCTCAGTAGAAATCCATCCTTTAAAATGACAGTCCACAGTCCAAAGGGTCAGTCCATGGTCCATAACACTTGCAACTATTGATCTGATACCTGTGAAGAACTAGTGTTGACTTCTATATGAGATATGGGGAACATTTCAGATTTCTTTTGGCCAAAAATAGGTGGTCGACTTTTACATGAAATCAACTTTTACATGTGTACACAAGGCTGGTATCCATTCCGTGGCTAATAATTGCCCGTACTCCAGAGCTTGAGTCATACAAGCAAGGACAAGCCTTCAAAGAGCAACTGGCAACCAGTCTCCGCTTGAGGCTTTTGATTTTTTTTCACCGATCAAAATCATTTGTTAATCTTCTCCCCACTGCTGAAGCTTGTCTTTCTTTAATAATTAATGAAACGGAGACCATCACAGAGACGGGTAGCATTGGATCATCCCTTGAAATAACCAGAGCATGGAAACATTTTATTTGCTCAATCTCCTCACCTCTGATCTGATCTCCACCTCAATTGTCCAAAGGTTTCCTTCATGCCTGCTTGTTGCAATCATTCTGATTGCACAAAACAATGCTGAACTTCCTGCACCATCTCTAATTGCCTGGGATATATTTGGTGATGGTTTTACCGATTATAAAACATTGTTGTATTTAGTGGAACCTCTGTGAGTGAGAATTGTGAAAATACATTAGCTTCCTTCAGAAAAAACCTAGTTACTGGACAATCAGTGGATCAAGCAGGCATCTGTGGGGAAATCTTGGTCAAAGTCAGACCTTGATGGAAGGCTCTAGCCCGAAATGTCGGTTATGTGCTTTATCTCTGATAATATAAAGGAGACTGGTTGCCCTGCTGAGCTCCCCCAGCTTGGTGTGTTTTTACTTCAACGCAGTGTTTGCAGGTTTTTTGTCTTTTACTTCTGAGCGGGAAAGGTGTTTAAGGTCATGGCCCTTTACCAAGACTGAATCAGAGGAGGAAAATGACTTCAAAGGGCACATAGTCCCTTGAAGAGTAATTGCCGTGAAACAGGAAAAATGGAGGCACAGAGACTGCAGCTGCTGGAATGGAGAGAAAATTGTGCCTTCGGTCTACTTCACCTTCGTTCATCTGGGTACCGCGTGAGATTATACTCCAGCAGCTGCAGTCTCTGTGCCTCCATTTGATGAATGTGCCTGCGATGTACTGGGATGTGTCCACTATCTTTTGTAGGGTTTTCTGCTCTGAGGTTTTGGTGCCCCCCCCCCCCCCATACCAGGCCGTGATGCAGCCGGTTGGCACACTTTCCACTGCACATCTGTAGAATTTTGCCAGGGTTTCCGATGACATACTGAACCTCTGCAAATACCTGAGGAAGTAGAGACGTTGATGTGCTTTCTTCATGGTGACATTAGTGTGTTGGGCCCTGGAGAGTTCCTCTGAGCTAATGCCTCCCAGATATTTATATTTGCTCACTCTCCCCACCTCTGATCTGGTCTCCACCTCCATCGTATCTGGTTCTGCATGCAGTGGCGATGTGCTCTTGTATCCACTCTTGAAGTACCTTGCTAGTGCACACTGAGTGTGGAACAAAAGTTTCCCTTTGCTGAGCGGACGAAGAATTGCTGGAGGAACTCAGCAGGTCAGGTCATGGGTAGAAATGGTTGCAGTGATGATAAAGGCTCCCATCTCGAAACATCGGCCATTCCGAACCATGTATGACCTGCTGAGTTCCTCCAGCAATTCTTCGTCTGCTCAGCAAAGGGGTCACTTTTGTTTTCACGTCACAGCTATCCCTGGAAATTACGGAACTCGCAGAATTCAGTCAAGCCATCCCCTACATGTAATTGGGCCTTACAGAGTCTAAAACTCTTCTGGACATCAGTGAGTAAGACCTTTGAAATGGTCTTGTCTTGAATCATGTTGTGTTCACCATCTTGCAGGTCAAGGGTTCAGAGTCACATGCGGAATCCAACAGTTTAAAAGGGGTGCTGCATTGCCACAGGTGGCAAATTTGACTGAATCATTCTGTATGCTATGGTCTTTTATAATATTATTGTACCATTAAAAACTGGGGAATTTCTCCACTGGCCAGAAGGAGAGCCACCTCTCAACCAGAAGGTGTGAGACAAGGTGCATTATAAGAGATTAAACTGCAAGGCTCGTGATATTAGAACTGTAGGGATATGTAATTACACCACTAGGTCACCAGGGGTCACCCCGGTGACCTTGTCTATAAAGCCGTCCAGAGCTACAGTCCAGCCTTCCAGGTTCGTCTCGCAGAGAGACAAGACGTCTTAGTGTACATATTAGTTTATTAAAGCTGTCTTATACTCACACTGCTGGTGTGGTTATTGTCAGTACAAGAACATTGTCTAAATGGCAGAGCAGCTGTAATGGCACTGCTTCCTTGGTGCAAACTCACGGGGAGCAGGGACAGGAGACACAGCGTTCCCCTGCAGGGTCCAAATGCCCAGTCTGACTGCCCGTCGACTCTGTACAGGCTTTAAACACCCTGTTAAAGGATACAATGATGGTTTTATTTAAAATCCTACGACCGAAATGGCGGCGCCTATGATCAGCAACAACGACGTGGAGTTGCAGAATCCAGGGAAGCAGAAGATCGGTATAGGGCACCAGAAAACAGGGAGACCATCCTCCACTCCCCCTTCCCTCCACCCACCTCCCGTTCGAAAAGCAGAAGCAGAGGAGACAACCCACGGGATGCAGACCAGTGAGGGGCTCTGCGTCCAAATAACACACAGGCTACGGGGTGCTTGCGACTCAAGGTGAGGAACCCACACAGGGTGCGGGCTGCCGGAAAATGGCTCAAAACTGGCTGATGAGGTACTAGATATCGGAACTGAGTTGCCAGAGGGCACTGAAGGGTTTCTAATCATGTTTGAAGTTCAGATCTGGACCTCGGGCTGCTGATGGTTTGGACTGGAATCTGTACAGCTACTGAGGCTGCAGGAATGCTGGTGGTGAACCCACGGACACTCGATGAGTCTAGGCGGACTCTCTTTTGGTTCTCTTTGTTTGACTCTTTCTGCTGATGGTGAATCTGTCTGCCTTGCAGCAGACCAAAGACAATTTTGTGTAATATTAAACAGTTTTTTTATTTCATGACAGTAAATCAAAATAAAGCAACTCAGACATAAGTTTATCAAACAAGTTGATCCCCTGCTACCTTCAGATTAGATCTTTTCTACAGGACAAATTAGGTCCAACCATGGCCCCGCCAGAATGCATGGACAAGGAAGTTCATCTTGCTCCAAGCAGAAAGACCCAAATCAGGACTCTCTCAGAAAGAGAGAAGCTGAGCTTGAAATATTTGGTCGTGTAACAAACATTTTTAGACAATATGTCAAATGGATGAGTCTGTAAAATTGCGTTCCCATGTAAATGGAGTAAAAATGAGAAGGTGAAGAGAAGTGGGGAGTCAAGAGTTTAGAATGGTGTGTTCTGGTGAAGAAGTGTAGATATTCAGAGAATGACATGGCCAATGTTCTTTGGGGATGGGAGGGATAGGCCAGAAATATTAGCTTTATCAATGATATTAGCATTCCGTGGAGGTTTGTTTCCCTGTTTTGGAACATTTTGAAATGAAGATGGTAAGTTAAATTTAGATTTAAACAGGGAGAATGTACAAGCTTCAGCAGACAGCACTGGTGTAATAGCTCTGTTCTAACTGCAATGTTAACCATCCCACTCAATATTACTTTTGGACGCTCTCACCTAGTTTTTCTATCTGAAATTGCAGAGAGATTTGCAAGAAGAGTGATGAGCTAATGACTGGGCAATCTGGTTGGCAGTGCCAATTGAAGGATAATTGCTGCCCTATTGGTCTCTTTCAATGTTACCGAAATAGATATCAGATCCAGATTTGTTGTCAGAGTACACGAGATTCTTTTTTTTCCAGCAGGCGAGACGGAAATGATCACTTATTAGTAGTGCAAAATAAACCTGTACACAAGGTAACCATGAAAATAAATAATAAATATGTAAACAGACTAACTATGCAATACAGACAGAGAAAAAAACCCAACAAAGTGCAAAAGAGTCTTTCAATGAGTCCCTGATTGAGTTTGTTGTTGAGGAGTCTGATGGTGGAGGGGGAGCAGCTGTTCCTGAACCTGGTGGTGAGGGTCTTGTGGCCCCTCTTTGCTGCTGGTAGCAGTGAGAACAGAGCATGTGCTTGGTGGTGTGGATCCTTGATGATCGCCGCTGCTCTCCAACATTCCCTGTAGATGTTCTCGATGGTGGGGAGTGTTTTGCCTATGCAGTGCCCACTACCTTTTGGAGGGGTTTACGCTCAGGGGGTATTGGTGTCTCCATACCAGACCATGTTGCAGTTGGCCAGCACAATTTCCATCACGTGTGTAGAAATTTGCCAGGGTTTCGAACATCATGCCAAATCTTCACAAATTCCTGAGGAAGTAGAGGCTTTCTTCACACTGCCATTAGTGTGTTGGGTCCAGCAAAGATCCTCTGAGATAGTGACTCCCAAGAACTTAAATTTGCTCACCTTCTTGGGCAGATGGGGCCTCTATCTAAAGAGTCCTTCCATAAAAGGGACTTGCTGACTGGGTTGTCAGCCACGTTTGGTGCCTCCTTTCTCTGAGGTTGGATTTGAACATGAGACACGGCCACCAGATTGCAACTGGTTGGTGTACGACCACACAACTAATACATCTTTTGCTATTTTCCACAGATTCAGAAGATGCTGACCAATGCCGCTCCTCCTGCAACCTCTGCCAACACATGGCACCTGAACTCAAGTACCTGCCCAAGCGATGACTATAAAAACATATTCTACCCCGTGGTGTACAGCTTTGTGTGTGTCATTGGTCTGACCTCAAACATGGTGGCCCTCTTTGTCTTCTGCCGCATCGCCAAGAGGAAGAATCAGAGCACCGTCTATCTCATGAACCTTGCCATCGCTGACTTCCTCTTTGGCCTCAGTTTACCCTTACGTGTGGTCTATTACCTGAGAAAAGGAGATTGGCCCTTTGGGGATTTTCTCTGTCGGATCTCCAGCTACATTTTTTATGTTAGTATGTACTGCAGCATTTTGTTTCTGACCTGCCTCAGCGTATCCCGATACCTGTCTCTGGTGCACTTCGGAAAACATCAGAAGGGATTCACATTCCGCCGGTGCATAATAGCATGCATCAGTGTGTGGCTATTTGTCCTGGTTGCTGCGGCTCCTTTCCTCTTAACTGGAAGTCAGTTGTTCAACGGCAAAGTCAAGTGTTTCGAGTCTATGAATGCGACGTCTGGCATTCGCATTATGAAAATGAACTACTTTGCCCTCATCGTTGGTTTCCTCCTCCCATTCACTACCATTCTCACCTGTTACTTACTGATGATAAAACATTTAGTGAGATTGAGTCGCAAATCAAAACGGATCAAGAGGGATGTGGCCATGACCATTTTGGTTCTGGGGGTATTTTTAATCTGCTTCCTTCCCTATCATGTGCAGAGGACCGTGCATTTGCACTTTCTGGTCCACCACCGCGACAACTGCCATCTGGAAAACGTCCTCCGCAAATCTGTCGTGGCAACGCTGTGCCTGGCAGTGGCCAATAGCTGCTTTGATCCCCTGCTATACATCTTTGTGGGGCCGGGATTCAAAACTTTTATTAAAATGAAGCTGAAGAAGAAAGAGGTTGATCCCATCTACTCCTCATCCACCAGCATGCTTGCCGTCAGCTTGGCCTTCATACAGCACAGCAGGGAGATGGAGATGTCAACTTATACACCAGCACACCCTTCACACAACAGTAGCACAGAAGTCAAGAAAGAGCATGATGGGGCATGTTGGGGCAAACAGAGAACTTGACTGTTGTTGAATAAAAGAGTTGGTGTTTTATCATCAACTGGCGAGACTGATTGGATTAAATGACAATTACGTCGACAAACCAACTCTGCCTGAACTGTTCAGCAAAAATGTCAAGAGTATGGAGAGTGATAATCTAGGAGGATATGAATGAGCTATCTTTAACTTCTCATCTCACCTGTCACCCAGATGTGGTGCCTAATTGCTCACGGCTTTAAACAAAGACAAGGCAGCTTTGTTCATGAGCTTTGAAGCCTCTGATCTTCAAATGGGATCTTAGAAATATGTTTCATATACCTCACATTCCAGCACTTTGTAGATATTAGAACTGGAACATTGCAGCACAGAACAGGCCCTTCAGCCCACGATAAGGTCAATCTAAACAGTAAAAGCACACCGAAATGCTGGAAGAGCTCAGCGTCCATAGGAGACAAAGAAATATTGCTAATGTTTTGGGACTGAGCCCTTCTTCAAGGAATCAGCCCACCAATCTATGTAGACCTACCAAAAAAAAACTAAACCCTCCCTACCTCATAATGCTCTATTTTTCTTTTTATCCATGTGCCTGCCTAGAGTTTCTTAAAATCCCCCTATTGTACAAGCCTCCACCACCACCCTTGACAATGCATTCCAGGCCCCCAAACTCTTGGTGTTTAAAAAAAAATACCCCTGATGTCTCCCTTGAACTTTTCTCCCTTCACTTTGTACATATGTCCTCTGGTGGTTACTTCTTACTGGGGAAAAAAGTACTGTGTGTCTGTCAGTGTCTTTCTCTCTCTCTCTCTTTCTCTCTCTCTCTCGCTCTCTCTCTCTCTCTCTCTCTCTCTCTCTCTCTCTCTCTCTCCCCCCCCACCCCCCCCCCCCACCACCACCCCTCTTTCCCCTCTGCCTCCTTTCACAGAGCCAAAATCAACTCTTGCCTTCCCTCCTATCATATCCAATTAACACCTTTTGGATGTTGGTCTGGACTCCACCCCCCTCCCAGTCTTCAGTCTTTATTCAGATGCTTTCCAGTTTTTTGCTTCTACCTCAAGGAAGGGCTCAGGCCCGAAACATTGGTGATATATCTTTATCTCCTGTGCACGCTGCAAAACAGGCTCAGTTCCTCCAGGATTTCTGTGTGTTTGTAAGGTAAAGCGGTCTTTGGTAACCGCATGCCAGAGTAAAGGATAGAAGGATTGGGTAGGATTGGAATGTAATGGAAGGAGGAGGTTCATCTGAAGTTCCATCACCAGGCAGCATTCACTTGCATCAAATGATGAAGACCTGGACTATGTGCTTCCTTATATGGCAGTACAGTGGTACAACTGGTAGAGTTGCTGCGGGACAGCTGCAGCGACAGGTTCAAACCAGACCTCTGGTGGTATCCTTATGGAATTTCCATGTCCTGCCTGTGACTTCACAAATTTCCCCTGGCTCTTCCAGTTCTCCCCAGTTCCACTCCCCCACCCCCCCCCCCCAACCGACATACAGGTTGATAATGAATTGCTCACACTAAGAGTGGTCACTTATGAGAGCTAATGGAAATGTGGGGAGAATAGATTCAAGGGAAAATATAGTGGCGGTATGAGCCTGCTGCATGAGTAAATATTGTGGAGCAATCGGTATGAGCAATCAGAAAGGTGCAGGAGTGCTTCACAAATAAGCAGAAACTCAATGGGACAAAATAACTTTCTGTCTATGAGCTTTTTCACCCATTGAGTCCGTGCTCACCAATACGCTACTACATTAATTCAATTTTTTATTCTCCTGACTTCCTCCATGTTCTACTATTCACCTGTTTGTTTGGGAGAATTTACAATGACCAACAAACCTACTCACCTGTTCGCCTTAGGGATGTGGGAGGAAACTCATGTACCTAGAGCAGTAGTTCTCAACCTTTTACTTTCCAGTAACATATCACTTTAAGTATTCCCTATGCCATCGGTGCTCTGTGATTACTAAGTGAGTGGAAGGAAACAGTTTGAAAACCACTGTTTTAATCATACCTCATTGAATTATTAAGTGCACAGTTTCATAACTCCAAAGGAAATAGGCCAATGACAATTTGTCGCAAGTGAAATATTTCAGTAACAATGGGTCTAGAGCAGGGATTCTCAACCTTCCTTTCCCACCCACAGACCACCTTAAGCAATCCCTTACTCATCACAGAACACCGATGGCACAGAGATTACTTAAAGTGGGTTGTGAGTGGAAAGAAAAAGGTTGAGAACCACTGCTCCAGAGGAAACCCACTCAGTCAGGAATGTGCAAACTCCACACAGACAACACCAGAGGTCAGGATTAAACTGTGGCATAGTGAGGCAGCAACTTCTCTTGAAATGTACTCATATTTATGATTGTTCTACCCACAATGTATTCAAAAGTAAAATGAATTGCATTTGAGGTTTTCTCTCCAAATGGATTGCAAATGATGGGTGAAACCTGCTGAGAAACTGTCAGGAGGGTAAGTGGAAATCAGTCCCAAAACAATCTGAGATGGCCTGGGGCTCCAAGGGAGAACCACGTCAGCCCGTGGTGAAATAACCAACCTCCAAGGCAGCTTGGAGGTGGTTCACGTCCTATCAAGATTCAAGATTCCTTTATTGTCATGTAATAGAAAAGGACATGTAATATTACACAAAATTGCCTTCTGCCTGTAGACAAAGAGTAGCCATTAGATCAATGCCTTCCATTTGAAATGCTTTAGATGTTATAAAATTTTATTTTTCCTGTATCAGAGCATTTTACGATGATCTTAATATATTGATAATTTAAGAGAGTTTTACGTATTTTTTAAATTATGATATTAAACTGTGAATTTTTGATTTTCATTCTCCTCTGCTTTAATTCAGAAATGCACCTTATTTTTATATCATAACAAGGGAATAAATTTCCAACTTCTCATGTTGTGGAGCAGGAGAGACTGTAGATGCTGAGGCTGAGTACAATACACACATGGAGAAACCCAGCAGATCACGTAGCATCCATAGGAAGTAAAGGCCCTTGGTTCTTCGTCAGGTGTGACTAACAAAATAGCCCATCTTGGTCTGCTACCGTGCTATATGTCTACATTTTAAATTTAGAATCTATCACACAACAGACAGACAGAGTAATAGCTGCCAAAGGGCCCAGGCCCAAAACATTGGTCTATGGATGCTGGAGGTCCTGCTGAGTTTGTCCAGCACATTAGTTTGTTCCTATTACCTCATATTTCTTTCTAGCATATTGAGAGTTCATTCATCCTGTCGTATCTAGGCCAGGTCCCATGGCATTTCTATCAGTCCTGTTACCTCATTAATTTCCACTCACAATCCCTGCTGGATATTCCTCAACCCCCACACCCTCAGATTAATCCTCTTGCCTCCCTCCCCAACTAGCGGCGATTTAGTCAGTAAACGAACCTGCTGCTCTTGGGAGGATGTTGGAACACCTGGAAGGACAGCAATATGGTTACAGCGAAAAGTACAAACTCCGCACAGACGGCAGCGGAGATCAGGATTGAAAATGATTCGGTAGAACTGGCGTATGTCAGTTCTTCAGGGAAAACTGTCTCTGAATCATTCAACTTACAGAGGCTTAACATAACATAATAATGCAAAGTAAGACTGAGGGAATGTTGGATTGTTGACGATCCCCTAACTCAGATGAGACAACCTGTTGGAATTGTCAATGACTAGCGACATACATTGGCCACCTGACTCCAAAGCCCAATCTTAGTGGCAGTCTTCCGCTGGGAACTCTTGGGTCCCACCTGTTCACCAGGTTCTGGCATAATACCAGACGCTTCCGATCAAGCCACTTAATTTGTTTTTTATTTATTTTAATTTTAGAGATCTGGGATGGGAACAGGCCCTTCCCCCGACCCATGAGCCCATGCCACCCAAATACACGCATGGGACCAATCAACGTACTAACCCTGTACATCTTTGGAATGATGGAGGAAACAAGAACATGTAGTGGAAACCCACACAGGTCACGGGGAGGACAAACAAGTTCCTACAGACGGAGCCCTTAATTTGAGTGACAATTCCCGGGTATATCAGCAGTCAAGGGTGACAATTAAATGTTTTTGAATGTTTTCAACTGCTCAGATTTTTAACAAAATGTTAGACATAAGAGCACGGAGACAGCTTGCCTGACCCATGATCCCATGCCTTCCAAATACACCAATTAAACTACAAACCCCGAACATTTTGAAGGGTGGGAGGAAACTGGAACACCCGAAGGAAACCCATGAGTGAGGACATATAGGACACTGCAAACTCTTTATCTTTGGCTTGGCTTCGCGGACGAAGATTTATGGAGGGGGTAAATGCCCACGTCAGCTGCAGGCTCGTTTGTGGCTGACAAGTCCGATGCGGGACAGGCAGACACGGTTGCAGCGGTTGCAGGGGAAAATTGGTTGGTTGGGGTTGGGTGTTGGGTTTTTCCTCCTTTGCCTTTTGTCAGTGAGGTGGGCTCTGCGGTCTTCTTCAAAGGACAGCAATGAAATGACGAGGCATTGGTAGTTCTTAAAAGTTAATAAAATAGGATTTAAAACCAATCGAAAATCATTTAAAACAAAAAGACACAATTAAACCAATTCAGGAAACCAAGATTGAAATTAATACAAACTTAGTTGTTCCACTTCAAGTGAATGGGTGCCTTAGATGAGGGGTAGTGGTTCTCAACCTTTTTCTTTCCACCCACATACCACTTTAAGTATTCCCTATGCCACAGGTACTCTGTGATTGGTAAGAAATTGATTAAGGTGGGATGTGGGTGGAAAGAAAAAGTTTGAAAACCACTGTTTTAAATGTACCTAATTGGCTCGAAATCGACCAATGACCATTTTTCACAAGCAAAATATTTCAGTGACAATTGGGTCTAGAGCAGTGGTTCTCAACAGTGGCAAATCTTGACCCTACCATATATGCCAGTGTATAAGGTGGTTCTGTATAAGATTACCTCAGAATTTCCACCTAAAATGTCCATTTTGAGCGATACCCTTTGTATCGAACGACTCCCCAAATCCGTCACTTACTGCTGACCAGTGGATGCTCTTCAAAGAAAATCACAATATTTTAATACCAAATTGCCATTTTAATTTTATTAGCATATTTTAAAATGAACCAAGCTCGGCTCCTGCAACAGGCCCTTTAAAGTCTGTGCAGAGCTGATGGCAGTCGAACTGGGCAGATGGATTCCGCGGGGGTGCGCTGAGATTTCATTGATAACTAACGAGATGTGCGCAAGATTGTGTTGGAGCCAATGGGAAGATGGCACTGATGTTGAGCCTGTCAAGGCTTGGATTTTAGGCCCAATGGACAAGACGACCCTGATTTTGAGAAGACATTTTTTTGTTTCAGATCGTCCTATATGGAAATTGTTAGGAAATCAGTGGACATTCACATGCTGAAATGTCGCTCGAAGTCTCAGCATTCATACACCACACCCATGGAATATACTCGGCTGTAAAGGGAGCAATCAATAACCATCTCCAATAAGCTATGAAGAGGGTGCAGAGGAGATTTACCAGGACATTGCTTGGAATTGAAAATAAAGCCTTATGAGGCAAGGTCGTGAGGTTAGCAGAGCTGGGACTTTTCACTTTGGAGCACAGAAGCATGAGAGAAGACTCAATAGAGGGCTACAAGATCCTGAGAGGCATAGATAAGGTGGACAGCCAGCACCTTTATCCCAGGACAGGAATAGCAAACACCAGGGGGCATCTCAGCAAAGTGAAGGGAGGAAAGTTTCTGGGAGACATGAGGGGTAAGTTTTTTTTTACACAAAGGGTTGTGGGTGTCTAGAATGCCTTGCCAGAGGTGGTGGTGGTGGAGGCTGAAATATTAGGGGTGTTAAAGCAACTCTTAGACAGGGAAATGGATGAAAGAAAAATAGAGGGTTACGAGGTAGGAAGGACTTGCACTGGTAGAAATATTTAAGTTGGCACAACATTGAGGGCCAAAGGGCCTGTACTGTGACGTTCTACGTTTTATGATCTAAGAGAAAGTCCAACACCCACTTTTGACATTCAACACGCTGGGGAGATTTGGGGGAAGTCAGTGTTCACCATGAACTCCACTGAACCAGTTGCATAAATACTGTGGCTGTAAGTGCAAATCAGAAGCCATGTCAATATGGTGTGTCAGGAAGTGATTCATCTCCTGCAGAAGGTTAATCATTTCCTGACACCTCAAAAAATTTCTGCCATTTCATAAATATGATGGAATATGCTCCACGTGTCTGGATAAGTGTGGCACCACCAAGTTTGCAACAAGTTTTGCACGGTGAGCGCAGTGGTCAGTGCAACACTGGTACAGTGTCAGTGACCCTGGTTCAAAACCAGTGCTGTCTATAAGGAGGTTGCATATTCTCCCCATGTCTGTGTGGGAATACCCCTGGTGCTCCAGTTTCTTAATTGGGTGGCCCAGGCTCATTTGCCAAAAGGCCCGTACGTCTAAATGAAAACAAAATTCTATACCATACAGGACAAAGCAGCCAATTTCACTGCCTCCCCCATCAAACACTCTCCACCATCAGCACACGGTGACCGTCTACACAGTGCAGTGCTCTTGCCGAGGCCATTCCAGCAACACCTCCCAAAGCTGCCATCTCTTTGGCCAGGCTCCTCTCCAAGATGTACACCAGCCTGATGTGGAAGGGCATCACGAGCCTAGAACTCTGCTCCCAGCACCAAGGACACAAACATAGAACATAGAAGGTTACAGTACAGTGCACACAATGCACAACACTCATCTCCCTCAATTTTTCATATATCCACGTGCCTGTCTAAGCAATTATTACATGTCCCTGTTGTACCAGTCTCCACCACTACCCCTTGCAAAGCACTCGAGGCACCCACTGCTCTACGTAAAAAAAAAACCACTGACATCTCCTCTAAACTTTCCTTCCCTCACCTTTTTCTGAATTGTTTGAAATCATTTAGACATACAGCATGGTAACAGGCCACGGTTGGCATAGCGTTAGTGCGATGCCTTTACAGCGCCAACAATCAGGACAGGGGTTTAAATCCCATGCAAGTCCATTCTCCTTGTGCTTGCGAGGGTTTTCCCCAGGGGCTCTGGTTTCCTCCCACCATTCAAAAACACACTGGAGATGTAGGTTAGTTGGATGTAAATTGGGCGGCATGGGCTCGTGGGCTGAAATGGCCTGTTACCGTGCTGTCTGTCTAAATTATTTCAAACAATTCAGCCCACGAGCCCCAATTACACCCAAGTAACCCACAATCCCAGTATGTTTCAAGCAGTGGGAGGAAACTGGAGCCCCCGGGGAAAACCCACGCATGCAAACTCCTTA
The DNA here is from genome assembly GCF_036971445.1 of Narcine bancroftii. NCBI lineage: Eukaryota > Metazoa > Chordata > Chondrichthyes > Torpediniformes > Narcinidae > Narcine > Narcine bancroftii. The sequence goes on along the minus strand of NC_091477.1, from coordinate 118,073,098 downwards.
CAGAGAGCACGGGGTTCGAACCTTGGTCCCAATTGCTGGCGCTGTAACAGTGTTGCGCTAACCGCTACACCAGCCTTGCCAACACCATTGTAGCAGTTGTAGCCCCTATGTAGCACAATTGTAGCAGTTCAAGAAAACAGCTCACCAGCACATCCTCAAGGGTAATTAAGGATGGGGCAATAGATCCTAGTCTTGCTATAGATGTTCAAGATAAATAAATTGGACAATTCCTCCTCCCAGAAACTTTCCTGACAGCTCCTACTCTGAGAAGATCTGTTATCCATGTACATATACAGCATTCATTTACGACCACAGAATTTCCACCTAAAATATTGGTTCTGAGTGATACCCTTTGTGCGAGATGACCCCCAAATGTGGCACTTACCACTGACCAGTAGATGCTGTTAAAAGTCGATTACAAGATTTTAATAACAAATGATCATTGAAAGGTTTACATTTTATTCAGATATTTTAAAATAAACCATTGTCGGTCCCTATAACAGGCTATTTAAAGCCTGTACCATGCCGACTTCTCTCGGACTGAGCGGATTGACCCTGCGGAAGAGTGCCAAGACTTCACAAATAACTATCAGGGCATGAGCGAGATTGCGTCGGAGGTGGCAGGAAGATGATGGCAGCGTTGAGAATTTTGGTCCCTTTGTATAGGATGACCAGACTTTAAAATGATTTTTTTTTAAGTTTCAGATTGTCCAGTAGTATATACTGTAGAATATGCCCCCTGTGGATCCAGATCCAGATCCATGAATGATTGAAATTTGGCCGAGAGCCCTAAACTTCCAAAAGATGATGAAGCTAGGGAATGGCAGTTCCAAGTGGATCTCTTTTGTTAAGGAAAGAAATCATGTTCATTGTTTCAAAGCCCACACTGATGGATGTGAAAGATGCTTTGATGTCATTTTCAACCAAAATAAGAGAGTTATACTCTATATCTATTGTCCATAAGACATTGGAGCAGGAATAGGCTATTCAGCCCATTGAGTCTGCCCCACCATTCAATCATAAGTTGATCCATTTTCCCTCTCAACCCCACTGCCCATAATAATGCCCTGGGTAATCAAGAACCTATCATTCTCTGCCTTAAATACACCCAATGACCCAGCCTCCACAACCGCCTGTGGCAACAAATTCCACACATTCACCCCACTAAAGGGATGCCCTTCATTCCTGAAATTGTGCCCTCTTGTCCTTGACTCTCCCACCATGGGAAACAACTTTTCTACGTCTACCTTGTCAATGCCTTTCAGCATTCAATATGCTTCAATGAGATCCCCCAATAAGCACACTACCAGCTAGGGAGGGTGCAGATGTTGTTGGGACGGAAGGGCTTGGGTTATAAGGAGAAACTGGATAGGTTGGGACTGATTTCCTTAGAGTGAAAGAGGCTGAGGGGTGACCTTACAACAGTTTACAAGAAGGACCTTGTTTCAGGTAGATAGTCACAGTCCATTTCTCTGGAAAGTGGAGTCTAAAACTAAAGGGTGTAGCTTTAATTTTTAAAATGTAAATTTAGACATACAGCACAGTAACACAGTAACAAGATTTTCTGGCTTGACTCATTCTGCTTCTTCCTTGAAGAAAGGCTCAGGCCCGAAACGACAGCTAAATATCTTTGTCAAATCCAATGGACGATGAAGGGGCAGCTGTGTTCCTCCAGCATTGCAGTGTGTTGTTGATCTACAACCCTGTACATTTCTGGTGCACCTGGGGAAATCCCACACAGACACAGACAAAATGTGCAAAAGCCTTATAGACAGTGCCTGATTTGAATCTAGGATGCTGCCATTGTAATAACACTGTGCTGACCACTAGACCAACCGTGCTGCCCTAACTCAATGGATAGGAAAGGTTCAAAGGGATATGAGACAAACCCAGGCATAAGGGACTAGCTTGGGTTGACAACTTGGCCAGCACAGAGCATTTGGGCCAAGTGACCTTTCAGTAGCATATCTTTGCTGAATGTTGATCCATCCAAGATAAATAAAGCAGTTTGGCCAGTCAATGTCAGCTTTCTGGCTGTGGGGGCTTGCTATGGAGTAATTAGCCGTGCCGCTGAGTTTTGCTTTTGCAAGGAACATGCAGCAAAGAAGCAGGTCCATCAGATAATAAATAGATCACGAATGTGCAGGGAAGTGGGAGAGAGGTAGAAGATCTTTCACGATCATCTTCAACAGTGGAAACGGTACAAGCAGCTAACCGACCCACGCCTGAATCTACGTCTTCTGTCCTTATCTAGCGTTACTTGTGAAGTGCGTTAAGATGTCCAGAGATTAGGAAAGGTTTCCATTCCTAAATGTAATTTAGTTCTCAAAACTGTTGTTTCTTGCACGTTCTTGATAAGGAGGCTGATCTCCTTCAGCTTCCCAATCAGCAAACAACACATGGAATTAGTTTGCTTGCACAAAACTTATTACATAAACAATTAATTGAACATGGGCAGAGTGCAGTGAAAAACATAACTAACAACAGATATAGACGATTGCTAAATATGAATATTGCTGTCTGTTATCCTGCTTCTGGGCTCAAGATGGCAGATCCTGCGTTCAGCAGTGGCCTTGAGGGGTTGCAGACTCTGGGGGCACAGTGGACTGGTGTTAAGCATCAACAATGGGGAGAACACCCATGTTGCGAAGGAGAAGCAGAAGGACAGTGGCCATGGCGGTGGACCAGCAAGGTTCTCGACAGTTGGATGACGCGCACAGACGATGAGCCACTGGTGACTTGCAGGTGTCACACCCACACAGGCTGCGAGCTGATGCTGACGAGGTAAAAAGGCTCGGACCAGGCTGCGGCCTGCTGGAGGCTTGATCACAACTGGTTGAAGGGGCACCAGGCATCGGAATATTTGGGAGGGTGCCGAAGGAGGGTGGGCCTCCATGGGCCTCGTGCACTGAGGGCTTCCTGCTCGCGTCAGCGATTTGGATCTGGAGCTCCAGTTGCTAATGGATTGAACAGGAGACTGTGCGGCTGCAGAGGCTGCGGGAGCACTGGAGGGGAATCCACAGACACTCAGTGACTCTGAAGGGACTCTCTTTTGCTTCTCTTTCTCTAACTGTAAAATGGGCATCGGGCAATTTCCGCTAATGGTGACTCTTTGTCTGCCTTATAGTAGCCTAAAGGAAATTTTGTGTAATATTACTTTCTTTCTGTTTTATTACATCTCAGTAAAACAATCATGAATTTTGAATCTTGAATCTTACTACCAATTCTGAATAATGAATAAAAATCTATCAAGCATTCTGAGGTCAGCAGAAATGTGTCACAGAAAATAACAGAAAGCAGTTCCGGGGTACATGAATATCTGCTCTGCCCTCTGTAGTGTCTTTTCACTGCTGGGATGACCCACTGGACTGCTCGCAAGATGAGCGTTTGCACTGTAACTCAGCACATGTGACAATAAACTTAAGCCTGAACTGAAACAATGTCACCAGACCTTCACTATTATGGGTAGAACTCCAGGAACTTCCACAAAACAAGTAAATAAAAATATATATCAAGGATTTCAAGATTAGCAGAAAGCTATCACAGACCACAGTGCACTACGTATATCTTTATCTTCTTTGGCTTGGCTTCGCGGACGAAGATTTACGGAGGGGTAATGTCCACGTCAGCTGCAGGCTCGTTTGTGGCTGACAAGTCCAATGCGAGACAGGCAGACACGGTTGCAGCGGATGCAAGGGAAAATTGATGGGTTGAGGTTGGGTGTTGGGTTTTTCCTCCTTTGCCTTTTGTCAGTGAGGTGGGCTCTGCGGTTTTCTTCAAAGGAGGTTGCTGCCCGCCAAACTGTGAGGCGCCAAGATGCACGGTTGGAGGCGAGATCAGCCCACTGGCGGTGGTCAATGGGGCAGGCACCAAGAGATTTCTTTAAGCAGTCCTTGTACCTCTTCTTTGGTGCACCTCTGTCTCGGTGGCCAGTGGAGAGCTCGCCATAGAACACGATCTTGGAAAGGCGATGGTCCTCCATTCTGGAGACGTGACCTACCCAGCGCAGTTTGATCTTCAGCAGCATGGATTCGATGCTGTCGGCCTCTGCCATCTCGAGTACTTCGATGTTGGAGATGAAGTTGCTCCAATGAATGTTGAGGATGGAGCGGAAACAACGCTGGTGAAAGCGTTCTAGGAGCCGTAGGTGGTGCCGGTAGAGGACCCATGATTCGGAGCCGAACAGGAGTGTGGGTATGACAACGGCTCTGTATACGCTAATCTTTGTGAGGTTTTTCAGTTGGTTGTTTTTCCAGACTCTTTTGTGTAGTCTTCCAAAGGCACTATTTGCCTTGGCGAGTCTGTTGTCTATCTCGTTGTCAATCCTTGCATCCGATGAAATGGTATATCTTTGGCTTGGCTTCGCGGACGAAGATTTATGGAGGGGGTAAAAAGTCCACGTCAGCTGCAGGCTCGTTTGTGGCTGACCAGTCCGATGCGGGACAGGCAGACACGATTGCAGCGGTTGCAAGGGAAAATTGGTTGGTTGGGGTTGGGTGTTGGGTTTTTCCTCCTTTGCCTTTTGTCAGTGAGGTGGGCTCTGCGGTCTTCTTCAAAGGAGGCTGCTGCCCGCCAAACTGTGAGGCGCCAAGATGCACGGTTTGAGGCGTTATCAGCCCACTGGCGGTGGTCAATGTGGCAGGCACCAAGAGATTTCTTTAGGCAGTCCTTGTACCTTTTCTTTGGTGCACCTCTGTCACGGTGGCCAGTGGAGAGCTCGCCATATAATACGATCTTGGGAAGGCGATGGTCTTCCATTCTGGAGACGTGACCCATCCAGCGCAGCTGGATCTTCAGCAGCGTGGACTCGATGCTGTCGACCTCTGCCATCTCGAGTACCTCGACGTTAGGGGTGTGAGCGCTCCAATGGATGTTGAGGATGGAGCGGAGACAACGCTGGTGGAAGCGTTCTAGGAGCCGTAGGTGGTGCCGGTAGAGGACCCATGATTCGGAGCCGAACAGGAGTGTGGGTATGACAACGGCTCTGTATACGCTTATCTTTGTGAGGTTTTTCAGTTGGTTGTTTTTCCAGACTCTTTTGTGTAGTCTTCCAAAGGCGCTATTTGCCTTGGCGAGTCTGTTGTCTATCTCATTGTCGATCCTTGCATCTGATGAAATGGTGCAGCCGAGATAGGTAAACTGGTTGACCGTTTTGAGTTTTGTGTGCCCGATGGAGATGTGGGGGGGCTGGTAGTCATGGTGGGGAGCTGGCTGATGGAGGACCTCAGTTTTCTTCAGGCTGACTTCCAGGCCAAACATTTTGGCAGTTTCCGCAAAGCAGGACGACAGAAAAAATGCCGAAATGCTGGAAGAACTCAGCTGATCTCACAGTGTCCATAGGAGGAGAAGATATCTAACCAATGTTCAGTCCTGAGCCCTTCTACAAGTTATAATTTCAGAGCAGTGATCTTTTTGAAAAGTCATTTCTGATGCAAAATCGCTTCAAGGGCAGGTCAAGCTGATCAGAAGAACTCAGAATTAAATTTAATTAGCAAGTGACATAATTTGGCAGGAGTAACTTTTCCCTTCAGGTCTCTAAAAGTTCGAGGCACTTCACAGAAGTGAATGCATATTAGAAGTAGACAAACTTTGGTCCCTTACTCTGGAGGCTTGGTCCTGAGGGGAGTCAGCATACATAGACAATAACAGTACAACTATAATAGGTCCCTTGGCCCAGGAAGTCTGTGTCAAACACAATTAAGCTAAAGCTCTACTGCTTGCAAAGCTGTTAGATGTTTATCAAATAATGAGAGTCATAGATGGGGAAGACAGTCGGAATCTTTCTTTCCCCTAGGGTTTAAAAGGTCAAGCATTAGTGGACATGCATTTAAGGTGAGAGGGATAAAGTTTGAAGAAGATCTATGGCTATTTTTTTTTCCTCAACACAGAGAGTGGTGAACGCCTGGAATTGTCAGTGGAAGTAGATATCCCCACCACCCAGTCCATGCCCTCTTCACTCTGCTACCATCGGGGAAAAGGTACAGGGACCTAAAGACAAGGCAAGGACAGCTTCTTCCCCGCCGCCATCAGATTCCTGAATAACACTCCCTTATTTTTCGTGCACTCCTATTTTTTATATATAACGTCACAAGAAGGTTATAATATGATGCGGCCGCAAAGCACCGAATTTCATGACTTGTTCATGGCAATAAATTCTGATTCTGATCATTTAAGAGGCTGTTACACAGACACATAAATTGACAGGGTACAGAGAGGTTTGGATCACTGGGGGCATTGCTTAAGTAGGCCTCAAAGAATTATTGAGGATCCCATCCCTCCATCACACAATATCTTTGAGGATGATCAAAATCAGGGCTGATAGGCTGGGAAATAGGTTCTGAAACATGAATGTCTGCAGGCTCTGTTATTGCAGTGAAAACACACGGTAAATGCTGGCAGAACTCAACGGGTCTCACAGGGTCCATAGGAGGTAAAGGTATATTACCGATGTTTCGGGCCTGAGCCCTTCTTCAAGCAAAAAATCAGGAAGGTGACAAAATAAGACTGGGAATGGGGAAGGGGATGGGGAGGAGTCCAGACCAACGAACAAAAGGTGTTAATTGGATATGATAAGAGGAAAGCTGAGAATTGATTTTGCTCCATGAAAAGAGACAGAGGAAAAACAGAAGAGAGGGAGGACTAGAGGAAAGGAGACTGGGGATGAAGGTGGATGGGAGTTAATGGAAGCTGGAGAAGTTGATGGAAATGCAATCCGGTTGGAGGGTGCCCAGATGCAAGATGAGGTGGTGCTCCTCCATTTTGCGGATGAGCTCAGTTTGGCAGTGCATGAGACCATGGACAGACATATCGAATGGGATGGGGAATTGAAATGGGTGCCCACTGGGAGATGCACGTTCTTCCCGAGGCTGTGAGATTGATTAACGGTGTCCTGTACCTTCAGATCTCTTATTCGTCAGAGTGTGCAAGTTATTCCAAAATATTTATACATATTCATTTAATATCATTTTCTATGTATCTATATGATTATTATGTGCTGTGTGAGGAATGTATTGAATGTTTATGTGTGTTCACCATGGTCTGGAGAAACACCATTTTGTCCGGTTGTATAAGTACTGTCAGATGACAAAAAACGTGACTTGATTGTGCGGGCATGAGAGATTTCATAGAATTTGGCATTATGATCAGGACTGACATTATAGACTGAAGGGCCTGTTCCTGTGCTGTACTATATTCTATTTTTTCAGAAGGGAAGCATATTTATTGGTTTAACACATACGCCGCACATGGAAATTTCATGTTAAGTTTATCTCTGTGACCAGCTGTGCACACTATCAGGAAGCTGAGGATGAGATGAGTCTAGATCTTTGAAACATATTCATCAAGATGGTACCTAAAATGTTGGACCAGGAACACCATGACCAGTGAGAAGCACATCCCCACCTTTAACCTTTACGCAGTCTGTCCATGTCTACTTACTGAGCGGTGCCATCCCAGTCCAAGAGGATAACCATCCTCCACTACATATCAATAACTCTGTAGTGGAGGGAGTAGAGAGCACCAAGTTCCTCAGAGTCCACTTAACAAGTGACCTATCCTGGATAAACATCTCCTCACTTGTCAGGAAGGCGCAACAGCAGCTGTACTTCCTTAGAAGACTGAAGCGGGCAAGGCTACTGCTCCACCATCCGGTCAAATTTCTACAGAAGCTCTGCCGAGAGTGTCCTGGCTGTACGATTCCTGTAGAGTATTGGATCGGAGGTCAATCAACAGGACATTAAGAGCAGCAGAGAGAATCACTGAGGTCTCCTTCACCTCCATTGTCTGAACAGGGCTCGGAAAATCGTTAAGGACCCTTACCATCCCAGACATAGCATCTTCGTGTTATTCACCTAGGCAAGAGATACAGAAATATCAGAGCCAGAACCACCAGGCTGAGAAACAATTTCTTCCCACAGGCAGTCGGACTGCTGAATGACTGATGAACTGCTCATACAATCCCTCCGAGAAGCTACTATTTACTTGACAATATTTATTTATTTTTATGTAGAGTATGCACCGCATATAAATTGCTAATAAAAACACATATGTGTCCAATATCTATACATGTGTTTGCATGTCTTTACACTGAGGACCACGAATGCTGTTTTGTCCAGTTCTATGTTGCAGTTGGATGATAACAATAAACTTGAACTTGAAGTTGGATGAAATGAAAATGAAAAATAAAATGTGCAGATAATAGAAATATGAAACAAAATCATAAAATGCTGGAAACTCTCATCAGGTCAGACAGTATCTGTGGAAGGAAAAACAGGGTTGATAAAGATGACCATTCTTGGACCTGAAGCATTGATTTTCTCCCCAAAGATTTTAGAAGCTACCTAACCTTCCAACAATTTTGCCTTTTTGATTGCGACATTATTAATCCTACCTATGAAAAAGGTAATTTACTGTGAACAGGGTTTCAGAATTTGCTCTGTGTTACAGTAGCATATAAAGGTGTAAAGTGGTCATGAAATATTATTTTAATAAGTAAAAACACTGAAATGCTGGAAGAACTCAGCTAACCTATTCAGCATGTATAGAAGGCTCAAAATGTCGGCAATATATCTTTGTCTTCTATAGATGCTGAAAAGACCAGCTGATTTCCTCCAGCATTTTTGTTGTTTTCACTACAATCACAGCATCTGCAGCCCTATTGTGTTTCCATATAACCGTTCACTCATGAAATATTATTTTTCACTCTGTAATAAGTAAGCCACTAATCTGCATAAAATATCAAGGTCTCTACTCAAAGAGAGTAACAAAGCCAGTGCTAAAACTTCATTTTCTACAGTGTCACTCAGTGTAACTTTGAAGTCCACTTGCTTGCATGGAAACTTGGAAAATACATTAAAACCTGCCACATAATACAATTGTTCCTGGTCTTATGACCTCTGTACCCTATTCCTGCTTTCCCAACATAACTCTTGATTCCTTTAGCCACAAGCACCACATCCAACTCCCTTTCAATTACACAAAATGTGTCAACAACTTCCTGTGGTTGGAAGTTCCACAAGTTCACAACTCTCTGAAGGCTGAGTACAGGGTTACTTGGGAGTGTGGATGATCAGAGGGACCTTGGGTACAAATCCATATATCCCTCAAGGTAAATAGGATGATTAAGAAGGACTATGGGATGTTGGGCTTCATAAATAGTGGGATTGAGTTCAGGAGTAGAGAGGTCATGTGGCAAACTCCACAAATCTCTGGTAAGACCACACTTAGAATATTGTGTTCAGTTCTGGTCATCTCATTATAGGAAGAATGTGGAAGCTATGGAGAGGGTTTTGCCTGGATTGGGAAACAAGTCTTATGAGGCAAGGTTAGCAGAGCTGGGACTTTTCTCTTTGGAGTGAGGAAGAATGAGAGGAGACAATAGAAGTCTACAAGATCATGATACGATATTCAGCCAGCACCTGTTTCCCAGGGCAGGATCAGCAAACAACAGAGGACGTACGTACAAAGTTAAGGGAGGGAAGTTGAGCGGAGACATGAGGGGTAAGTTTTTTTTTCACAGAGAGTTGAGGGAGCCTGGAATGCCTTGCTGGGGATGGTGGTGGAGGATGAAACATTGAGGGCATTTAAGAGACTCTTAGGCAGACACATGGATGAAAGAGAAATAGAGGGTTATGGGGTAAGGAAGTCTTAGTATTTTTTTAGGAAAGAATACTGTGCTGTATTGTTCTACATTTTATCTTTGGACTGGACTTTGCAAGCATTCTTCCTACATCTAAACCTGTCTAGTCCTGCCTGGATGTTGTGTCTCGATCAGGTATCCACTCATCCTCCTAAATTTCATTGAGTATAACTCAAGTCCACCCATTCTTACTTCAAATGCTAGTCCTTTCATCACAGGAGTTGGTCTGGAGATCATTCACTGCACCCACTCCGTAGCAAGAATCTGCAAATTTTACAATTTGATTAATTGGAACAAGGCAAAAGGTCAAGAGAGCAGCTGTCATACTAAAGTGGAGATAACTTTGAGATCTCCCTCATTAAAGTGTGAGACAAACTACAATGGAAGAGGCATTGGCATTTAATTTTAGACATAATGTATTGCGTCAGGTTTTGTTCTGCGATGGAGTTGGCAGCCGGGAGACAAATTGCAATGATCTGGAGATTTTCTGAATCACTGGGGGACACAAGTATCCAAAGTGAATATTTTTAGCATGTTATTTTCACTGTGCCCTAAAACCAGTTGAGATCAAAAGAACATGAAAATTACTGGAGTATTCACATGTTATGAATACAGCTGGCATAGCAGTTAGTGCAACGCCTTTACAGCGCCAGCAATCAGGACCGGGGTTTGAATCCTGCACTTTCTGGAATGAGTTTGTACATTCTCCCCATGTCTGAGTGGGTTTTCCCAGGGGGCTCCGGTTTCCTCCCACCGTTCAAAGCGTTCCAGGGATTATAGATTAATTGGGCATAATTGGATGGCATGGGCTCTAGTGGGTTGAAAGGGTCTGTTACCGTTCTGTATATCTAAATTTTAAATTTAAATGTAAAAAAGATATATAATTTAGAGGGCCATAGAGAGATAACAGAGAAACAGGCCCTTTGGCCCTACTCATTCATGCTGACCAAGATGTCCCTGATCCCATTTGCCTGCATTTTGGTCCACATTCTTCTCAACCATTCTTATCCAAAAATGCAAACGGCTTTTAAATGTTGAAATTGCACGTACCCTTGAGGTTGAGGATGAGAGGGGGGAGGTTGAACAGGAACCTGAAGGGTAACTCCTTTTACACAGAGGATGTATGGAACAGGTTGCCTGAGAAGGTGGGTATATGGAATGTGTTGCCAGCTGAGGCAGATACAATTGCATTAAGAACAAAAAAAATGGGCAGATATGTGGGTTTAGAGGGTCATGTGCCAAACATAGGCAGGTGGGTCTGGTGTGGTTGGGACATTGTAGGTGGCATGAGCATTGGGTAAAGGGCTTGTTTCCATGCTGTCTGACGCTATGACCCTACGCCCTTGAGTTTTTGATTCCCAATACTGGGAAAAAGTTACAGTAAAATCCCTGGTTTCCAAAATTCAAGCAACCGCCAGCCTCAGACAACCAGCAAAAAATATCAAGGAAAATAAATTTTAAAAATTAATATAAAAAAGAATAAAATAATAGGTTAAAAAAATGTAAGTTTAAAATTGTAAAAGTAAATGTTCTCTGAAATAACGCATAAGCTTTGGTGAAGATGGGAACAAATATTCAGCCAGAGGAGGGTCTTGATTCTGCTTTGCTCGTAGCAGCTGTTTGAATAAAGTTGTGTTTGAATCAAATGGCGTCACCCAGGATGATGAGCAGGTTGATGCCACTCACCATTGGGGTGTCTCTCTTATCTTTGCTTAGTAAGAGTCGCATCGGTCGGAGGCTTTATCTATAAACCTGGGGGTTGGGGTGGGGGGTTAATTATTTATAATGATATTGTTTGTCTTTCAGGTGGTTCTGTGGAGGGGGAGGAACCTGAAGATGCAGCGACGGTTAAATGTTTTGAAGGAATGTAATGAAAATAAAGTAAAGTTCTTTAAACTTCATGCAAGAGAAGTTTGTTCAGTGTAAGTACAGTAGAGTATTTTTGTCCTTTAAACAGTTTATTCGTAATGTAGGTGTATTAGTTAGGTATTGCAAGAGTAAGTCTCAAGCAACCAGAAAATAGAAATCTGGCATCTACCAACCCCCATGGATTCCAGATACCAAGGGTTTTACTGTAATGAGTATTTGACTAATCCATGCATCTCAGGATTTAAAAAAATCCTAGCTACCTACGCTCAGGGAGAAAAGACTCAGACTCCCATTACTGTGACCAAACTGCCTGCTTCTGAGTTCTAACTCTCCATGACTATATGATTAACTGGCCAGCTTTGATGAAAGGTCTCGACTTAACAAATTTTCCTCTTCATGAATGCTTCCTGGCGTGACGAGTATTTCCAGCATTTACATTGTACTTCACAGCACCAACATTTTATTTCCCTCTTTCCCCTCACTATCATTTCTCTTTAGATCTCCTCCAGACAGTTCCCCCTCTCTCACCCAACACCTCCACCACTTGTGGCCTTCATAGTCTCCATCCTTTCTCAAGCCTTCCTTGCTCAATCCACCCTATTTGTCTTCTCTGGAAGCTAAAACCCGCCTGAATCTAATGTCTGCTGCTCTGAATAAAGTCTGCCAACCTGAAACATTAACTCCACATCTTGCACCACAGGTGCTATTTCCAGCATTTTCTATTCATATTTCAATTACTTATTTCAGTTCCCATTCTCACTGGTCTCTGGATGAAGAAGCTCTCCTGATATTAGATAGAAATGTAAAATCACAGAAATGTCTGCTGAGTTAGTTCTTCCAGCATTTCTGTGTTTTTACTACCTCTACAATCACGAGATCTCAAGATTTTTGTGTTAGCATTGTGAATAGAATAATTTAAAATGAGGACATGCAAGATGTGGAAGTATTGAAAAATTCCCTTGGTTTCTGTGTACGTCACAGCAGTACACACCTTCTAGCTGTGAGGACTCCCCTCCATGGACTTCATCTATATCTCCCGCTGACTAGAAAAGGGAACAACATGCTGAAGGACCCATCACACCCCAGAGGAAATTTCTTTACTCTCCTCTCGTTGGTGAAAGCACGTACCAATAGGCTGAAAGACAGTTTCTTGCCTGCAGCCATCAGGCTCCTGAATGAACCCCTCATGCTGCTCTTGATTGGTGCAAGCTTTTCACTGCAATTCTACTCTCTGTTAATTGTTCTCTGTACACAGCTGTATGAAACGCTAAAGGTAACCTCTTGATCTGTTCACAGAAGAATCCTTCAGATTGTCCTCAGTGTCTTGTGACAAATTAAAGTGAAATTTGATATGGTGAACCAGATCCAACTTGATTTTATTTTCTTGGACCACTTTGTCTGTCCTGTTGGGTACTTTCTGCCTTTATTTTGGAATCCACCATCTGCATTATTGAGGTGCAAATGGGGGTCTCGGTGAAGGTGAGAGGAGCCTGTTCTCAAGAGGATGTTGGGTTTATCCAGAACAACGTGTTGAGTAAGCAAGTGATGGCTTGGGAAAAAAAGTTGTTTTCAACACACTGTCTTCAAATGGCAGGGCAAGTGAATATTGCAAAACAAGAACCATTAGAAGAAAGAATTAACCCTTTAATCTCTGCCACTATTCATTAAGTTAATGGCTCCATTTTCCAGCTCAATTCTCATATTGCTTGATTACCTAAACATCCAGAAACATATCAATTTCTGTTTGAACAAACTGGCCGGCTATATCACAGTGTGGTACAGTTGCTGCAGAGAAATGGATCAGAGATTAATCCACAGGACCATCAGAGCGGCAGAGAGGATCAATGGAATCTCCCTCCGCTCCATTGATCTATTGGGATTGTTGTCTAAAAAGGGCTCATAAAATCATTGAGGATCCCTTCTACCCTGCACACAGCATCTTTCAGCTGCTCCCATTGGGGAAGAGATACAGGGGTATCAGAGACAGTACCACCGGGCTGAGCAATGGCCAAAGGTAACGAGGCAGCCTCGGGCAAGCATTGACATTGTGCCCTCCTCCCACTGTTAAAAAAAAACACACCAAAAAAAATCCCACTACACACCAAACTTGCTGCCCGACATATGATAGGAGCAGCTAATCAGGGCGGCTGGCGAAGCTGTCAGGTGGCGGCCGGCGGGGTTGTCAGGGAATGGGCAGCAGTGCTGTTAGCAAGCGAACAGCAGGGGCATCAGGGGCAGCCAGGCCACAAGACACATCAGCACGCAGCCGGGGCAGGCTGTAACAGACCCACTGGCTGCTCCAGCCCCACTGGCTGTTCTGGGCTGTTTCGGCCTTTGGGGCCATCCGTTGCACCAATAACTCAATGCAGGATTAACGAGCAAAATGGCCGTCCTCCCTACCCATAATCCCCCACGCAGCTGGAGCCGCTTCGTGTTTCCCTGGCTGGCACTGGCAGAGCGGTTCCAGCTGCGTGGGGGATTATGGGTAGGGAAGATGGCCATTTTGCCCATTGATGCTGCATTGCGCCACTGCCAGGTGCTCATGTGCTGGAACGGCCCAAAGAGACCTGTTGAGATGCTAGCCAAGAGCGACGCTCCAGGGCACTCAAGTAAGTGGGATGGAATCTGTTTTGGGCTAGTCCGCCTATGGACTCAGATAATGAGCAGGCAAGGTGAGGACAGTGGTGCCCAGGGTATATGCCCTAGTTGCCATACCCAAGATACATCTATGAGGCTGAGGAACCGCTTCTTCCCATGGGCAGTGAGAATGCTGAACGACCAAAGGAACTGCTCACACTGACCCTCCAAGACATTAATGAAACAATATTTATTTATAGATTAAATACTTCATCCGCATGTGTATTGTTTGTCTATATGTGTGTTATTTCTGATTATGAGTCGGTATGTTTTGCACCGAGGACCGGAGAATGCTGTTTCATCAGGTTCTATTTGTACAATCAGATGACAAATAAACTTGACTCAATTACTAAGCTTACACAACCCTCCAGCACACAGAATGAAAACAAAAGCTTCATCTCATTCTGGGTGAAGGAATATCTCATCTACTGAGTTCTCCAGGACTTATCCATCACTGAACCGTGACCTCTCTTCCACTCCTCAGCTCGAGGAAGTTTGTTTCCTTCGTCCTCACTCCTCGAATCTCATGTTCCCAGGAGGTTTCGCTGCTCTAAACATCAACAAATTCCAACCTGGTCCACTCAATCATTCCTCACCTGGCATGCAGCCGTCAGTCCAACAATCGTTTCTGGCACTCCCTCGACAGCAAGTATATCCTTTATATGTAATATTCCAGATGTAGTGTCACCAAGCCCCTCTACAATTGCAGAGAGTCCTTACACCTTGTCTCTCTAATTGCTTACTGCACTTGAGCTTTGCAACAGAAATATTTAAGACACTGTAGACAGGCATATGACAGGGAGGGTTGAAGGGATATAGACTATCTGCAGGCAGATAAATTGATATCATGGTCAGCAAAGATATTGTGGGTGGAAGAGTCTGTTCTGGTGTTGTACTGTATAATGTTCTCTATTCTATTCTTGACTAATAGGATAGATAATGTGGTTCCTTTATCTATTAAATGTGCATAAGATAACTAGGGTGCCTTTGAACATTAAAAAATTAGTTACTGATGGAAAAATGATAAAGTGCTCTGTTTCTCTGTGTTGTGCATCAAAATGAATCCATTCACTTTTCTCCTCATCCCATTGACAGAGTCCATACTTGTTTATTTAGTTTGATCGCCCATCCTCCTTTGTACTCTCAGACCCCTGATGCCTCAGCAGAAGGCATGGAAGTATGACATATGACCGCCCCACCTCACCCCAGCCAACTTGCTTAGCTGCTTCTCAACTCTGTACTAATTCTCAACTGAGAGTAGCCATTCCACGCTCACTCACCCCTCTCCCCCACCCAACCTTCCTCACAGCCCATTGAATCCTTGTTTTCTTTTCACCTCACGTACCTGTAATACAATTTTTTTTAATGCAGTCATGGGGGAGAAGTGCAGAAGAAACCAAAACCTGACTGCTTCAGAGAAGGGGGCCCATAAACTTTGTGCAGAGGGAGCCATGGACAAAAAAAAAATGTTGTGATGACTTCCAAAGGTTAAAGACTAATTAACTCCCTTTCTAATTTCTGCCTGTTAACTAATTCTCAATCTATGTTCATATATGTTGCCTCCAAGTCCCTGTCCTCTAATCTGGTTGACCAGCCTCAACATGTCCTAAGTGGAAAACATTGTGAAAACACTGGGCAATGAAGATTTGGCTTTCTGAATACTTTTGGGTGTATTTTATGGATTTTTTTTCCCAATCCTGAGACCTGCAAAGGCATCAAGTTATTAGATTGTGGTGACTAAGTTCCTTGACAAAGTATGTGGTCTGTAACCCAGAGATGTGAGATCACATCTCACAGTGACGGGTGGGGAATTTAATCTGAATACCAAATAAATCTGAAATTTGTCCTCAGCTGTGATAATGATGCAACCACTGGATCACTGGTTAAGAGACACATCTACAGGAGCATATCCACAGGGAAAACCTCACAATTCATATGTCGTGCCCTCATATGACTGGAATTATGTCCCTGGAGTAAACACTGAAGCTTGTGACTCAGGGGCACGAGAAGTCATCCAGCCAAATCCCAGCTACGCATTCCCTCAATCCAAATGAGATCAGTATCTTCACAGGCTTATATTAAAAATGAAGTCAGAATGGTGTTCACAAGATCAAGGAACAGAAGAAGGCCATTTGGCCCACTGAGTCTGCTCTGCAACTCCACCCTGAGCTTAACTACTCTCACATTTAGTTCCAAATTCTGGCCTTTTCCCTATATTCCTGATTGAGCTAATATCGCCATTTTTCACTGCAGCTTGTGGAAAATATTCCCGGATTTGTTCGTGTCATCCCATCCTTCTCTTTAGTAAAAGCACGCACAAATGCTGGAGGAACTCAACCGGTCTCACAGCATCTGTAGGCAGTAAAGATGTATTACTTATGTTTCAGGTCTGAGCCCTTCTTCAAGGAATAAGCAAAGAACAGGTAGGAATCAGAATAAAGGCTGAAGACTGGCTGGGTAGAGGACTTCAGACTGACAAATGGTGTTAATTGGATATGATGAGGAGAGGTTAGAATTCATTTTGACTCTGTGAAAAGAGGAAGAGAAAGAGAGAGAGAGAGAGAGAGAGAGAGAGAGACAGGTGGACAGAGTTGGGGGAAAGGTGACAGGAGGAAGAAGAGTAAGGGTGATGTTTTAACAGAAACTGGAGAATCATTGTTAATGCTATCCAATTGGAGGGTACCAAGATGGAAGATGAGTTGTTGTTCCTTCAATTTGCAGGTGGTCTCATTCTGACAGTGCATGAGACCATGGACAGACATGTCAGCAAGGGAATGGGTTAGGGAATTGAAATGGGTGGCCACTTGGAGATCCACGCCATTGCATCGGACAGAGCCGAGGTGCTCGATCCCAGTCTGCGTCCAGTCTCTTCAATGTAGAGGAGACCACAGCGGGAGCAATGGATGCAGTAGGTGACCTCTGCAGATTCACAAGTGAAATGCTGCTTCACTGGGAAGGACTGTTCAGGGCCCCGAATGGTGGTGAAGGAGAGAGGTATGGGCACAAGTGGAGTACTTCCTGCAGTCACAGGAGTAGGTGCCAATGGGATGATTGGTGGGGAGGGAGGAGTGGACAATGGAGTCACAGAGAGAGCGGTCCCTGCGGAAGGTAGAGAGGGGAGGAGATTCTATGGAATCTGCACTTGAACCTTCTCTTTATCTGGAGCAGAGCAGAAAGAATGTTCATGAAATCTCTTCAGGTTCCATTGCAGTAAACAACACTGTCTGTTCACTTATCAACAATATTCTAAGATTCTAGGAAACAACAGAAATGTTAAATTTAGGTAATGTTCTAGCAGAAATTGTCAATGTGGTTTAAAATACCAAGTATTCTATTTCACTATCAGTGTGAATCTGGAAGAGACCCAGATTATTCAGGTCAAAGATGACGGTCAGAAAGATCAAGGCTTTTTCTGCCATCAGAAATCAAAATGAAGCCAGAAATTATCACTCACTAATATGTTGTAAGTTGAGAAAATTTGGCTTTTGGCCTATCTTGAAACAAATCGCACGAGAAGAAACGACCTTGAAAATTTTATTTTACTATTCAGAATTCTTCTGATTGTTCATGGGTTGAGAATCTCAAGCAAGTTTGCATTTTTGTGCACTTAGAAACATTTAACCTGTTAAGCGCTGGTTTCAATAACCCTTTTGAGAGTACGCACCTGTCGAAAGCTTACAGGAATAATTGACCTAGCCACACGTTAATCGAGCCTGGGGCTGTTTATGGAAAACAAGTTGCCCAATGGTTTTCCTGTCACATCAGACCAACCCATGCTGTGGGCATGAACAACTTCACTTGCTATTTACTTTTTGTTGAAACACCTACCTGCTTTGTTGCTCACATCTGGACGAAAGGCTTAGGCCCAAAATGTTGGTTATCCTTCATTTCCTATTAGATGCTGCGGGACCTGCTGAGTTTTCCCAGTACTTTAAATCATAGCATCTGCTGTCTTTCCTGTTTTACCTCCCGTGCTAAGAAGTGTTTTGGAGGAAACTTTACTTGAAGCCCTATGAACTGGTTAACTTCTGCCTGAAAGGGTTATGATAGCACAATCCTACAGCGCAACTGGATCAACAATGATGTGCAGTATGTGCAGGTTTGAGGAACAAGTGGTGTGGTTGGCATTGCGGTTAGCGCAACATTGTTACGGTGCCAGGGTTCGAATCTGGTGCTGTCTTTAAGGACAGTGTAACCTATCTCTGTGTCTGCGGGGGTTTCCTCTTGGTGTTCCAGTTTCCTCTCACCCTCCAAAATGTATGGGGGTTGCAGTTAATTGAGTCTAATTGGGTGGCACAGACATATGGACCAGAAGAGGCTATTACCGTGCTGTATGTCTAAATTTGAATTTAAGTGGTCCAACAAGAACGTGAGCAAGTAGACTTTCTTTGATTGACTCAGATGCACAAGTTTCCATGATTCCATGGAATCTGCTCTTTAACTTTTTTCCAAACTGTAATTCCAAGTGATTATTGCCACGTTTATGAGAAATTGGAGATTTGTGCTATGCTCCCCTTAAACCTTGGAACTGGACTTCACAAGTAAAAGTGTAATGCATTTGCCATCATTAATGTCAGTAAATTTGTCCATTGTTCTTTTGTATATGATAGTAAACTCTAATTTATCATCCATCCTTAAGTAAGGAAAACAGATCCACGTGTAGAGCTTGAGGGTTGCCCTATGCAGTTGCAGTGAGGCATTCTGACTTTCATTCTCCCAGTCAAGGGAGAAAGAACATAGAACATAAAAGGCCTGGAATGCCTTGCCAGGGGTAGTGGTGGAGGCTGAAACATTAGGGATATTTAAGAGACATTTAGATAGGCCCATGGATTGAAGAAATATAGAGGATCACGAGGTAGGAAGGGTTTAGTACTTTTTATTTTGGTAGGAATATGTAGGTCAGCACAACATCGAGGGCCAAAGGGCCTGTACTGTGCTGTAATGGTCTATTTTCTATTAAACAGCATGTTGAGCATTAGGGTTAATTTCCAGACAATGATCTCCTCCCAAAACAGATAACTATTTTGGAATGCCTGCCCATCCCACACATGCACGCCCGGGGAAAGTTTCACATTGGAGGGTTGCAATGAGACAAAGGAATCCGACAATCATACAGTCTGGCTGCAGATAGGAGACAACCCAACCTCCTCTTTTGCTTAGGTCATTCCAGCTTCCTCCTAGCTGTTCGCTCAGTTAGAAACCTTAAAGAATTTATTTTCTGTTCAAGATCCATTCTCTCATTCAAATGCTGCAACACTGGTTGGAAAGGCAGAATGTTGTCAGTCCGGTCGAGACTGCCATCTGACACCTCACTCTTTGTTTGAGAACCACAGAGGGTGAACATACCTGGGCCTGACCTTTTCCTCACCTGAATGGGGATGAGTACTAGTTGTGGAGGGACCTGGTAGGTTGGACCTTTGGTACTTTGTTAAAAGCCTTGTGTTCAAACATATAATCTCAGAGTTTTCAATGCTGAATCTGACTTCCCAAACCAGTGTCAAATGTGTCCTGTAGTGTCAAAGAAGCCATCTTCCAAGGAAGATCCTTCCTAACAATCCTCAACGTGCAAACGAACAAATGAGTGAACTTAAAAACATGTGCAATGCACCCCGGAGCTTGTAAAAAGCTTTGAAAAAACAAGACATTTTACTTCATATGTTTCAGTGGAGAACAATCAGTCCTGGAGACATGCTGAATATTCCCCTTATCACAGCCAGACGTGTGTGCATGTTCTCCATCATAAATAACCAACACTTTGATCTAAAAGAATGGCTCAAGCTTGAGAATTCCCCAAGATGGGTAATAACCTATTTAGTTCCCCTTGGGATCATATAGTTTCAATAAACTTGCCCATTATTCTTTCTATTGAATTTCAGTGAACATAAGGCTAACATGCACTACTTTATTTTTCCTTCATCTAAAGAATCAACCCTATAAATTTTCACAGAATGGCTAAAAAGGCATCCAACATGATAAAGAAACCCCATTACCCTGGTGATGCTCTCTACTCACTGCTATCTTCAGAACCCTGAAGACCGGCATCACTAGGTTTCAGAGCAGTTTGATTCCAACAGCGATCAGATCTTGAACTTTCCTCTACTATCCTAACCATACCACTATTCCAGGACTGTCAAAGATACGTCTGCATTACAACGCAGCACAGCCCCTTCAGCCCATGATGTTGTGCCGACCTATGTAAACCTACTCCACCACAATCTAACCTTTTCAACCTCACACCTCTATTTTCACAAGATACAAGAGCAGAAGCAGGCCAGTCAGATTTGATCTTTATCACTCACCCACCTCTCCCCGCCATAATCCTTGATGCTCTGACTAATTAAAGACCTGTCAGTTTCTAGCTTAAATACACTCGTCGACCTGGCTTCCACTCCCTCCTTAGTCAACAAGTTCCACAGACTCACGAGCATCTGGCTGAAGACATTTCTGTTTTAAATTGATGCCCTTTTAACCTGAAAATTGTGGCCTCTTGTTCTGGCCTCCCCTACCTTTCTTACAGGACAATTTTTCTCAAATCTGGAACAGTGTATAAAACACTGTATCTTTTATATGTAACATTTGTTCCCTCCTACTGGATCATTGTGTCGTGTTTACTGCTTGTTAGTAAGCTTCACGTGGCTGTGCAGCTACAGCAACAAGAATGTCGGTGAATCTGTCCGATGTACTTATGAATATGATAATAAACTCTCGTCGTCATTTTTCCTCCTAAAATATGGAAAGCAGATCCATATGTCATGCTTGAGGTATATCCTGTTCAGTTGCAGTGAGGCATTCTGATGTCCGTTCTCCCAATCAAGGGAGATGCAAGGAGAGATAAATGGGCAGTTAAAAAATAAATGCATCAGAAATTAGGTAGAGTGGCAAAGCAGGCACGTGGCACACTGACCTCCACCAGACAGAGCACTGTGCAAAAGCAAGGAAGCCATGTCACGGCCGTATAAACCGCACTTGGAATACAGTGTGCAATTTGGTCACCCTATTACAGGAAGGATGCGGAAGCTTTAGAAAGAAGACAGAATGGTTTACCAGAACATTGCCTGGTCTAGTGGGTAGACGTTATGGGGAGAGATTGGACAAACTTGGGCTGTATTCTTTGAAGTGTAGGAGGTGAGGAAAGGCCTGATAGAAGTTTATAAAAGCATGAGGGGCTTTCATAGTGCAGTCTATATCCTTACCCCAGGATACAAGCATCACTTCCTAGAAGACATACATACTAGGTGAAGTGGAGAAAGTTAAAGGGGCAAATATTTTACACAGCGAGTGGTGGGTTCCAGGAGGGTTCTGCGAGGAGCAGTGGTGCAACCAGATACAATGGCAGCATTGAAGAGGCCTCTAGATGGACCCATGAATATAAATGGAATGTAGGGATATACAAGCCGTAGATTTTTAGCTACATTTTGACATCAAGCTCAGCACAGAAACATGGGCCAAAGGGCCCGTTCACATGCCGCACTGTTCGATGTACTAGGGTGGGACCTCAAGAAAGAAGAGAGAATGGGATCAAATGAACTCTAGCATTTTAGGTAAAATCATATCTCCACCAAACATACATTTTACCAAAGATCGAATTTGATAATAAAGAAATAAAGAATTCTTATCAATTCCAAAATCTTCCTTCATCTGATTAAAAGACAATAACTTACCCTCTTTAAAACAATCTCCCAAATTTTTCACACCTTTAAATCTCCAATTCAATAAACTTTGATTATGTATTGAAAAAGAAATAAGTTGATTATTATACAACAGAGTCAAAGCCAATAATTTACCCCTAGAGCCTATCATTTTATTTTTCTTTATCCATAACTTCATTAATTATATTTTTTATTAATAAGTGGCTGTTATACTCGGAATATTTACATTTCAATTTATATTGATTAGATTTTAATATGTATATTTAATGCTTTTTTTAATATGTCATATATTATTTGTTTTTTGAACAAATAAATAAAGTTTAAAAAAAAGTGAACTCTAGCACATAAACCCCAGTGTTATTTTTAATTATTTACAAGATATTCTCATTTATTGTTCATCCTTCCTGACTTCTGAATTTAAGACCCTTTCGAGTCTTGCATTTTGTGACATATTCCTGACAATAAGTTCTGATTCAGATTTTGAAGACCCAACTACATTAATGGGTCCAGAGTCATATACAAGCTGATGGCATTCCTGAAGGGTTTTCCTGGATCTGGTAGTCATTATCAAGTCTATTTGTTTAATTTCTCCATATTTATTTCTTTCCTTCACTTCTGCATTGATGGGATCAAATCAATGCATATTATTCATTGGTCCAGAATGCTAACAGCTGATCCAAAAAAAATTTGACACATTACACTCGAGAAAACAACAAGCAAAGAGGCATTTGAACTGAGGAAGTTTATCTTTACTCCACATTTTATTCATTGTGATACAAGTCGGGCAAATGATCATATTTCATGAGGTGATATACATATGTAGCACATCATTAGAGGAGTGGGGTTAATGCACAACATAAGACTTAATTATTACCCACTTGTGACACAGCTGCACCTGGTT
The DNA here is from genome assembly GCF_036971445.1 of Narcine bancroftii. Classification (NCBI taxonomy): domain Eukaryota; kingdom Metazoa; phylum Chordata; class Chondrichthyes; order Torpediniformes; family Narcinidae; genus Narcine; species Narcine bancroftii. The sequence continues at coordinate 118,050,405 of NC_091477.1, read as the reverse complement.
AGGAAGAGTGCTAAAGCCAGTCTGGACAATACAAGCAAACAATATATAGCAAGGGGGTTGGGTAGACCGGTATTATTCCAGGAACAGCTTCTTCCCACGGGCAGTGAGAATGCTGAACGATCAAAGGATCTGCTCACACTAACCCTCCGAGACTCTCATTTGTACAAAACAAAATTCATTTATTTGTCAATATGAATACTTGTCCTACATAGGTATGTGTGTTCGGTCTGGTTGTGAGTCTGCATGTTTTGCACCGAGGACTGGAAAATGCTATTTCTTCAGGTTGTACTCATGCAATCAGATGATAATAAACTTGGCTTGACTTGATTATGGGAAAGGGGTGGGATAGAGATCTCAAAGAAATTGGAAATACTGGTTTGGTGTAAAAGATTGCAGACATCATTGTTTTTTTTTAAAAAAAATAAACCATACTGACCAAAATACATACAGACATTTTTCTCTTGAATATATACAGTGTCATTTTTTCCCCCCTCCCTCCCTCTCCCCCCCTTCCCATTTATTCAAAGTTCAATCTATAAGATACATTAGACCTATTAACAATGTCGTCACTTAATAAAATAAACAAGAAATTTTTATCTTTTACTTTTATATATTGAGTCAGTTCATTTCGTTGTCTTCTCCTTCTGTCATTTTAGGTGGTGGAGGTTCACGGTAGGATTTCTCTATTGTATTTCATGTACGGTTCCCATATTTGTTCGAATATTGTGATGTTATTTCTTAAATTATATGTAATTTTTTCTAATGGAATACATTTATTCATTTCTATGTACCATTGCTGTATTCTCAGGCTCTCTTCTAATTTCCAGGTTGACATTATACATTATCATAATAAATATGATTTTTGTGCTCCATTCAAATCGAGTCCAAATTCTTTATTTCTTATATTACTTAGAAGAAAGATCTCTGGATTTTTTGGTATGTTGCTTTTTGTGATTTTATTTAATACCTGATTTAGATCTTCCCAAAACTTTTCCACTTTCCCACATCCCCAAATTGCATGTACTGTTGTTCCCGTTTCCTTTTTACAGCGAAAACATCTGTCGGATACTGTTGGGTCCTGAAGACATCATTGTTGAAGTAAAAACACAACATTGGTCAAACATATAGCAAAGATAAAGATACATAAGCAATGTTTCAGACTTGAGGTCAAAGGGAGCAGCGGGGGGGGGGGGGGGGTTGGGTGGGGGCAGGGGGAGGAGTACGGACCCAACAGCAGGAGGTAATAAGGTAGGTAGGTGGAGTGGGAACAAGATCTAAACATAAAGATAAAAAGTTAAAAATGGGAAAAGTTATGCTCCGGAACTATGAGAAATACAATAAACATGAGGTTACGCATGATACAATATAATTGGTTACACAGGCTATATATCACGCCCCAAAAGTTAAATAAATGGGACCCAACATTATCAGACAGATGTTTTCGCTGTAAGAAGGAAACAGGAACAACAGTACATGCAATTTGGGGATGTGGGAAAGTGGAAAAGTTTTGGGAAGATCTAAATCAGGTATTAAATAAAATCGCAAAAAGCAACATACCAAAAAATCCAGAGATCTTTCTTCTAAGTAATATAAGAAGTAAAGAGTTAGGCCTCAAACTGGATGAAGCACAAAAAAGATTTATTATGATAGCCTTGGCTGTAGTAAAATAATGTATAATGTCAACCTGGAAGTGAGAAGAGAGCCTGAGAGTACAGCAATGGTACATGGAAATGAATAAAGGTATTCCATTGGAAAAAATAACATAGAATTTAAGAAATAACATCACAGTATTCGAACAAATTTGGGAACCGTACATGGAACACAACAGAGAGGGCCTACCGCGGACCTCCACCCCCTAAAATGATAGAATGAGAAGAAGACGAAATGACCTGACCCAGTGTATAAAAGGAGATGACACCAGTTTCTTGTTTATTTCATTGTTTTGTATATGTTGAACATTTAGTGGGTGGGAAGGAGGGGGGGGGGGGGAGAAGGGGAGAAAATGACACTGTGTATACTCAAGAGGGAAATGTTTGTGTGTATTTTGGTTAATATGGTCCATAGTGTGAAAAATTTAAAAAATATTTAAAAAAGAGAAGGGAGAGAGGAGGGATGGCTCTCTGAATGGAAAAGGAAGGGGGAAGAGAGTTGGAGGAAAGAAGACAAAGGGAAGGGAGGGAGAACAGAGAGTGGGCTAGCAGACACTGGAGAAGTCGATGTTAATGCCATCTGGTTGGAGAGGGCCCAGACAGAAAATCAAGTGCTGTTCCTCCAATTTATGGGATAGTACATGAAGCCATGGACAGGAATTAGACATCCTAGCTTTAGTCAAAAGCAGGCAGTAATTTTCAGTCACGACACAGGCGTTTTGTAGCCAGATCTGTTCAAATTGTTGGCACCTTCAGTTATTTCTCAGAAAGGATATATTGGCTTTGGAGTAAATGAAGCAAAGATTAAACCCAGAATGGAGACTGCAGAGGGTGGAGGCATGAGGAGCATCATTGGGAGAGTGAGAGATACAATTGGAAGAGATCATCATGAGAGATTGACTATCGTTTTTTGCTCTGTGACCTGATCAGTTCCTCCAGTAGCTTGTGTTGAGCTGAATACCCAGAATAATGGTGAGACAAAGAGCTGAATCAGAACATAGAACACCACAGGAGCAGGCCCTTCGCCCCATGTGATGGTGCCCAATGTGATGTCCAAATCAACCCTGCCGATAGATTCCACTCCATCCATTTTGTGGTGCTGTGAATGGTTGAGGATGAGACCTCTACGAGCACAGAAAATTAAGAAATGATCTGCTGCTTAAACTAGGGTAGACAGAGAAGAATAGTTTACTCTGGAGGGATGGAACATTGAAGTTAGAGTCAGGTTATCCAGACTCATTTCTCACCTTTCCTCTTATCATAACCAATTAACACAATTTGTCAGTTAGTCTGGACTCTTCCCCCTCCCATTCTTCGCCCTTTCGTTTCCCAGCCTTTCATTCAGATGCTGTGTTTCTTCACTTATACCTTGAGGAAGGGCTCAGGCCCGAAGAATTGGAAATATATCTTTATCTCCTGTGGACGCTGTGAGGCTGGCTGAGTTCCTCCAGCATTTTTCCTGTGTTTTGATTACAATTACAGAGTCTGTAGACTTTTGTGTTTTCATGAAGCCATAAAAAGTCCAAGGTAACTCTCTCCCAAAACATTCAAAATGGAAATAAAATAGAAAATGCTAGAAATACACAGAAGTATATCATGTAATCATGTATATTATATTTTTAATGTATGATTATGCAACCTTTGGATCGATGGAGAAGAGATCAAGATAAATGTTTTGGATCAATGGCCTCCAATTAACAACCTGAAATTATGATTCTGCTTCTCTTTCCACATAACCTGTCTGACCTGCTAAGTGTTTCTTCCATTCTACTTTACTTCAGGTTTTCAGTACCTGTAGTATTTGCAATATGTAGCTTCAATTTGATAAAGATACAGCTCTCCAAATCAAACAGGTAAATGGCTTGCTGGAGATAAGGAAATGGCACATAGGTCGAGTTGTGGCCACCATAGATCAGCCATGCTCATACTGAATGGCAGGGCATGAATGAGGGGCCGAAGAGCCTATGTCTGCCTCTTTTTTCTTGAGTTCATCCTGAATGACTGGTTAGGCATCTGGGGGGGGGATGCGAATCATCACATTGTTGGATGATTTTAGGGAGGTTGAGTAGCCCAGTTTGCATCCCTGTAGTTTAGACATGTGACATCAACTTTCCCCACTCTTCTGCACAAAGTAAGTTTCTTTCAAATCAAGTTATTGTCAACCCTGACCAAAACCACTTCAGTAAAACTAAGAGTTAACTGCAAGGCTGACCAGGGAAGTAGTTCACGAGGGAATGAAATTACTGATGATAATCCGTACGTTTCAAAGTACTCAGATGCATAATGGAAGACTAGTGAGGCAATTATCCAAAAACCCATTCACAGATTCTCCTGCAGCCACTCAATGTAATGGCCCATAAGTTTCTGGCCAATGGCAAAATTAGTCGGCCATGTAATGAACATCAGGACGCCGTGAAAGCAATCCTCGAAATGCTCGAGGGCCACTCGGACGCCAGCTCTCCGCAGCCTCGTGGCGTACATGATCCCATCGTCCCTCAAGACGTCAAACTCACAGGTCACAAGGTAGGTGGGTGGCAGCGTCCTGAGCTTCTCGTCCCCCGCCAGGAGCGGAGCGGCCCTTGGATCGAAGACCCCGGGTACGACGGTGGAGGGGGCGCCCTGGTTTGCCCGGATGGGCGAGGTGTACTTGTACTCCTTCCTGAATTTCTCCGGGAGAAGGACACTCCAGTCTACCAGGCTGCTCAAGCCCTTGGCTTCAAGGGTGGTGTGGGCATTAGTCATCATGTCTTTGAGTAGCGACTCGTCACGGCTAAAATATTCACTCCAGAACCTGACCATCAGGGTCTTGGGCAGGATGGGCATATGTTCATTTTGTTGATAGGAGGGAGTTTTGAAGTCAATGGTCTGCAGTGCAGGGTAGACCAATGCTTGAATCTTGATCCCCACTTCAACCTCAGGGTCTCCCTGGATCTGCAAAACATCTATTATTACTTGGTGCCCACAACCAAGTAAGTATACATGCACTTACACCACAAATGATTTTTTTTCTTCTGAAAAGAAATAGGATTCAACAATTAGTATAGTAGTTGTCAGCACTGGTGACTTGGGTTCAAATCCATCACTCTCGATAAGGAGTTTGCACGCGCTCCCTGTGATTGCATGGGTTTCTTCCAGGTGCTCTGGTTTCCTCCCATGTTCCAAAGATGTACCGGGTTAGAAGGTTTACATTTTTTGATATTCATACAAACAGCACGGGAGCCCATGCTACCTGAATTCCCCAATTAACCTACAACTCCGGTACCTTGCAAAATGTGCAGACGTGGTAGGTTCATTAGGGTAGTTGGGTAGCACAGGCTTGTGGGCCAGAAGGGTCTGGTACTGTGCTGTAGCCTAAATTTTAAAAATTAAGGTTGATTGGGCACGTGGCTGTATTTTGGGGACGTGTCTCATCGGCCAGAAGGGCCCTGTTAGTGTTCTGTACCCTAAATGTTTTTTTAAAAAAGAAACAAATCTGAAATGGAAACTCTAAGTATGAAGGACTCAAGTCACTTCCTGCCTGGATTTGATTAAGCATCTCCCCCATGTTTGCAAGTTGCTTCGCAGCAGGAGTCCCGAGAATGGGGCTCAAGCACCAATCCTGGTCTTTATCATGTGGTACATAGCAGAGTTATGCTACCAGATTGATAACTCCAAAGGTGGCAATGAATAACCCTGGGATATGACTCAACGAAGCTCTGGGTTGTTAAATGAAGCCACCTGGTTCACTACTGTCCCACATGTGACTCCAAACCCTTTGCAATGTGGTAACCCTCTGAAATAAAGACAATTAAAGACAGGCAATACACAGATTCACCAAACTGAGGGTCCTCGGCATTATCAAAAATAAAAGTGTGTTAAACCTCCTTCTTTTGGGGTACATGATGAACAAATGGGCCCACTTCCCTTCACTTCTCAAACTCAACTGGGCCAGCCACACAAATACTGCAGCCACAGGAGCAAGTAGGAGACTAGATGTCCACTCCTAGTGACTCAACTGACCCCCTCCAAACCCTTCCCCCACCTATAATGAGGAAGTAAGCAGCAAGTTTGCAATAACGCTGGACGATTTCAGTTCCAGCGAAACAGTGCAGTTCTCTTTCTCCGGGTTCATATCAAATGTAAGGTGGCCTAGTTGGTTTTATTCTTGTTTTGATTCACCTAAGTAGCTCGTCAAAGAAGATGGGAGTTAACCACATTTGGCATGTTACAGCTGCCACACATCCTATTTCCATCCACATAGACGTCAAAGAACCCAGATTAATTCTGCGATTACCTGCATAACTGATAGATGGTTATCTCCTTGCTGATAACAAACCCGTGGTTTCATTGTTACCTAAACCAGCTATTCTCAACATTTTCTTTGGCTGTGACCCCCTTAGGACTCTAGGGTTCAAAGTTTACGGGCCCCCTTCCCTGTGAATCAGTCATGTTTAGTCGTTATCCTATTTAAAAACATTTTTTTAAATGAATGATTTCAGTCCATGGCCCCCCTGAAATGTGCTGTAGACCTCGGGAGGCCTTATGGCCTGTGCTGAGAATGAGATTTGTGGTTAAATTCTCACTTGTAACAGTTGTAGCAACCTACTAATGTAATGATTACCTGGACAGATAATAATAATGTTTATTGCCATATAAATTGTGCAATATTCATGTGAACTGAAATTCTTGTTTGCTGCAAACAATCTTCTTTTCTTTGGCTTGGCTTCGCGGACGAAGATTTATGGAGGGGGTAAAACAATACTTCACAAACAAAAGATTATAATAGCATACATCATTTGAGACAATAAATACAAAAGAGATCATTAATATTCACAGTAATCTCACAGTACAAGAGAAAAGTGACTGCAATAGAGCAGACAGTCCTGTGGTGAGGGAGCCGTCTACGATTAGTATAACAAGGGGAGGTTCAAGATTCTGAGAGGGAGCCGTCTACCATTAGTACAACAAGGGGAGGTACAAGATTCTGAGAGGGAGCCGTCTACGATTAGTATAACAAGGGGAGGTTCAAGATTCTGAGAGGGAGCCGTCTACCATTAGTACAACAAGGGGAGGTTCAAGATTCTGAGAGGGAGCCGTCTACGATTAGTATAACAAGGGGAGGTTCAAGATTCTGAGAGGGAGCCGTCTACCATTAGTACAACAAGGGGAGGTACAAGATTCTGAGAGGGAGCCGTCTACCATTAGTACAACAAGGGGAGGTTCAAGATTCTGAGAGGGAGCCGTCTACGATTAGTATAACAAGGGGAGTTTCAAGATTCTGAGAGGGAGCCGTCTACCATTACAACAACAAGGGTAGGTTCAAGATTCTAACTTTAGAAGATTCCGATTTCAGATTTATTGTCAGAGTACATACATGACATCACATACAACCCTGAGATTCTTTTTCTCCTGCGGGCGTGGCAGAATTACCACTTATTGGTAATGCAAAAAACACTACACATCATATACTGTACATCTGTACATGTAAACAAATAAACAAACTGCAATACAGAGAATTTTTTTTAAAAAATCAATAAAGTGCACAAGAGTCTTTAAATCAAGTCATCACCTTTATTTATCGTTCATATCATGCTTGCACGGTAAAGATGAGACAGCGTTTCTCCAGGACCATGGAGCATAGTTACATAAACACAAGTTAGAGTAGAAGTTAAACACATTAAAATATTAAGACGTATATGGTAACAGTCCACGGTACTCTATCCACAAATGTTCTGAGAGTTCAGGAGGCTGATAGTTTGGGGGAAAAAGGCCATTGCCCAATCTGGATGTTAGGGCCTGAGTGCAGAAGGGAGAACAGTTTATGTGAGGGGTGAGTGGAGTCCTTCACAATGTTTATTGCCTTTTGCCTGCATTGAGCGTTGTCGATATCCCTCATGATAGGAAGAGACCCCAATTATCTTTTTCTGCTAACTTCACTATCCTCTGCAGGGTCTTGTGGTCCGAGGTGGTACAGCTTCCAAACCAGGCAGTGATGCAATTGCACAGGATGCTCTTGATACATCCTCCGTAGAATGTAATGAGGATGGAGGGTGGGGGATGAACTTTCCTCAGCCTTCGCAAAAAGTAGAGGTGTTGCTGGGCTTTCTTGGCTCTGGAGCTGGTGTTAAGGGACCAAGTGCACTTCAAGGAACTTGATACTCTTGATGACCTCAATGGTTGAGCCGTCAATAGTCAATAGGAGCGTGGACGTCCCGGGCTCTCCTGAAGTCAACAACCATTTTCTTTTTTAAACATTCAGATATTGGTTGTTGGCTCTGAACCGGTTCGTTGAGTCCCTGATTGAGTATGTGGTGGCAGAGTCTGATGTTAGAGGGGTAGCAGCTGTTCCTGAACCTAGTGGTGCAAGTCTTGTGGCACTTAGACCTCTTTCCTGATGGGAAAACAGAGTGTGTGCTGGGTGGTGTGGATCCTTGATGATCGCTGCTGCTCTTCAATGGCAGCGTTCCACGTAGATGTTCTCGATGGTGGGGAGGGTTTTGCAAGAGATGCCCTGGGCTGTGCCCACTACCTTTTGGAGGGCTGTACACTCCCCATATCAGACTGTGATGCAGCCAGTCAGCACACTTTCCACCACATATCTGTTGAAATTTGCCAGTGTTTCTAATTCCATACAAACTCCGCAAACTCTTTAGGAAGTAGAGGAGATGACGTGCTATCTTCGCAATGCCATTAGTGTGATGAGTCCAGGAAAAATCCTCCAAAATAGTGACTCCTAAGAACTTAAACTTGCACACGCTCTCCATCTCTGATCCCCCAATGATCAATGGATTGAATATCTCTGGTTTTCCCTTCCTGAGATCAACAATCAGCTTCTGTTCCTGAACCTAGAGGTGGTGGTCTTCTGGCTTCTGTAGAAGAGGCTGTGACCATGGTGATGGAGCTTCCAAGTTGTTTCATAGAAACCTGGACAGTTATTAAAGTTATAACAGCCCAGGAATTTCATGGTTTATTACACTGGACAGTGAATCCGCTTCACCAATACATCATAAAAGATCTTATCCTCCTTCCTACACCATTGTTACCTGCAGCACATTCCACAGACCCACCACTCTCTGTGTGAATAATTTACTCCTTACACCCCTCCTGTACTTACTTCCAAGCACCTTAAAACAATGCCCTGGGAAAAAGCTTCTGTCCATCTGCACGATCACTGCCCCTCATCATCTTGTACAGCTCTATCAAGTCACCCCTCCTCCTCTGTCATCTCAAGGAGAAAAGAACAAGCTCACTCAATCTATCCTCATAAGGAATGCTCTCTAATCCAGGCAAAATCCTTGTAACTCTTTGCTCGACCCTCTCAACAGCATCCATGCCTTTCCTGCAATGAGGTGACCAGAACTCAGCAATTGGGGTAGAACCAAGGTCTTACATAGATAAAACATTGCCTCACAGCTCTTGATCTCGGTCCCACACTTAATGAAGGGCATTCATTACCTCATTTTTATTTTAATGTACACTATTGTATTTGTAAGAAGTATTAATGATTTAGAGGAGGGTGTGGTTAACTGGGTAAGCAAATATGCGGATGATACGAAAATAGGGGGAGTGATGGATAGTGAGGCAACTTTTCTTGGATTTCAGTAGGATGTGGTTTGTTTGGAAGAAAGATGGCAGATGGAATTCAATGAGACAAGTGTGAGGTGTTGCATTTCGGTAAAAATAACCAGAATAGGACATATACAGTTAAAGGGAGGGCACTGAGGCACGTAGAGGAGCAGAGGGACCTGAGGGTTATGGTACAGAGTTCACTGAAGGTGGATTCCCATGTAGATAGGGTGGTTAAGAAGGCATATAGTATGCTGGCCTTCATAAATCATAGTATAGAGTATAGCAGCTGGGAGGTGATGCTGCGGCTGTTCAAGGCATTGGTGAGGCCTGGTTTGGAATATTATGCTCAGTTCTGGTCTCCAAATTATAGAAAGGATATAGATAGAGAGGGAGCAGAGAAGGTTTACAAGGATGGCGCCTGGCTTACAGCATCTGGATTATGGGGAGAGATTAAGGAGACTGGGACTTTATTCATTGGAACGTAGATGACTGAGAGGGGACTTGATAGAGGTATTTAAAATTATAAAAGGAATAGATAGACTAGACATAAACAGATTCTTTCCCCTGAGGGCAGGGGAGGTTGGAACAAGAGGCCATGAGTTAAGGGTAAGGGGGAAACACTTTAGGAGAAATATTAGAGGTGGCTTTTTCACTCAGCGAGTGGTGGCAGAATGGAATGAACTTCTGAATGAGATAGTTGAGGCTGGGTCCCTTCCCTCATTTAAGAGAAGGTTGAATGTGTACATGGAGGTGAGGGGGTGTGATAGTATAGATTCTATCACCAATGTGTCTATGGACAGATGGTCGTGTAGGATGACTGTGATTGGCTGAGAGTGTAGCCACGCCTACTGGCAGGTCTTAAAAGATTGCTCCTTGCCAGACCAGGTCATTCTGGACTGGTCGACCTATTTGTGATATGCTCCAGTCTTTTAGTTAATAAAAGACTTGGTTTGGATCAACAAGTCTTTGGTTCTTTCGACGCGCTCTACAGGGGGTTGGAGGGTTATTGGCGGAGTGCGGGAGGGTTGAGCTAATAGAGTTGTTCTAGTGAACCGGTGCGGACTCAAAAGGCCGACATGGCCTGTTTCCGCTCCGTAAATGGTTACATGGTTATAACACAAAAGTCTGCAGTCACTGTGGTTGAAGTAAAAACACGATGCTGTAGAAACTCAGCAAGATGAATAATGTCTTTTATATAGCAAAGATAAAGATACATAACTGACGATTTGAGCCATCACCGTCCGTTACTCGCTACTCTTAAAACGCTGCAGTGCTCAACGGAATTGACAAATTAAAAAGGATTTTTTTGATGAAGTACCTGTTCGGCTACAGTAAACAGTGCATATGTAGAATAAAAGAACATTACAGCACAGAAGCCAGCTCTTCAGTGTGTTCACACTCAACCCCACAACAAGGGTCATCACATGACAAGCACGAGAACTCAACGTTTGTACGAGTTGTCTCACTGCAGGCACCTTGGAAATATGTGGTGGTCCATGAAGTCAAAATGAGTGCTTATTAGAATTCACAGGATGTCGACCCTACAACAAGCTAATTAACAAACCTCTTCCACTGTTTCTTGCGCACATACCAATAATAAATAATTCAACATGTTCCATGTCTACCTGTTGAGCTACTGCGGTGGCCAGGTTCCCTCCAGCGCTGTCTCCCGCCACGGCAACTCTGCCTGGATCAACCTTGTATCGGGCCAAGACATCCCGCTGGAGGAAGTACTTCACCACAACATAGGCATCATCAAACTGATCAGGAAAATGGTGCTGCGGTGCTAACCGATACCTGAAAGATAAAACAGACATGGAATGTAACTGGTGACTGTCAGACTCCGCAGAGCGTGGACAATCGATATCATTTGCTGGCTCACTGGGTAGACTCATTGACGACTGAAATACACAAAATGTGCTGGAGAAATGGGGCTCCATGGTTAGAGCGGAGTAGTTAGCGCAACGCTATTACAATGTCGGCGACCTGAGTTTGATTCCGGTACAGTCTGTAAAAAATTTGTACATTCTCCCCGTGGGTTTCCTCTATGTGCTCTGATTTCCTCCCACTCTTCAAAGATGTTCAGGGTTTACAGGGGTTGTATGTTAATTAGTACATTTGGATGAAATGGGTGCAGCCGAGATAGGTAAACTGGTTGACCGTTTTGAGTTTTGTGTGCCCGATGGAGATGTGGGGGGGCTGGTAGTCATGGTGGTGAGCTGGCTGATGGAGGACCTCAGTTTTCTTCAGGCTGACTTCCAGGCCAAACATTTTGGCAGTTTCCGCAAAGCAGGACGTCAAGCGCTGAAGAGCTGGCTCTGAATGGGTAACTAAAGCGGCATCATCTGCAAAGAGTAGTTCACGGACAAGTTTCTCTTGTGTCTTGGTGTGAGCTTGCAGGCGCCTCAGATTGAAGAGACTGCCATCCGTGCGGTACCGGATGTAAACAGCGTCTTCATTGTTGGGGTCTTTCATGGCTTGGTTCAGCATCATGCTGAAGAAGATTGAAAAGAGGGTTGGTGCGAGAACACAGCCTTGCTTCACGCCATTGTTAATGGAGAAGGGTTCAGAGAGCTCATTGCTGTATCTGACCCGACCTTGTTGGTTTTCGTGCAGTTGGATAATCATGTTGAGGAACTTTGGGGGACATCCGATGCGCTCTAGTATTTGCCAAAGCCCTTTCCTGCTCACGGTGTCGAAGGCTTTGGTGAGGTCAACAAAGGTGATGTAGAGTCCTTTGTTTTGTTCTCTGCACTTTTCTTGGAGCTGTCTGAGGGCAAAGACCATGTCAGTGGTTCCTCTGTTTGCGCGAAAGCTGCACTGTGATTCTGGGAGAATATTCTCGGCGACACTAGGTATTATTCTATTTAGTAGAATCCTAGCGAAGATTTTGCCTGCAATGGAGAGCAACGTGATTCCCCTGTAGTTTGAGCAGTCTGATTTCTCGCCTTTGTTTTTGTACAGGGTGATGATGGTGGCATCACGAAGATCCTGAGGCAGTTTACCTTGGTCCCAACAAAGCTTGAAAAACTCATGCAGTTTGGCATGCAGAGTTTTGCCGCCAGCCTTCCAGACTTCTGGGGGGATTCCATCCATACCTGCTGCTTTGCCACTTTTCAGTTGTTCGATTGCCTTATATGTCTCATCCAGGGTGGGAACCTCATCCAGCTCTAGCCTTAGGGGCTGTTGAGGGAGCTGGAGCAGGGCGGAATCTTGGACTGAGCGGTTGGTACTGAAAAGAGATTGGAAGTGTTCTGACCATCGGTTGAGGATGGAGATCTTGTCGCTGAGGAGGACTTTGCCGTCTGAGCTGCGCAGCGGGCTTTGGACTTGGGGTGAGGGGCCGTACACAGCCTTTAGAGCCTCGTAGAAACCCCTGAAGTCGCCAATGTCCGCGCTGAGCTGTGTTCGTTTGGCGAGGCTAGTCCACCACTCATTTTGGATCTCCCGGAGTTTGCGCTGAAGATGGCTGCATGCGCGACGGAAGGCTTGTTTCTTCTCTGGACAGGACGGCTTTGTAAGGTGAGCCTGGTGGGCAGCTCGCTTCTTTGCCAGCAGCTCCTGGATTTCCTGGCTGTTTTCGTCAAACCAGTCCTTGTTTTTCCTGGAGGAGAAGCCCAGTACCTCTTCAGTGGATTGCAGTATGGTAGTCTTCAACTGATCCCAGAGGGTTTCAGGGGACGGGTCCGTGAGGCGGGTTGCAACGTCGAGCTTTGCTTTGAGGTTTGCCTGGAAGTTTCCTCTCGCTTCGTCTGACTGCAGTTTTCCAACATTGAACCTCTTTCTGGGGGCTTTATTGTTCCTGGGCTTTGGCTTGAAGTGAAGGTTGAGCTTGCAGCGAACCAGCCGGTGGTCAGTGTGGCATTCCGCGCTAGGCATGACCCTGGTGTGGAGCACATCTTGTTTGTCACTTTCTCGCACCAGGATGTAGTCCAGGAGGTGCCAGTGTTTGGATCGGGGATGCATCCAGGTGGTCTTAAGGCTGTCCCTCTGCTGAAAAAGGGTGTTTGTAATGACAAGCCGCTGTTCTGCGCAGAGCTCCAACAGGAGGCGCCCATTGTCGTTGCACTTGCCGACGCCATGCTTGCCCAGGATTCCTGGCCAGGTTTCTGAGTCTTTGCCGACACGAGCGTTGAAGTCGCCCAGGATGACAACCTGATCGACAATGAGATAGACAACAGACTCGCCAAGGCAAATAGCGCCTTTGGAAGACTACACAAAAGAGTCTGGAAAAACAACCAACTGAAAAACCTCACAAAGATAAGCGTATACAGAGCCGTTGTCATACCCACACTCCTGTTCGGCTCCGAATCATGGGTCCTCTACCGGCACCACCTACGGCTCCTAGAACGCTTCCACCAGCGTTGTCTCCGCTCCATCCTCAACATCCATTGGAGCGCTCACACCCCTAACGTCGAGGTACTCGAGATGGCAGAGGTCGACAGCATCGAGTCCACGCTGCTGAAGATCCAGCTGCGCTGGATGGGTCACGTCTCCAGAATGGAGGACCATCGCCTTCCCAAGATCGTATTATATGGCGAGCTCTCCACTGGCCACCGTGACAGAGGTGCACCAAAGAAAAGGTACAAGGACTGCCTAAAGAAATCTCTTGGTGCCTGCCACATTGACCACCGCCAGTGGGCTGATAACGCCTCAAACCGTGCATCTTGGCGCCTCACAGTTTGGCGGGCAGCAGCCTCCTTTGAAGAAGACCGCAGAGCCCACCTCACTGACAAAAGGCAAAGGAGGAAAAACCCAACACCCAACCCCAACCAACCAATTTTCCCTTGCAACCGCTGCAATCGTGTCTGCCTGTCCCGCATCGGACTGGTCAGCCACAAACGAGCCTGCAGCTGACGTGGACTTTTTACCCCCTCCATAAATCTTCGTCCGCGAAGCCAAGCCAAAGACAAAGAAAGAAGAAGTACATTTGGAAGGCACAAGCTCATGGGCTGGAAGGGCCTGTTACAATAAACTTGACTTGACTATACGCGTACATTGGACAGATGCAATGAAAGTCTTGCTTGCTGCAACTCCCCAGGTACATTAAATATACAATATATAAAACACACATAATAAAATAAAGAATATAAAAGAGAAAGTATTAAAAATAAATATTTATGCTGGTCATCTTGCAAAGAATGTGCTGTGCCAGTAATGCAGACAGATCACTGGACATCTTGAAACTATGTTATGGTTAGGCAACATCAGGGAGGTTCATGCCCCTGATAGCCATTAAAAAAGAAACTTCTTAAACCTGGAGGAGTCGTACTCTAGAGGCTTCTGTACCTTCTGCCCAAACGTAGCAATGAGCAGAGGTTACAACCCGGGTGATGGGGTCCTTTATGATGTGGGCTGCCTACATGAGGCAGCGCCTCATGTAGATGCCTTAAAGTGGAGGCTTTGCTGTGCCTTCTTTACAGTAGATCACTGGAGTGAATTCAATGTGCCAAAATGTGCTTCTGTGCTGGACCTCTCTCTGAAGTCGTGAGCACAGTCAGTGGCTCAAGAATGTAGCTCACCCATTTCAATTCCCCACCCCATTCCCTTGCTGACATGTCTGTCCATGGTCTCATGCACTGGTAGGTTGAAACCACCTGCAAATTAGAAGAATAACACCTCATAGTTCATCTGGGTACCCTCCAACTGAATGGCATTAACATCGACCTCCAGTTTCCGTTAGCCCACCCCTCCACAGTTTCTCCTTTCCTCTCGCTCTGTTGGTCAGTACTACTCCCCCTGCCCATTCTTCCCTTCTCCCCACCCTTTTCATTCACACACCTGCCTGCTTTTCACTCATATTTTGAGGAAGGGTTCGGTCCCGAAACTGTGGTTATGCAGGTATTCCCCACTATCCGAAAGTAGAACACTCCTATGAAACCTTTCTTAAGCTGAAATGGTGTAAAATGAAGAAGCCATTATTATTAATTTATCTGGGAAACATTAATGAGCATTCCCACACCCAAAAAATAATCTATCAAATCAGATCAGATTCATGTAACGCCGTGGTTGTCAAAATTGTTCGGGCTGCTGCCCCCTTGACTTCCAGGTCACATCCCTAGTGCCCCCCACCCCCGTGCGCACACACACACACACACACACACACACACACACACACACACACACACACACACACACACACACACACACACACACACACACACACACACACACACACACACACACACACACACACACACACACACACCCCGAAGCCAAATACAACATGGGGGCCACTGAGGCCAGCTCCCATCAGACCTCCTTGTCGCTGTTTATTTTGATCACTAATGCCACCCCCCTCCCCCCCCCCACCCCCCCCCCCCCCCCCCGGAATCTGGCAGTAATGATAACTAACAGCCCTCTTCTGGAGACTGCGACTTTTCCCTTGCTTTTATTCGTCAAAGCAAAAATCTTCTTTGGAATAGCAAAAACAGGTAATAATGTAGGTCTTTCGTAAAAGTGGTGGAGTAAAGCGAACGTTTGAAAAGCGGGGGATACCTGTACATCTTTAGCTCCAGTGGACAATGCTGAGTTCCTCCAGCATTTCTATGCTTTTACTACAATCACAGTGACTGCAGGCTTTTGCGTTTCACCTGTCTTGCTCACCACCCTATCCTCTTAGCTTCTAATATTTAGCATCAAATTTTAACACCACCAGTGATATCTAATGAAGATGTTTTGAAAAAAAGAGAATCAGTAACAATGGAATCTCCTGTCTGGAGACCAATGAACAGCCAACATTGAATATCTGTCTCCAATAACTTCTGGCATCTTTTGACCCAATTCTAGTCTGACGTTGTTCCATTAATTGGATTCGGACTCTCTCTCACACAAAAAGCCTGAATAATTATAATAAAAATGTCTTCATGTCTACCAGGATATTGTCAAAAATTATGCTTAAAATTGGCCTCGACTGCCCTGACAAATCTTCAGCATTGTTTTTTTTTTTGAGAATTTTTTATGCATACAGGGTCCCATTAAATTTGATTATAGTCGATTGTGTTAAAAAATAAACACTGTAAAGTTCCTTACTCCACAGAAACAATAACTGCATTCAGTTCCGTGGCACTCTTTCTTGATAGGATATCATAGGGTTGCATTTCTGAAAGGCAATGGAGAGATTTGGTCATTAGCAGGTAGAAAAGCATTAAAACTACAATAAATAATAGCAAATTACATTTGCCCCATGCAACTGTCAGGCAGAGATCTTCATCCATGCTTATGCTTGACATTTAATGGCATTATGATTGACAAGTTCCCCACCATCAACCTGTGGGGTTTCATCACTGACCAGGAAGAAAATATTGCTCTCCAGACAGATGGTTCCATTGGTAATAATTCCCTTTCTATTAACCTCTTCATGAATTAGATATCACTGGTGTAGGAATTAGATATCACTGGTGTAGCTAAAACTTGGCCCATCCAGTTAAATACTGTGGCAACAAGAATAAACATGCTGAATAAACTCAGCCTGCCTAGATGAGTGTACCCCAGCAACACTGAAGAAATTTTATACCAGGGGTGGGCAACCTTTTTTTAAAATTCACATTCTACCTGAAGTCATCCCTATGCCAAAAGTGCTCTGTGATTAGTAAGGGATTGCTTAAGGTGGTCTGTGAGTGGGAAGGGAAGGTTGAGAGATCTAGACCCAATTGTTACTGAAATATTTTACTTGAGAAAAATTGTCAAGGAGTTCTGAAACCGTGCACATAATGAGTCAATGAGGTCTGATTAAAACAGTGGTTTTCAAATCTTTTTTCTTTCCACCCACATACCACCTTAAGCAATCCCTAATTAATCACAGATCATCGATGACATAGGGAATACTTTAAAGTGCAATGTGAAATTTAATAAAAAGTTTGCCCACCTTTGCTTTATACAAATCAGAACAAGATAGAATACCTGATTTATACCTGTAAGATTCCTTTGCTCGACCACTAGTATTCAATAATAGAGTTTTGCCCCATCTATAAACACACAATTTTATTTGGACCTTATATTGTGTCTGGGCATTCTCCAACCAGCCAGCATTAACATCAACCTCCAATTTTTGTTAAGCCCCCTCCCCTGAGTTTCTCTCTTTCTCTATCCCCCAGTCTCCTTTCCTCCAGCACCCCACCCCCTTCCATTTCCTCTCCTACCAGAGAGCTATCCTCTCCCCCAGCACTTACTGGATTTTTTTCTCTTCTATCCTCCCACCTGCATCCACCTCTACCTCTTGCATATTAGTCTATGCACCTCCTCCTGCCCCTTCTTCCCTCCTCTCCTTCTCCCCCCACCACCACCATTTTATTCATGCGCCTGCCTGTATTTGCTCACACCGGACAAAGAGCCCAGACCCGAAACGCTTGTTACCCTTTATCACCCATGGATGGTGCGTGACCTGCTGAGGTTCTCCAGAATGTTGGTGTATTTCACTCAACCCCAGCATCTGTAGACTTTCTCGTTTAATGTCGATTGGAGTGGCATGGTTAGTGTGATGCCAGCAAGCGGGGTTCGAATCTGCCGCTGTCTATAGGGAGTTTGTACATTTTCCTGGTGACCAGCATGGGTTTCCTCACCCTCTCCAAAAACATATAGGGTTGGTCGGCTAAAAAAATGGGGTGTTATGGGGCAGCGTGGGCTAGAAGGGCAGAGTTGCTAAAATTAAAAAGGTGCAAGTCTGAGAAAAGAGGAAGTAGTTGAAGAGGAATTCTGAGAAGGATTTTTCACGCACGACGTGGAGGGTACTGCCAGAACAGGTCGTGATTATTCTGTTTAAGTGTACTTAAACAGGTTCTTCTAGGCAGAAGAGCATTTAGTCCTAACATGGCTAAATAAAGGTTCCATTATTGTCATGTAATACTGCATTTAGGATGAAACATGCATGAAATTCTTGGGCAAAAGGGTTAGCACAGACATGATGGGCCAAAATCATTGCATCAGTGCTCTACAATCTATGACTATTCTCTGAACTGAAATAAGCAATAGAGCGCAACGCTATTGCAGCGCCAGCGACCCGGGTTCGAATCACGCGCTGTCTGTAAGGAGTTTATACATTCTGCCTGTCACCTGCCTGGGTTTCCTCTGGCTGCTCTGGTTTCCTCCCACCGTTCAAAACATACAGGGTTCAAAGATTAATTGGGGTATTTGGGCGGCCCGCCCTCGTGGGCTGAAAGAGCCTGTTTACCGTGCTGTATGTCTAAATTAAAATTAAAACAAATGAGAAATTAACAATAAACAGGCACTGGACATTTTAAAAAAAATACATTGGATTAATTTCTCTGTCTCTGGTAATTAATTACTCCGTTTTAAATGAGACTCATTATGGACATCAATGAGAATAGATGTATCAAAGTTAAAGGGATCAATCTGTGACCCGTGAAATGTGCAAATCTTTGCAAAGCCTAACATCAAGGACGGTGTTTTAAACGAAGTTAAAGAAAATCAGAAAGGGAAGCAACAAAGTTACTGATAAATACCTTCAATGTTTAAATGTTAAGGGCAAAGATTTATCTCTTAACAGTGAGGGTGGCAGAGTAGCCCAGCAGGTTGGGCTGTTGCCTCTCAGCAGCAGAGACTCGAGACCAGCAATGCTGAGTTTGTATGTTCTCTCTGTGACTTCATGCTTGATTCCCCCCGAGTTCCTCCGGTATATCCTGGTTTACCTTTCTGGAGCAACTTAAATTTAGGCATACGACACAATTAACCTACAACCTCCATACAATTTAAGGATGGGAGGAAACCGGAGCACCCGGAGGAAGCCCATGCAGACATGGGGAGAACGTACAAGCTCCTTACGGACAGCACCGGATTCAAACCCGGTTCGCTGGCACTAAAATAGCTAACTACTAGGCTAACTGTCCCACCCTTTGTTGGCTGTTAAACAGCCTGACTCGTGCTTAGCCTGCAACAGGTTCAGAATGAACACCGTGTTACGTGCTCGGTGGAGGTCCAACTGTACAACTTACTTGCACTTCCTAAACACCATCCGCCTCCGTGCATGTAAATGACTGCCCGCCTCAGTCCTGGGTCCCGACTGGCCGGCTCGTAGACACGGACGGCAACCTCATCAAAGGTGGTGTCCAGCACGGTGACATTTTCATCGGATACAGGCCCAACCATCTCTGCCTCGGTCAGCAGCATCATCACCCCCATGTAGTCCTTCAACCCAATGAATTCAGACAGCTCAGCCTAGAATAGAGCACAGGTATCCAGGTCAGTCCAACCACCAGCATTCAGAAAGCCTTTAGACACAGGAGTGGAATTAGGCCATTCAGCCCTTCGAGTTTACCCTGCCATTCCATTGTGGCTGATTTACTATCCTTTACAATCCCTTTCTCCTGCCTTCTCCCTGCCATTCCTGATTTCCTTCCTAATCAAGAACCTATCGAACTCTATCTTATATAGACCCAATGATTTACCCTCCACAACCGTCCATGGCAATGAATTCCACAGGGTCACCAACATCTGAATATAGAAATTCCTCCTTATCTCAGGATAGTTTGATAGATAATCAATAACCAGCAAGTATTTATTTCCATCCATGTGGAACAGATCAGTCTTAACTTCCTGCCATGGCTCCGCTGGTATGTCACTTCTCATCATGGGTTCCTTTGTCTGCTTTGTGCAATGTTTCAAACAGGTCTCCCAGCTTAAAACCATCCTGTCAATGTTAGCATTTATCCCTGGCCACTAAACAGCAGTTCGGGCCCTCCTCTTGCATTTTTTTCCATTCCAAGGAGGCCCTCATGCACCCTTTTCAGCATCTCTTGTCTCAGTGATTGAGGAATGACAATTCTGCTCTAAGTAGAAGCCCATTGACAACACTCAGCTTAACTCTGATGTTGTAGCATGGCTGACATTCACCTCTAGGCCATTCTTCATTCAGATTCTTGATGACCTTCTGTAGAAACGCGTCCTGTTCTGTTTCAGCGACGATCAGCTTGGATGTCAGATACGGGAAGAGATTTCATGATCAGGTTCACGCGGAGATTCACATCTGTTTCTGTGGAACTCTTATTGTGTGCCTCGCTCTGTGTCGTTGCCCTGGATAGCGCATCAGCTAACGCAATAAGTTTACCTGGTGTGGACACCAATTTAAAATCTTAATGTTGTAGCTTCATCATCAGTCTTTGGATTCTCGGCGACATTCTTTGAGATTTTTCTTGATTATGGCTATGAATGGCTTGTGGTCTGTCTCTGCCACAAATGTTCAAAAACCATACACATAGCTGTGGAATTTCTCGTCCATTGACCAGACCAAGACACTCTTTCTTGATCTGTGCATATCAACATTCAGATGTGGTCATCTTCTTTGATGCGTATGCGACTGGCCTCCTATCTTCTCCCACAGCCTGAAGTAGTATGGCACCTATTCCATCTTTCGAAGCGTCCGTAGATATTTTCACCCTTCTGGATATGTTAAAAGACATCAAAAGTACTGGTTCCATAGTTAGAATAAACTTATTCGTTCCCCATTCTTCCTCCTGGTTGTCTGTCCACTTGAATTCACATTTGTCCTGTGACAACTTCTTTAGGTACATTGTTTTGGAAGACTGGTTTGGTATGAATTTACCAACGAAACTGATCATCCCAGCACTCTCAATATGCCTTTTTTGTCAGTGGGTCTGGGCATCTCTAAAATTACTTTCACCTTGCTCTTTTCTGGCTCCAAACCTGGCTCTGACAGTTTATTTCCCAGAAAGGTGATTTCCTTCACATCAAGCTAACGTTTTTCTCTGTTTAACTTCAATCCATATTTCTAGGTTCATTGTAGCACTTTGGTGAGCCTCTCGTTGCGATGTTCTTATGTGGATCCACATAGGATTATTTCATCCATGTACACATGTACCCCATTTATGCTCTCTGTAATGTGCTCCATTGTCCTGTGGAACACTTCCGGAACAGATGCAATTCCAAAAGGAATCTTCAGACACGAGTAACAGCCAAACAGAGTATTAACTGTACAGTATTTTTTGCTATCTTCTTGCAGTTTTATTTGCCAAAAGCCCTGGGATGCATCAAATTTAGTGAAAAATTACACTTGTAATTTATCCCTAGTTGGAATATGATCATGTTCTCTCTTTAGATTGGCATTAAAGTCTTTTTGGTCCATGAACACGCGTAGGTCACTGTTCTCTTTTTGACACACATCATTGAATTCCCCCATTCTGAAGGCTCCTCCACTTTCTTTACGACCCCCTCATTCAGCTGAGTTCTTGCTTGAGCTTTTCTTTTAGTGGCGCTGCCCATTGTAGGTTTTGAGCTGTACAGGATTTACATGGATGTATGGCTTTATCTTCATTGCCCTGATGTCACCCTCACAGCTCAAATGAACCTATGCTTCTGTGTCCAGCTCGAAAGGAATATTTGCTGTATTTGTATGCAATGCACAATCCACTTATCCTGCTCAACTCTGTTCACACTTCAGTATCTGTTGTATATAGTTTTTCTGTACTACCATGCCCATGAAAAGTGTGTCACTGAGAGCAGTTTCTTCTATAGTGTGCACAGAGTGCACATTTTCACTTCTGTTTAGTTTCCCTTTGGAAAAAAATTCTGCCCTTTGTACTTATTACAGACTTTTCCACAGGCCGGGCATCGTTTTGGCTCGTGTTGAGTGCCACATTGTTTACAAATGAATGTCTCTCCTTTTTATTGTTACCTATGTCTCATTTTTTATATGTGTAGATACACACTATGGCCAAGCCTTAGTTTTCACTGGCTTTTGCACTCTCACCGAACTTTTTCACGTGCTGACAAGGCGCATCTTCACAGCTCCAGCTGAGGGAAGCAGTAGGCCTTTTTATGGTGCAACCCCGCATTAAAATAAAAATAAAAGGTGAATTCACCTTTTTTTCTGGAGAAGGCCTACAAGGCGGATCCAGCATTGCCTTCACAGAAGCAGCATCAGTCTTGCAGAGCTGGGGGGCGAGTAGTGCAGTAAGCACCGCCTGTCACCATGACGTCATCCATTCGCACCAGCAAGTGAAAAATTAACATAGACATTCCCATCCACCCAAAAGAACAAAAAAACTTTAGCCAGCGTTAATATGTACGGAGTAATGAGGTGATCGATGTGAGTATTAAGTATCGGAACACACTGAGTGCTTTAAAATTGATGCTCCTGGGTCGCAGGCTGACAATGTCATCGCAACGTCATGAGACTGCCCCTTCGTAGCTGCTTTCATTCCACCTCTGTGTATCCCCCAGGCGGATCAGAGTTTGCCTGCTGAATCAGGCCTCAGAGATTTCTTGAAGCCAAGTGAAGTGATGTAAAGGTGGAGAATATCCACCTTTACATTCGCTTTTTTCCCCCCACTATAAAACGGCCTTTTGTCCCTTGCAGCAACCTCTCTCTTTCACTTTCTTATCAATGATCCTGAACACAAATTATCACGGATCATTGAATCTTGCAGTGATACAAAATTGCATGTTCTTGCTTTTAACTTCAAGTCCATTAAGAGTATCAAAGTTTTCTGCCTGAAGCTGTGGGCGCAAATGAAACACATAACTCTCAAACGTTTCATTTTACTTTGGTGAACAGTGTTCATCAAACACCTCGATAACCTTGTCAAACTTGTCCCGGCCTTCTGCATCAGCAAAACCACATGTACTTTAGTGCTCGAGGTCCCACCACGGTAGCAGTGCAATCTTCCATGCATCCAGTTTTCTATAGAGTCCAATGGCTTTCAGGTACAGCATGAATATTCGTTTGAACAACCTCCACTCATGGTCGACATTTCCAGTATAATTTACAGCAACAGGATCCTTCACACTTTCCGTTTCTCAGCTGCTATATCGACTGATGTTTCTTCCACTCCTGTGCACATTGCACACTCCTAGTATCATGTGATGTTTATTTTATTGAATGAAGAAACTTGAATTCTTTTAAAACAACTATATTTTATTAGCTAAAGAAGTCGAAGCTTCAACAAACTAGTCTCAGACTCCTTCTAGTGATCCGGCGTGTCACTAGCACCACAGGTCACCTACAGGTTCCTTTCAAATCTTTAATCTCTGTCTTCTAGTTTTACATTCCACTACCCTGAAAAATTGACCTAATCTGCAATCTTCAAACTTCCATATGGTCCCCCCATGCAGCCTCCTATTCTCCAAAGAAAAAAGAAATGACCCATCCTATCCAGCCACTTAGTATAATTCAGGCTGCCAATCTTAATTGGCACAAACTTGCTTGACCTCATTTTGCCTTGGGATTGGGTAATTGTACATTCTTTGCTGACATGCCCAATATGCAGCAGGAACGGAGCGATGATGAATGTTCGAGGATGATAAATCCAATGGAGTCCATATAAATTATAGTAATCACTGTAAAGCAAACCATTAGGCTGCTAATTTCTGCATACCTTACCCACACAGGATCAGAATTTATTGTCATGAACAAATCACAAAATTTGTTGTTTTGCAACAGCGTCAGAGTGAAAAAATTTATGTAAACCACATTTCAAAATAAATTAAAATAGTGCAAGATAAAGAAAAAGTGAGGTGGTCTCTGTAATTCATTGTTCATTCAGAAATCAGATGGCAGAGAGGAAGAAGCTGTCCTTGTGCCGCTGAGTACTTCATCTTCAGACTCCTGTAACTTTTTTCTGATGGTAGCACTGTGAAAAGGGCATGGCCTTCAGGGGTCCTCGAGGAAAGAGGCTGCTTCCTTAAGACACCACCTTTTGTAGTTGTCCTCGATGAATACTGGTACCTGTGATGCCGCAGGCCGAGTTAGCCACCCTCTAGAGATATTTTCTGTCCTGAGTGTTGGCACCTCCATACCAGACAATGATGCCACCAGCCAGAATAGGCACTCCATGGTACACGAGTGTCTTCGATGATGTACCGAATCTCCTCACCAAAAGTACAGCCGCTGGCAGGCCCTCGATGTGATTTCATCGACCCAGAGGCTCCAGGACTGATCCCCAGAGATGTTGGCACCCAGGAATTTGAAGTTCTTGACCCTCTCCACTGCGGACCCCTCGATGACATTAACCAACTATCCGTTTCTGCAATGTTTGAAAGAAAAGCGTTCCGCAGGATCCAAAATTTTACTTGCTGTTCTTACACCAAACGGAAATGTTGAAGATCTGGTGCCACCTGGAGCCATCTCAGAACAGTGCAACCATTACGAGCAGCCGTAATCACATTTTAAACTCAGGAATAGTTGAGAAATAATCTGATTTATGTGAGCCTCTAGGAAACTGTTGAATTAGATAAAGAGTTAAAGGAGAAAGTCTGCAGATGCGCAAAAGTGCTGACGAAATCTCGACCTCTAGCAGCCTCCATCCTCAAGGACCCCCACCACCCAGGCCATGCCCTCTTCTTACTGCTACCATCAGAAAGGAGGTACAGGAGTCTGAAGACAAACACCCAGAGGCACAAGGACAGCTTCTTCCCCCTCCGCCGTCAAATTCCTGAATGAACAATGAACCACGGACACTGCCTCACTTTAACTAGTTTTCTCACCCTAACTAGTTTTCTCAGCCTATTTATTTATTTATTTATTTTTGAAATGTAATCTTTAGCAATATTGGCACTGTAAAACAATGAATTTTGTGGCATGTTCAGGACAATAAATTCTGATTCTGAAAGTCAGCAGGTTACGCAGCGTCCATAGGAAGCAAACTCGGTGCCTGAGTTCTTCGTCAAGGTATTGGCAAAACAGCAGGCAGGCTCCTGAACAAAAAGATGAGGGGGTGGAGAGGAGGGATGAAAGAGCAAGGGGAGGAGCACAGGCAGGCGAGGGGTCACAGGTGGATGTGGGTGTTTCAAGTTTCCCTTTATTGTCATGTAATAATGCGTAAACATACATGATATATTTTAACTTCTGTCTGCCACAAGGCAAAGAGTCACTATGAGCATTGCCCAGCATTCCCTAACAATGGGAGAAAGTAAAAGAGAGTCCCTTCAGAGACACTAGGCCTTTTTATAGTGGGGAGAAAAGGGTGAACATAAAGGCAAATATTCTCCCCCGTTACATCGCTTCACTTACCTGGTTGAAGGCTCCTAGGGTGGATTCAGCAGGCAAACTCCGATTCACCTAGGGTGGGGGGGGGTGGGGGGAGTACACTTAGAGGTGGAGCCACGTAGCTTCCATGAAGGCACTATTTTTAAAATCATATCCTTAATAAAGCTGATTGCATTGCGCAGGAGGTCTGCCCGAGTCCTAAGTCTGCTTGGACCGATTTCCACCAGTGCTCTTACCTGCTCTTTGGTCACCATTTCAGGGATAGGCCCCTTTTCCTTCTTGGTGCGCACGTTTGATGTCGCAGCGACGGGTGGCACTATTCCATTCGCCCCGCCTCCCTCAGCTTCGGAAGACACCTCCCAATGCTACTGAACTGAAAGCAACGCTGGATCAGCCATTATAGGCCTTCTCCATAAAAAGGTAAATTCACTTTTTTGTTTGCTGATCCCTTTAAAAACGACAATGCACCATAAAAAAAAGCCTTCTGAATGCCTATAGATTCACCCGCACCCTCAATGGGCCTGTTAAAAAAATAGTCTACTGGGAAATAAATGGGGATCTGAGAGTTAGCATGGATGCGATAGCCAAAAAGGTAGTTGTCATCAGGAAATATATGTAAAATGCAATTGACAACAGCCTGCCTTTATCTTGTGAAAAGAAAACAGTCCTCAAGTTAATAGATTGCAGTGATGGGTGACACAGTTGGAGTAGCGGTTAGCACACCTTTAAAGCGCCAGCAATTTGGATCAAACTTGGGTTCGAATCCCACGCTGTCTGTAAGGATTTGTAAATTCTCCCCACGTCTGCATGGGTTTTCTCTGGGGGCTCTTCAAAAATGTACCGGGGTGTAGGTTTAAATTTATTGGCATGGACTCATAGGGCTGAATTGGCCTGTAACAGTGCTGTATGTCTAAAAAAAATGTGCTGCAAACTCTACTGAAATAAACTGTGGGTCATTTTCTCACACCATGCTCATTCGGAAAATCATGGCCAAATGGAGAATGACAGCTGTGGTCTTCGTTCAGGAAGATGGAGAACCATTGGGCAAACTTCGGGCAATTACGAGAGGCTGCAGATGCTGGAACCTGAAGTTAGAAATAATGTGTTGGAGGAACTCTGTGTTGGTGGGAGAAATAACATTTCAATGATGAAGGGTTCCAGGCCAAGACGTTGACCATCCCTTATCTCCCAATGATGCTGCTCGGCCTGCTGGGTTCCTCTGGCACACTGTTGTTAAAACCAACTTTAAGTTTGACCGTCTCCAAATGTTATTCATATCCTGTTACAAGGATATGGATAGATCAGTGGTTTTTAACCTTTTTTTTTCTATAGATGCCATATAATTCACAATGTGACCACATGGCCAAAGAAGAAGAAAGAAAAAAAGAAGTGAACCAGTGTGGACTCGAAAGGCCAATATGGCCTGTTTCCACTCCGTAAATGGTTAGATGGTTACCTTCACACAAGGTCTGTCTGGCATCTTGATGTTCAACAGAGCCTCCTGTTGTTACCTTGTCTATGTTGAGGCAAACGCCTCACATTTTCATGTGAAGTTGTTCACTCCTACATTGGCTCCTGGACACAATTTTTTTTTTTCATTTTTAATTTTAACAATCTGGCTCATACCAGACCGGTCAGCACACTTTGCACCACACCTCTACAGAAATTTGCCAGGGTTTC
This sequence comes from Narcine bancroftii, assembly GCF_036971445.1. Lineage (NCBI taxonomy): Eukaryota > Metazoa > Chordata > Chondrichthyes > Torpediniformes > Narcinidae > Narcine > Narcine bancroftii. The sequence goes on along the minus strand of NC_091477.1, from coordinate 118,023,570 downwards.
GGATTTTGAACCATCATCAGTGTTATTTTGGCACTGCCATGGATTTCAGCTGCATTGTCTTTATCTGATATCTGTCGAATAAAGGATATACATCTCAACATTGATGAGGGACCAAGGGATGATGCCAGCTGAGCGAGCCAATCTTTGGCTACAAGATGTAAAGCAACTTCGATAGATAGCAATTCACAAGACGATCTGGCTTAAAAAAACTACTTCAAAGAACCGAACTAATTGGGGAAAAGAGTGGCCATATTAGCATTTCTAATGAAATACATTTAACAGAACAATCCACTGGAAAAGGCCCCCCATTGAGTGACCAGAGTGAAAAATAGAAAGGTTTGCATTTCTAATTGCTTCTTTCATAAAATTTCAAGAGTTCTGCACTGAAGGAATGCACTGTTAGAATCGAGGCAACAATTTTCTGTAAGGAATTCTTGTAAAGAGGTAACTGAGTGTGTTAATGGGATGTGGTGGACAGTAACATGGGTGCGTCAGGGGTGCAGAGCTCATTTTTTTTTTTAGGCGCAGGAGCTCACCAAAATTGATCAGATATCCTAATGCTATTAGTGGTATTTTTCCCCAGCAGGCCACCACCCCCTCTCCTATCCTCCACCCTAATACCCCCTTCCATCAAATCCCCTGCACTCAGAGTCGGCGTGAGAACAAACCTAACAGAGGGGCATTAGGGGTAACCGCAGGGTGGACACTGGTGTTTCTATGCAAAATAGCGTCTATGGCAGGGGTGGCCAATGCGTCAAAATAAATGGTGGCAGGGAGGTCTTGCGAGACCTGGCCTCGGTGGCTGCCGTTGTAGAACGGGTAGGATGAGGAAGGAGGATGAGTGCACTGGTCATGGAAGAAACACGATCCTTGTATGTCCAGAATAGCGCTCAGCTGGTGGAGAGCGGTGGGCACCCTGTAGCCACTGTTAAATTCCCCACTAGTTAAAATTCCCCGCTTGTTTATTTTGCCTCTTTTTTGTTACAGAGGTGCCAGAGCAGCATTCTGGTGAGGTCCAACTGTACTGCAACCCGTCGATGTATGGGACACAGGTCCAAAACGCAAGAACCCAAATGGAATCCATGCAGAAAGTTGCATCTGAAAGTAGTTTGGGGTAATGAGGGGATGAAAGTTTATGGGAGATGTCAGGGTTAAGTTTCTTTTTATACAGAGAGCACCTGGAATGCATTGCCGGGTGTGGTGGTGGAGGCTGGTATAATAGGAGCGTTTGAAAGACGTGGATGAAAGGAGAATAGAGGGTTATGAGGTAGGGAAGGTTCCGTGTTTTTAGTAGCTTTATGTAGGTCAGCACAACATTGTGCCCGAAGGGCCTGTACTTTAATTTTTACAATTTAGACATACAGCATGGTAACAGACCATTTTGGCCCATGTGTCTATGCCATCCAATTAACCTACACCCCAGCACATTTTGAACAGTGGGAGGAAACCGAAACTGCAGGGGAAAATCCACACAGACACTGGAGAACATACAATTTGAACCCCGGCCTTAATCACTAATGCTGTAAAAGGTGTGGCACGAACCGCTAGGCCAACATAGAAGACTGTGTTGTAGTGTTTCTATGTTCTCTCTTCTAAGGTTGAGGATTCCTTTCATGTTCAAAAGTCTGTGACCAGAGCAGGGATTAGGTTTGCTGTGTCCATCAAAAATATGAATGAAATATGAGGTGGTACGATTAATGAGTTCGTGGATGACTCAGTGATTGGTGGTTTTGCTGAAAGCAAGGATGGTATTCTCCGCTGCAGACCACATTGATCAGTCAAAGAGGAGGGCAGAGAAACAGAACATTGAATTTAACGCAGAAAAGCATGAGATGATGCATTTTGGAGCATGATCCAGGTTAGGATATAGATAAGGTATATAGGTGTTCCTAAGGGACATAGGAATTTTAGTCCATTGATATCTGAAGGTAACAGCAGAGAAGAATAAAGATAGTTAAGACATACGGGATGACAGCTAAAAATGCAAAAGCAGTTTGATAATGAAGCCTCTTTGTATATTAATAGCTGGGCCTCACCGAATTATTGTGTACTATTCTGGTTGGCACATTACAAGAAGGGTGTAATTGCACTGGAGGAGATTCACCAGGATGTTGGCCAAGATTAAACATTCAGTATGAGTCGATGTCTGAATTTTTATTTTGCTGGAGGACAGGTAGAGGCAAAATGGAGGTGTATTTTGAACCACTTCACTCCCTCCCTCCCTTTTTCCTCTCCAAATATAAATGGTGAATCGTACAATTATGGGCCCCTCCTGACTTGGCAGAGCCAATTCCTTTAAGCAAAGTCAGACCGGCTCATCCTGTTACCTTTTGGCTTGCTTCCAGCATTCTTTACCAGCAGGTTAACTGCGCTGGGTGGGTCACATCTCCAGAATGGAGGACCATCGCCTTCCCAAGATCGTGTTATATGGCGAGCTCTCCACTGGCCACTGAGTCAGAGGTGCACCAAAGAAGAGGTACAAGGACTGCTTAAAGAAATCTCTTGGTCCCTGCCACATTGACCACTGCCAGTGGGCTGATCTCGCCTCCAACCGTGCATCTTGGCGCCTCACAGTTCGGCGGGCAGCAATCTCCTTTGAAGAAGACTGCAGAGCCCACCTCACTGACAAAAGACAAAGGAGGAAAAACCCAACACCCAACCCCAACCAACCAATTTTCCCTTGCAACCGCTGCAACCGTGCCTGCCTGTCCCGCATCGGACTTGTCATTCACCAACGAGCCTGCAGCAGACGTGGACATAGCCCTCCATAAATCTTCGTCCATGAAGCCAAGCCAAAGAAAGAACCTGTTATTGTGTGTCATTACATCTAATTGAGTGGCTTTCTGCCAACACTGGCCAGCAGGGTGGCCCAGATAGTCTCACTGAGGCTCCACCACTCCAACGACCCGCGATGAATCCTGATCTCTGGTTTTTGATGCGTGGTGTCTGCATGTCCTCCCTCTGACCAGCAGGGCTTCTGCCAGATGGATTCATTCCCTCCCATGTCCCAAAGTTGAGCTGGTAGTTTAACTGGGTGGACGAGTTTACCTCTTTGGGCAGATAAGTGACAAAAGAAAGGAGAGGTGACTGGCATGCAGAGAGAGTTGCAGGGTTAAAGGGGAAAATAAGGAGTGAAAAGGGGAGAGTTTTGTTGAGAACCAACATGGCCTCAATGGGATGGTTCATTTCATCACTTGGATAGTGGTAACTGTTACCTCTGATGAAGGAGATTATGGGTTCAAACCCTATTCCAGAGCTCCTGAAGGTGGGTTGGCAATACTCAGCCAGTACTGGAATACTGGAAGTCCTGATGGAGAGATGTTAAAGGGCCTGTCAACTTTATTTGGTCAGAAGAGTTTTACAGCACACAAAAATGCCCTTCAGTCCAACCTGGTTGTGCTGACCAAGTTATCTACTTGAGCACTGCATTCAGCCCATAACTCTCCAAACTTTTCCAATCCAGGTACCTGTACAAATATCTCTAAAACATTGCAACTGCCCCCTGAACTATAAACAATAAACTTAATCATAGATTCATTTAAGGACTGTTAAATATTTATTTTCTCTATTGCAGAGTTTGTTTGCATTTCCTTCTTGTTTGCATTTTTCACTGTTATACACGTATCTTCTCTTGAGTACAGTTTTTTTTTGCACTACTCCCAAGTAGAAATTTTCCCTGGCCCACAGGAAAAAGAATCTTAGGGTTGCATGTGATGTGTATGTACTCCAACAATAAATCTGAATTTTGTACCCTCCTCAACCACCCTCTGGCAACTTATTCCACATGGCCACCACCCTCCGGGTAAAAAAAAATGGAGCCCCTCAGATCAATTTTAAATTTTTCATCTCTTACTTCAATCGGTGCCCTTGAGTTTTAAGGCCTTTTCACATTGGCAAACCGTTAAATTGGCACGTGAATGACCCATTTTGAAATACCAGTAGGGCTGTTCACACTGGACCAAGGAAAACTGGTTCTATGTACCCTTTCACATTACCAGCCCAGTATCTCAGAGATAAGAGGAGCCCATCCTCCAGCGGTAGCATCCTGAGTGACATATTATGTACTCACAGGAAGTGAACGTGTGGGTATTATGAGTGAGAAAACAGATTCAATGGGTCTCAAAAGCAAGGACTCTTTCCACACTGTGGTCATTTAATGTACATTATTGGAGTGTTTTATTTACAGAAGTACCTGTTTGGCCACAGAGAGTAGAATTTTGGTGCATATATACATTGTAATTATGTTTTTGGCAATAAACTCATCATCATCTTTCAAATGCATCCATTCTTTATCTTAAAATTTAAATTAAAATGTACAGCCCAGGAATAGGCCCTTCTGGCCCACAAGCCCATCCCCCGCAAATACAACCCCAATGTGTTTTGAAGGGTGAGAGGATTCCTGAGCCCCCTGGAGGAAACCCACACAGACATGGGGAGAGCGTACAGACAGCGCCGGATTCGAACCCCGGGTCATTGGTGCTGTAACTGCTATATTAACCATGCTGCCAATTGTAGGTCATCCCAGATAAACTTGTCTGAATTACTCTAAAGAGCTACCAAAACTGGTGGGGAGAGGAATATTTACGCACATTAATTGGAGATTTTTATTGATATTCTTATCCATTACATTCACGGCTGGCAAATCCAGCATTTATCGTTTCTTCCCTTGCCTGGCGATGGTGAATCATCTTCAACTGCTGTAGCGTGTTGTTGGGGGGATTTATACTGATTAGACTTGGTGATAGAGGATAAAATATGTTAAGAGCTGTTTAACTGGAAAAATCATTGAACTGATTGAGCCATTATCTTGAAGTCAAGAGGGGGAAGACAAAGACCCTTCAAATGACCATGTGAATAGTGTCCACCACAGATCTGTGTTGGGGCTACAGCTCTTGATCCTATTTGTGCAGTGAGACAAAAAGCCATCAAAGGCAACAATAAATAAAAGACTGGGGACACTGGAAATCTGAAATAAATGCAAAACTGTGATTAAAGTCACCAGAATGGATAACATTGGTCCTCTCTGAACATGCAGAATGACCAGCTGAGTACTCCCAGAATTTTCAGCTTATACTCTCTTTAACCAGAATAATTATTGGAAATAATATTTTTAAAATTTTTACTTTTAGACATACAGCACGGTAACAGGCTATTTCGGCCCATGTTGCCCAATTTATACCTCATTAACTTACATCTCAATAAGTTTTGAACGGTGGGAGAAAACCGAAGCCTCCAGAGAAAACCCACAAAGCCCACAGGGAGAATGCGTGGTAAATTGATTAAATCAGGCAGAGGTTTAGTCCATGGAATTCAGAAGATTGAGCAGTGATTATGATTGCAGTTTTGAAGATACTAAGGGGAGTTGATGGGGTAGAAAGAGCCAGCTTTTTCCATTGAACGAGGAGTCTGAGAGTGGAGTTTGAAACATGGAGCAAGACTTTTTAAGCAATGGAGTTTGGAAAGATTTGTCCCTCACAAGATGAGATGATAGTAGGTCCGTTCTTAATTTTGAAACTTACACATACATCACGGTAACAGCCCCTTCAGCCCACAAACCCATGCCCCTCAAATACACCAATTAACCTACAATCCCCGTTTTTCAAAGGTGGGAGGAAACCAGAGCACCCTGAGAAAACCCACCCAGACACTTGAATAACATACAAACTCCTCACAGACAGCCGCCAGATTCTAACAAGGGTAGCTGGCGCTGTAACTAACCATGCCAAATAACCTACAATCCCAATACGTTTTTAAAAGGGTGGGAGGAAACCGGAGCATCCTTCAGTAAAACTGATAAACTGAAATTGATAGATGTTTGAAAACCAGAGAAAGGGAGATAAACAGGGGAAAAGGGAAGTGAATGGAATAAGGATCTGGCTGGGAATGTTAAATGGTCTGCCTTTGGACTCACTTCATTAGATTTCTATAATCATTATTATTAGCTGACCTTTTTACCCCATTTGACATTAACCTATTAACACTTCCCAACAAAAGGTAGACAGAAGGTGAGTGGAGAAACATTTAGGAGAGATGTCAGAGGTATTTTTTTTAAAAACAGAGATTCCCGGACACATTGCCGGGAAGAGAAGGAAAATGACTCCAAACGTCAACATGAGTGGGGTGGTTATATTGCTGGATTAACAATGCAGAGAGTGTAAATTCAAATTCTATTGTTTTTAAATCCAGGAAGGTTGTCAAGCATCCTTTAAGGAAATAAATTTGCTATTGAATCGGAATCAGAATCAGGATTTGTTGTCATGAACAAGTCATAAAATTTGGTGTTTTGCGGCACCGTCAGAGTGTAAACGTTCATATTATAAACCATCTTACAACATTACTATAGAAAGAAAAAATTCTAGTGCACAAAAAGTAAAGCAGTGTCTGATTATTCAGGAATCTGATGGCAGCAGGGAAAAACCTGTCCCTGTTCCACTGAGGGCTCGTATTTAGGCTCCTGCATTTTTTCCCTGATGGTAGCAGAGTGAAGAGGGTGTAGCCTGGGTGTTTGTGCTCTTTGAGGATCGAGGCTGCTTTTTTAAGGCACTGCCTTATGTAGATGTCCCCAATGGAGTGAAGTCTAGTGCCTGTGATGTTGCAAGCTGAGTTAACAGCCCTCTGGAGTTTTTCCTTGCCCTGAGAGTTCGTGCCTCCATACCAGGCAGTGATGCAACCAGCCACAGTACACCTGACGTACCAAATCTCCTCAGACACCTCACAAAGTATAGCCACTGGTGAGCCTTCTTTGTAATTGCGTCAACATGGAGGCTCCAGGCCAGATGGTGACACCAGGAATCTGGACATCATGTGACTTTATTTTGAAATAAAGTGTCTGGTACAATCTATACTCCAATGAATACAGTCCAAGAGCTGCTAAACATTCCATATGTTACCAGGAATCATCCTGGCAATCTTCTTTCCGGCATCATTACATCCCTTCTAAGACAAGGGGTCCAAAACTGCACACAATACTCCAAATGAGGACCAACCCGTGCCTCGTAGATCCTCATCAACACCCCTTGACTCTTAGACACTATTCCTCTTGAAATGAACGTCAACATAGCATTTGCTTTCTTCACTGCCATCCAACCTGGTGGTTAACCTTTTAAGTTATCCAGCATGAGGACCCCCAAGTTCTGAATTTTGAATTTTCTCCCCATCCAATCTGCCTGGCTGACTCCTGCTCCTATTTCTCATGTTCTGATTAGGAAGGTGTCCTTACCAGAGCCAACCAGCGGCACCTACTCACCAACAGCTTCCTCGTCATTGTCTTTCAACAGGAACACTTTGTTCCAGACCTCAAAGAACACTATGGCACAGAAACAGGCCCTTTGGCTCCTCTAGTTCTTCCCCAACAATTTATTCTGACTCATTCCATTGTCCTGCACCCAGGACGGTGGGACCAGGCACCATCGGCAGCCATGGTGCAAACACAGACCAAGAAACCTCATTCCAAAGGAAAGGCAAGATTGCCTTGACATCCAGGCAACAATTGTCCAATTCAAGCATCAGGGGGCTCTGATAAAACAAGATAATGGAGCATCAAAGAAAAAGAAACACTTTCAATGGCTGGAGTCACACCTCAGACTAAGGAAGGTGGCTGTAATTGTTGAAGGTCAACTTTACTAGTTCCAAATCATCATCATGGGGTTCCTCAGGGCACAGTCTGGGACTCCACTAACTGCTTCATTTATTTTCCTTTCACCGTGTCAGAAATCTTAATGCATGTTGACAATTACACAATTTTCAAAGGCATTTTAATTGTTTATCGTCATGTGTACTGAGATAGAGTGAGCATACTTTATTTTGTGTGCTATCCAGACAACTCTACTCGCTCACAGTACAACAGCTAGGACAAGAATAGAAACAGAGTAGGGAATTAGGTAAAAGTACAGGATATAACGGTAAAGAGAAATGTTAACTATTGTGAGGCATCGTTCAAAATTCTGATAACGGCAGGAAAGAAACTGCTTGAATCTGGAGCTATGAGTTTTCAAATTCATGCATTTTCTGTTCAACAGGATGGAGAGAAGAGAGTGTGACTGGGGTGAGACGAGTCTTTTGATACAATGGTCGCTTTCCCTTGGCGGAAAGAGCTCATAGAAGACTTGCCAGCAGCTATACTTTGTGAGGTATTTGGGGAGATTTGTAGGTCTCTGATATTGCTCGAAAACTTCTACAGGTGTATCGTGGAGAACATTCTGGTTGGTTGCATCACTGTCTGGTACAGAGGTGCCAATGCTAAGGACAAGTTTAAAAACTCCACAAGGTCGTTAACTGGGCCAGACTCATCGCGGGCACCAGACTTCACTCCATCGAGGACATCTACAAGAGGCGGAATCTTAAGAAAGCAGCCTCTATTATCAAAGACCCCCCCCCCCCACCCCACTATCCAGACCGTGCCCCCTTTATCGGGAAAAAAGGTACAGGAGTCTGAAGATGACCAATCAGCAGAACCAGGACAAAACAACAATTCGTTGCAAAACAACGAATTTCAGGACGTGTCCATGACAATAAATTCTGAATCTCATTCTGATATGGAATCAATAAGAGAAGAAGTTGGTTTGTATAATGGCTAGAACTGTTTCCACAACTCTCTAAAGTTTCTGGCAATGTATCAGAGAAACATTGAAAACAGATGCAGGAGAAGGCCAATCAGCCCTTCAGGCCTGCACCACCATTCAAACCATATGGCTGATCATTTACTTTCTGTGCCCTATTCCTGCTTTCTCTCTGTGGCTTTAATTCCTCAGCCAAAAGGCTACGTCCAATTTCCTTTTGAATATATCTAATGAACTGGCCGCAACAACTTTCTGCGGTAGAGAGTTCCACAAATTCACAACTGTCTGACTGAAGGTTTCTCCTCATCTCAGTCCCAAATGGCTGACCCCCTTAACCTTACACTGATACTTTGTTCTGGACTTTCCCAACATTCTTCCTACATCTAACCTGTCTTGTGTGACAGAGTATATATAAATGTTTTTGGGAGATAAATTGGGAAAGGTTTGTTAGACTAGGTTACATACAAACTCTTTAAAACAAATCTTATTTGAAATACTGGAGCTCTGCCCCATGCTAGATATATTGGGGCCTCAGAGCATTTGCAAGAGCTTTGAGGAGTGCTCAAGAGTCTTCACTAATGGACTGTTGTTTACAAAAGGCAACAGATGAAAGGTCTTGTTGGAGCCACAGATGGTCTGGAAGAGAACTTGTTGTTCAAAGAGGGTCATGTGGTTTTGCAAGCCGAGAGAGTCAAACAGGCTTTCTCTCAGGGGGAGGGGGAGGGAAATCACTTCCACAGTGTTACAGCCAGCAGAAGTAGCTGGGACTGGAACAAGACAAGCTGGCAAGCTTGTGGAAAGCCTTTTTGGAGGATGGCCTGGTCAAAACCCTTGTGGTTCATGCAAGAGGAGAGGACTGGCTGTCTAATGTTTCACTTGAAATAAGAGAAACAAGAAGGAACTTTGTGATGACCTGAAAGAAAGAGGTTATCATCTGGAGAACCCTGAAGGGGCAAGTTTCGTCAGCAAGACACTGGAGTGGCTGATGGAAGTACATCAATTGTGGATGTCTTGGAACAACAAATCTCTCTCTGAAAACCGACATGAACCTTCTTGAGCGGTAACCATTTACCTTTCAAGCACCAAAGCCTGGTGAACTTAATAAATGGTAAATTCTGTGCAACCAGTGAACTTGGAGGAATGAGAAGTGAGATTGGACTGTGAACCAAAGAACTTTTCTGAACTCACACACACATTATGTACACATGCGCTTAGAATTAGAAGGGGGTTAAGTTAGGATAAATAAGTCATTAGTGATAAATTAAAGTTTGATTCTATTTTCATGTTCAAAGATCATTAAAAGCAACCTTTGTTTAAGTAGCCATTTGTCTTGGTGAATATCTATTGCTGCTGGGTTTTGGGGTCCTCTGGGCTCGTAACACTCGTCCTATCTTAATCCTGTCTCAATGAAATCCCCTCTCATTCTTCTAAATTCCAATGAGCATTACTCAAGTCAATCAATCTATTCTTGAGTCTTGACATCCCAGGAATTAGTAGGGTGAACTAATTCCTCCTCAACAACAACATTGAACTTCCTCCGATCAGACCAACTCAGCTCACAATACGAGTAAAAGCACGAAAGTCTGCAGACACCGTGATTGAAGTAAACACTGAATGCTGGAGAAACTCAGGATAAACAGGGTGGTTTATATAGCAAAGATAAAGATACATAACCTACATTTTGGGTTTGACCCTTTCATCAATTTTGTCCGGGCGCCTGCCTAATGTTTCCCAGACGTTGTTTATGTGTCTTTAGCTTTGCTATTTTCAATTTCACCTGCTGAGTTTCTCCAGCTTTGGGTTTTCACTGTTCACAATATTCTGCCTCATCAAGGCCCTACAGCTGCAATAAGACCTCCCTGCTGCTCTACTCAAAACCACTCACAATAAAGGACAATGTGCCACCTGCTTTCTTCACCGCCTGCTGTGTCTGAATTCAGACCTTCAGCTTCTGAAGCACCATGATACCCAAGTCTCTTTGAACCTCCTCTTTTCCTAGTTCTGCATGATTCAGGAAAAAAAAATTGCTTTTCTGTTATTTTCACTAAAGAGGATAACCTCACATTTGATCTGCATCTTATTGCATCTAACATACATTTGCCCACCCTCCCAATCTGTCCGCCACCCTCATCACGGTTCCCACTGCTACCCAGTGCAGTGTCCATCTGTTTAAACGGCAGTGGCCCAAGTGACTAACACACAGGGAATGAAACAGATGGCAAGCAATGGATGTTAGCCATCCACTGGCGTGTCCAGTGCCGGAGATTCAAATAAAATTTATCTAGGATAGTCTCTGCCTATCGGTCGGTCTGTGCTGCATTTACACCAAGGAAGTTGAGGAATTTCTCAATTTGCCACAAATATCTCACTGCCCGATTGTCAGCGCACCTCAAGATCAACATTTTAAGGTATTCAGAGCAAATCAATCAGGGCACCTTGGCAGCTCAGAGGAGGTGGCAGGGAAGGGGGTGGTGATGCCATCCGAAGCCTTACAGCAACAGGCTGCTGTAGTCAGCGACAAAGGTGGGTAGTCAACGTGCGGACTCTTCTGGAGTTGGAACATTGTCAAGTCATGTTTATTGTCATTTGATTGCACAAGTACAACCCGACACAGTATTCTTCAGTCCTTGATGCAAAAACACAGTCATACAACCAGACATAATTCCTATACAGACCAACAACATTTGTGCAGGACAAGTATTTCATCTAGACAAATAAATAAATTGGAGATGGTCAGTGGGAGCAGTTCCTTTGGTCGTTCAGCATTCTCACTGCCCGGGAAGAAGCTGTTCTTCAGCCTGGTGGTACTGGCTCGGATCCTCCTGTATCTCTTACCCAATGGATGGGGGGGGGGGGGGAGCTGAAAGATGCTGTGTGCAGGGTGGAAGGGGTCCTCGATGATTTGACAACGATCCGGGTAGGTCGCGTCAATGGAGGGAGGGGGGTGGGAATCCATTAGTTGGAGTCTCCACAAAGGCTCCAGACGCAAAACAATGACAGGTCACTTCCACTCCAACTTTTGGTGATTTCACCACCTCCAGCCTTACAAGAATCTCCAGCCCACTGAGGGGAGGTGAGATACAAACCAGAGGATGTGGGTCAAGGGGAAACTTCTTCACTCAGAGAGTGGTGAGCTGCCAGCTGAGGTGGGTCAACTTAAGGATCATTTGGACAGGGACCAGGCAGAAAGATAGCTCGGCACAGACTAGAGGGACCCGTTTCTGCGCTGTACTGTGGGTTCTAATCTCTGGGCAAGAAGAAAGGAAATTAAGCGGCAGGGTGTTAAGCTGAAAGAGACCGATGCAGCGCGGTAGAAGGAGTTTCCCTGTCCAATGACACTTCCCAAGCGGGTCAGTTTTTGGAGCTCCCGGGCAGAGAGAGAGGAGGGCTTCACCGCCCCAGCCAAAACTCAAATGTTCCCAATCCTTACTTACCAGGTGTCCCAAACTCCGGAAAGCGGCGTCGACCAACATCACCTTCCACCTCTCGCCCAGCGTCTCCGGCAGAGGAAGGTACACATAGTAGCCCAGGAGCGCGCTGAGCAGCGCCCAGGACACCCACTTCATTCCCATCCCGTCCCAGGACTGCAGGGGGTGGGGAGGGCGCCTCAAAGAGCCGCGGCGGCGAGACGGACCAAGTCCGGCCAAGTTCTCGGCTCCGCTTGCATTGTCCCGCGGCCCCCTGCTCTCTTCCACGCTGCCGACTGAGTGTTGACAGCGAATGGGTTGGGGGGGGCGTAGCACGGCCGCTTTAATAAGTGGGCAGTGCCGCTTCGCTCTAGGCTGTTTAAATAGTCATTGATGGGTTATATTGGCCCCACGTTCCCAAACATCTAATCGCCTTTGGGTGACTCTTCACCTCCCTGGAGTGAATCACACAAGACTCTGTGGTTGAAGTAAAAGCACAACTTGCTGGAGAAGCCCTGCAGGTCGAATGTTGGAAAAAGTCTGGGAACATAATTACTCTCCTTGCGGGGTTTGCACGTCCCGGGGCTTATACGTGGAGCAATGGCTTGAGTATTGCGGGGAGAGGACTTAGACTGCAGGCTACCCCCGAAAAGCAAGTAGGGGTCCGGCAGGATCAATCACGGTGCAGGAATTGACTCAAAATTCCTGCATTTTCCTTTTTTAGACTGGCCATGGAACGCAAATTCGGTTGAGTGTGCCGTTCTACTGACCTGCAGTCTAAAAACCATTAGCCAGTGGTTCCTCCACTCGCATTCCACTTTCAGTCATCCCTGTGCCATCCGTGCTCTGTGGTTAGTAAGGGATTGCTTAAGGTGGGATGTGAGTGGAAAGAAAAAAAGTTTGAAAGCCACTGTTTTAATCGTCCCTCATTGACTCCTTATGTGCACGGTTTCAGAACTCCAAAGGAAATGGGCTGATGATCATTTTTCTCAAGCAAAATAGTCCAGTAACAATTGGGTCGAGAGCCGTGATTCTCAACCTTCACTTCCCACTCGCATCCCACTTTAAGTCATCCCTGTGCCATAGATGCTCTGTGGTTCGTAAGGGATTGCTTAAGGTGGGATGTGAGTGGAAAGAAAAAAAGTTTGAAAGCCACTGTTTTAATCGTCCCTCATTGACTCCTTATGTGCACGGTTTCAGAACTCCAGTGGAAATGGGCCGATGATCATTTTTCTCAAGCAAAATAGTCCAGTAACAATTGGGTCGAGAGCCGTGATTCTCAACCTTCACTTCCCACTCGCATCCCACTTTAAGTCATCCCTGTGCCATAGATGCTCTGTGGTTAGTAAGGGATTGCTTAAGGTGGGATGTGAGTGGAAAGAAAAAAAGTTTGAAAGCCACTGTTTTAATCGTCCCTCATTGACTCCTTTGTGCACGGTTTCAGAACTCCAAAGGAAATGGGCTGATGATCATTTTTCTCAAGCAAAATAGTCCAGTAACAATTGGGTCGAGAGCCGTGATTCTCAACCTTCACTTCCCACTCGCATCCCACTTTAAGTCATCCCTGTGCCATAGATGCTCTGTGGTTAGTAAGGGATTGCTTAAGGTGGGATGTGAGTGGAAAGAAAAAAAGTTTGAAAGCCACTGTTTTAATCGTCCCTCATTGACTCGTTATGTGCACGGTTTCAGAACTCCAAAGGAAATGGGCCAATCACAATTTTTCTCAAGCAAAATATTTCAGTAACAATTGGGTCGAGAGCCGTGATTCTCAACCTTCACTTCCCACTCGCATCCCACTTTAAGTCATCCCTGTGCCATAGATGCTCTGTGGTTAGTAAGGGATTGCTTAAGGTGGGATGTGAGTGGAAAGAAAAAAAGTTTGAAAGCCACTGTTTTAATCGTCCCTCATTGACTCGTCATGTGCACTGTTTCAGAACTCCAAAGGAAATGGGCCAATCACAATTTTTCTCAAGTAACAAATGGGTCTAGAGCACTGGTTCTCAACCTTCTCTTCCCACCTTAAGCAATCCCTTACCCATCATAGACCGTCGATGGCATACGGATGACTTAAAGTGGGATGTGAGTGGAAAGGAAAAGGATGAGAACTACTGCCCTTTTCTTTATGTAGCAAAGGTAAAGATACATTTTGGCTTGAGCCCTTCATCTGATAACAAAAAGGGAATTGGTATATTTTCTGGAGTTCTTTGATGGTGTAATTTGCAGGGTGGATATAGGAAAACTAATAGATGAAAAATATTGGGATTTATAGTGTTACGGAGTCCAGAAGACCCCAAAATCCAGCAGCAATAGATATGCACCACAACACAGGGTTACTTAAACAAAAGTAGTTTTTAATTATATTTGAACAAGAAAACAGAATTGAACTTTAACTTATTACTTAACCTACTTACTTAACTTACCTAACTACTTAATCCCCCCTCCAATACAGGTGTGTGTAATGTATATTTAAGATTAGAAAAGTTATTTGGATCACAATCCAATCTCACTGGTTGCAGGCAATTCTTGAACCATGCAAAGAAGTTAGCATTAACAAAGTTCACCAGTCTTTGGTGCTTAACAGGCAAATGGTTACCACTCAGGAGGGTTCTTGCTGGTTTTCAGAGAGAGATTCCTTTTCCAGGACATCTGCAACTGATTCCTTCTCAATCAGTCTTGCTGAGGAAACTTGCCCCCTTCAGGGTTCTCCAGATGATCCTCTTTCTTCCAGGTCACCTTACACACTGCCAGTCTTCTCCTTTGACCTTGCAGCCTTCCAAAGTTTGCCAGCTTGTCCCTTTGGAATGAATTTCTGTCTCTCTCCTCTCTGTTTCACACCCTCCCTCTCTGAGAGCAAAACTCTTCTCCTCTGCCTGCAAAGATCATATGCTCTCCAAGGAAAACTGCTGTCAAAACTGCTGTCAATGGGATGGTCGATGCTTTGGGTTCAGAAAAGCTGACCAACCCTGTGCCTCCAGAGATGCCACCTGACCCATTGAGTACCTCCAGCAGTTTTTAAGCAACAAACAGTTGCAGTACAGAGGGATTTTGCAGGAAACATTCAGAGTGCAGGTACAGATAATCAGTAAGAAGTCTAATATTGTTGACTTTTATTGTGAAAGGCACCGAGTGCAAAGTTAGGAAAGATTTGATGCAAATGAATAAGGCTGTGGAGAGACCTCAGTTGGAGTACTGCACACAGATTGGAAACAAGCACCTCTTGCATTGGACTCAGTAGAGAGACTGATCAGTTGGTAGATTCCTGGGATGAATGGGTTGACCTATGAAGAGAGGTAACGGTTAATGTACGAACACGGGAGTACAGAAAAATAAGATGAAATCCTAATGAAACATTTATCAGGGGATTGATTGGATGGATGCTGAGACAAGGCTTATCCCATTACCTGAAATTAGAGAACAGAGGGTCAGAAGAAGGTGGTCACCTATTTAGAGTGGAGTTTAACAGCAATTTATTTTCTCACTTTGGAATTCATGTCCCCAGAGAGTTGTGGAGGTTGAGTCATTTGACTACATTTGATACTCACACGGACAATTATTTGACAAAGTTATGAGAATAAAACAAGAATGCAATGCTAACACCTAGCTCAGATCTGCCAAGATCACATTGAGTAGCAGAGCAGAAGAAGGGCTGATACACCCACTGATTCCATCTGGTTATTTTTTGTAATAACCTGCTGTCATTTTTCTGGCAATTTTTCCAACCATTTCATTAAATGTTGGCAAAAACCAGGGAGCAATAGAATAAATAATTAAAATGTCTCCTTAACAGACTTCATGCTGGAAATTGACTAACTGGCAGGGAATGATTAATTGATCTGCAGTCCCTTTCCTCAGTGAAGTGAGGGCACGCCTGACCTGCTTTGTTAAGGTGCGGTCACATCAGGTTTCCCACCGGGTGGTTTTATTTTCTTTTAATTTTAAAATCAATCCAAATTTTCAAAATTGCCAGAAGTGCGCAAAAGTAACAAAATTAGGGTTGACGCTGAGTGAAGATTCTATTTGTGAAAAAGGAGCGGGACAGTGAGTGCAATGCTGTTACAGCGCCAGCAATGTGGGTTCGAATCCGGCGCTGTCCATAAGGAGTTTGTACATTCTCCCCATGTCTATGTGGGTTTCCTCCGAGTGCTCCTGCTTCCTCCCGCCAATTGGGGGGTGGGGGGTGGGGGGCACAGTCTCATGGGCTGTTACTGTGCTGTATATCTAAAGATTATTAACTCCTTATTAGATGCCATTGTGAATAATTTATACTTCTTCAATGTTGTTATACGATGTTGTCTCCAATAATTTTATTCTCCTTCTAAATTATGTATTTCTTCCTGCATTCTGTGGAGTGTCCTATATTAATCTCAGGACCCTCCAGGGATGCAGTGAAATATTTTTTTCAATACTGGACCTCACCAAAAACAGTGACAAGAAGGTGCCAGAGCGGCCCCATGAGAGACCTGGAGCGACCCCATGAGGGACCTGGAGCGGACCCATGAGGTGCCTGGAGAGGCCCCATGAGGGACCTGGAGTGGCCCCAAGAGGTAGCTGGATGGGCCCCATTAGGTGTCTGGTGTGGCCCCATGAGGGACCTGGAGTGACCCCATAATGTGCCGGAGCTGCCCCATGAGGTGCCTGGAGAGGCCCCATGAGGGAGCAGCGCTCCGGTGTGCATCAGGCAGCACTGCACCCTTGCACCCTGCCATCGACTGTCTATACCTATCATTGTCTCAGGTGAGGTAGTAAAATATTAAAGGAACCATCCAACCCCTGTCACACTCTCCTCCCTACTTCTGCTCTGCAGAAGATACACAAGCTTGAAAACACAGACCTCCAGGTTCAAGGATTTCTTACTGACAAAGGATGCTGCACTTGTATTGTTTCCAGCTGTTCTTTACTCCATACTTCTGGCTATACGGGAGAACCATAGAGTAGTGGTGGGTGACTGCTTCTCAGACTGGAGGCCTGTGACTAGTGGTGTGCCTCGGGGATCTGTGCTGGGACCGCTGTTGTTTGTCATTTATATCAATGATCTGGAAGATAACGTGGTAAACTGGATCAGCAAGTTTGCAGATGACACTAAGTTTGGAAATGTTGCGGACAGCGAAGAATGTTTTCAAGACTTACAGAGGGATCTGGACCAGCTGAAAAATTAGTCTGAAAAATGACAGATGGAATTTAATGCAGTTAAGTGTGATATGTTGCATTTGGAGGAACAAACCAAGAAAAGACATACACAATAAATTGTAGGGCACTGAGGAGTGCAGTAGAACAGAGGGATCAGTGAATACAGATATATAATTCCCTGAAAGTGGCATCATAGGTGGAGAGGGTTGTAAAGAGAGCTTTTGGTATCTTGGCCTTCATAAATCAAAGTATTGAGTATAGGAGATGGGATGTTATGGTTGATGCGGACAAATTTGGAATATTATGTGCAGTTTTGGTCACCTAACTACAGGAAAGATATCAATAAGATACGATGTTGTTTGGACTTCAGGAACTGAGTTATAGGGAAAGGTTAAACTATGTGTTGGTTTGAAAATTTGAAAGACTGAAAACTTGCCACACTGGTAACCCTTAGCTCCAGTATATTGTGTAATGAGATGTGTGTTTTTTTTTCTTTTTTGGCATTCTCCTTACTTCTTTCTTCTTTCTTCTTTCTTTTTTTCTTATGTAAATTTGGGTTGGTGGGTTGGGAAAGGAGGGATTAGGGTACACACACACACACACACACACACACACACACACACACACACACACACACACACACACACCATATATATTATTTTTTCAATTTGATCATTTAATAGTTGTAGATATGGTTTTAAAATTCTTAAATAAAATATAAAAAAAAATAAGTTGGGGCGTTATTCTCTGGAGTGTATAAGAATGAGGGGAGATTTGATAGTGGTATCTGTATTTAAATTTATGAGGGGGATTGACAGAATAAATGTAGATAGACTTTTTCCATTGAGGGTCGGTGAGATATATACCAGAGGACATGGGTTAAAGGTGAAAGGGGAAAAGTTTAGGGGGAACTTCTTCACACAGAGAGTGCTGGGGGTATGGAACAAGCTGCCAGCAGAAGTGGTGAATGCAAGCTTGATTTTAACATTTAAGAAGAATTTGGACAAGTGCATGGATGGGAGGGGCTATGGACTGGGTGCAAGTCAGTGGGTCTCAGCAGAAAAATAGTTTGGCACAGATTAGAAGGGCCAAATGGTCTGTTTCATTGCTGCAATGTTCTATGGTTCTATCTGCACAATGTTTTTGCACCTTGCACTATATGGATTATTGTAATATTACTGCCTACACATCTCTTTCCATCTTTCTCTCATTCTACCATTCTTGTGCAGCACACTAAATAACGCTTTTCCCTGTATCTGGTTAACATGACAAGAAACAATATAACTCAACATGGTGTCACTATTCGAGCAAGGTTAGCTGGCCTAGAAGAACCTGTTCCTCACAATGGTATTATCTTATTTGTGTAGAGAATTCTGATTGCAACAATCAGTGTAGTGGTGTTGCAATAAACCAAAATGAATTTGCTTGTATATTGTCCATGAAATTTAAATGGCTAGAAAATAGTCTGCACATAATATAAGCTGTCGTGCTATCAGCCTGATACTTCAACAAAATTTTCCAATCCAACAGACTCTATTCTATCATAAAGTCTGCAAGGTATTCCGGCTGCCAAAGAGTTCTTCTAGATTCTACTTGTCACATTTATATACTTCAGGGCAGTATACTTCAGCCAGTACAATCATTCATAAGCTTTTGACAGTCACTCTCTGCTGTTATCTGCTCATCCATTGTGCTGTTAAGTTGGCACTACATTGAGGGCTGAAGGGCCTCTACTGTGCTGTATTGTTCTATGTTCTATGACGGATGTCTTCTGGTAGTTGTTGGTGTCACTCTTTTTTCCTTGGGGTCAATAGCAACTACCAGAGGACATCTGTTTAAGGTGATAAAACCACACAAAACCTGGAGAAACTCAGCAGGTCAAACAGTGCCCTTTATGTAGCAAAGGTTCTTCTTTGGCTTGGCTTCGCGGACGAAGATTTATGGAGGGGGTAAAAAGTCCACGTCAGCTGCAGGCTCGTTTGTGGCTGACAAGTCCGATGCGGGACAGGCAGACACGGTTGCAGCGGTTGCAGGGGAAAATTGGTTGGTTGGGGTTGGGTGTTGGGTTTTTCCTCCTTTGTCTTTTGTCACTGAGGTGGGCTCTGCGGTCTTCTTCAAAGGAGGTTGCTGCCCGCCGAACTGTGAGGCGCCAAGATGCACGGTTTGAGGCGATATCAGCCCACTGGCGGTGGTCAATGTGGCAGGCACCAAGAGATTTCTTTAGGCAGTCCTTGTACCTTTTCTTTGGTGCACCTCTGTCACGGTGGCCAGTGGAGAGCTCGCCATATAACACGATCTTGGGAAGGCGATGGTCCTCCATTCTGGAGACGTGACCCATCCAGCGCAGCTGGATCTTCAGCAGCGTGGACTCGATGCTGTCGACCTCTGCCATCTCGAGTACTTCGACGTTAGGGATGAAAGCGCTCCAATGGATGTTGAGGATGGAGCGGAGACAACGCTGGTGGAAGCGTTCTAGGAGCCGTAGGTGGTGCCGGTAGAGGACCCATGATTCGGAGCCGAACAGGAGTGTGGGTATGACAACGGCTCTGTATACGCTTATCTTTGTGAGGTTTTTCAGTTGGTTGTTTTTCCAGACTCTTTTGTGTAGTCTTCCAAAGGCACTATTTGCCTTGGCGAGTCTGTTGTCTATCTCATTGTCGATCCTTGCATCTGATGAAATGGTGCAGCCGAGATAAGGTAAACTGGTTGACCGTTTTGAGTTTTGTGTGCCCGATGGAGATGTGGGGGGGCTGGTAGTCATGGTGGGGAGCTGGCTGATGGAGGACCTCAGTTTTCTTCAGGCTGACTTCCAGGCCAAACATTTTGGCAGTTTCCGCAAAGCAGGACGTCAAGCGCTGAAGAGCTGGCTCTGAATGGGCAACTAAAGCGGCATCGTCTGCAAAGAGTAGTTCACGGACAAGTAAAGGTAAAGGTGTAGCAAAGGTAAAGATACATCAACAACGTTTCAGGCTGGAGCCCTTCATCAAAGTGTGGAGGAACATGAGAGATGTCCGAACAAAGGGGGGAAGGGGGGATGATGAGGGTGGGAGATGATAGGTGGGGGGGGACTGCAGGAAGGGTGGGGGGAAGGAGTCTAGGCTAGGTGGAGAGCAAGGAAGTAGGAACTGGAATAAAAAGTCAAAGGGGGGGTGAGTGGAGCGAAGTTAAGGGGCAATGTCAGAGGTAAATGTTTTTTTCCACACAGTGTGGTGGGTGCCTGGAATACATTGCCAGGGGTGGTAGTGAAGGCTGGTCCAATAGGAAGATTCAGAAGAACCTTATTAATGATAGGAACGGGGAGTAGTGCTTAAAGGGGGTTCAGAGAATCATCGAGGTCCATTACCATCCAACCTGCAGTATCTTTGAGACACTACCTCCAGGAAAGAGGTACAGGAGCATAAAAACCAGGACTGCCAGGCAGGGAAACAGGCAGTGAGACTTTTGAACAATCCGAGAACCAGTAACATTATATTTATTCTCTTTAAAAGTTTATTTATGGATTTATTTGGGATTCCCTATGCCTATATGTTGGTGTTCTCTGTGGACTGTGATCTGGAGAGATGCTGTTTTGTTGGGTTGTATATGTACAATAAACTTGAAATTGGGTAGGCACATGGATATAGGAAAAATATGAGCATATTTTTTATTTATGTCTGGGAGGGAAAGATTAGATTATTGTGGAGTATTGTCAACCTAACTGTCACATTTTGTCCATACTGGCTGGTCTAATGTTCCTGGCATTACCATTTCTTGACATAAATGATTAATGACACTGAGAATTTTTTTTGTCAAGACTGACTTGTTAATTCATGGTTCTATTTCCCTATGCTGGAAAGGAAATCTTTCACAAGCCGGTTCCATCACACCAATTAAGTCCTCCCACAGAAAGTTTTATGGGTTTTGAACAGTACAAGTAATTTCACAAGCGCAGGTTCAGTCAGCAGTTTCCGAGTTTCGAAATAGCCCATATTCTCACATCATTAACTTCGGTTTTCTTGTGCAATATTGCCTCAAGTCATTGCTAATAATGAATTAATTTTTAAGTCTAGCAGGCTGTCTTTGTTCCTTTTTGCACCAAACTGTGCTCATATAACTCCTTAGGTTTTAAAAGAACAACAGGCAACGTCACGTAAATTAAAGGAAAGAATTTTCTTTTTGCCCAGAAGCCAATTTAAAGCAGATCGATTTTGAAATGGAGTTAAAACAAGAAAGTTTGCAGCTGCTGGGGTCGAGTGGATGACACAAACGAGCTGGAGAAGCTCAGCAAGTCACACAGCGTCCATAGGAAACCAATGTTTCTGGGCCTGGGCCCTTCGCCAGGCAGATTTATGCATGTATAACTATAAGAGCTGGTCAGGACCATAGTTACAACATTAACAAACATTGAGCAGCTCAGCGCAAGAGCAGGAATTTCTGCTCACAATGACAAATTCAACTAAATAATCCATATCCCTCCATTACACTCCTTCAGGTGTCAATTTAGAAGCTTCTTAAATCCTACCATTGCATTGACTTTTGGCACTATGTGTGTGTGTGTGTGTGTGTGTGTGTGTGTGTGTGTGTGTGTGTGTGTGTGTGTGTGTGTGTGTGTGTGTGTGTGGGGGTGGGGGGGGGGAAATGTGTGGAGGTGTGTGGGGGGCTGTGGGTGTGTGTGGGTGTGGGTGTGTGTGGAGGTGTGTGTGGGGCGTGTGTGTGGATCGGTGTGTGTGGGGGGCTGTGGGTGTGTGTGGGTGTGGGTGTGTGTGGATCGGTGTGTGTGGGGGGCTGTGGGTGTGTGTGGGTGTGGGTGTGTGTGGAGGTGTGTGTGGGGCGTGTGTGTGGAGGTGCGTGTGGGTGTGTGGGCGTGTGTGTGTGGAGGTGTGTGTGGGTGTGTGAGTGTGTGTGTGTGGATGTGTGGAGGTGAGTGGGTGTGTGTGTGGGTGTGTGTGTATGTGGGTGTGTGTGTATGTGTGGGTGTGTGTGAGTGGGGGTTGTGTGTGGTGTGTGAGTGTGTGTGTGGGTGTGTGTGGGGGCTGTGGGTGTGTGTTTGTGTGCGTGGGTGTGTCTGGGGGGGTGTGTATGGAGGTGTGTGTGGGTGTGTGAGTGTGTGTGTGGTTGTGTGTGGGTGTGTGTGTAAAAATATCACAATTACAATATGCGAATACATTGAAATTTTGACTTGCTGCAACAACAGGTACATAGAATGAATTAACTACAAGAGCGTAAATTAATTTTAGAGGTAAACAAGAAAGTCTGCAGATGCTGAGGTCAAGTGCAGAGTGTAAACATGGCAGGTTCCGCAGCATCCATAGAAGGTAAAGGGTAAACAATGTTTTGGGCCTGGGCCTTCTCCTGCTTTAAGTCTTCTTCCTCCTCTTGGACACTGTCCTGGCCTTTTGCCCACTCTGGATTTTTTTTATTTCCAACTACCATCAAGACATTGTCCATCTCAACTTCATAGCTTCACTCATCTATTCCAATCTCACCCCCACACACGTTCCCCTCCTCTCTCCGCACCAATCCCAACCTCACAAACCTTGATGAAGGGCCCAGACCCTTTACTTCCCATGGATGCTGCATGACCTGCTGAGTTTCTCCAGCACATTTGTGTATCAGTATAAATTAATTTACAAGGCTGTGCCAAGAAAGAAAAAGAGATAATGAATATAAAAGGAGAGATGAATTAATACAATTTGTCGGACTGAAGGTGAAGTGTAAGTGAATGGGACTGAATCACTTGCGTCACTATTGGGGCGCGGGGGGGTTGCGGACCACACTGGGTGACACCATAAGAAGGGGTGACACCAAAATGACCGTCTATAAAACATTTGTGCAGTGTTTCGGCAGAAATTGATTACTTTTTATAAAAATATCCCTGTAGTTAGTTATAACAACAAATACATTTTTTGTGAGCCCAGCTTTCATGTATCAATATACCTATGAGGCTAAAACTCGATGCTCATTTACTTTTTGAACCTTCTAATGTGCTCCGGTCAGAGCCGTCATTATGACCCAATTACAGTGATGCTACAAGCCCGCGCTGATGTTTTCATTGCTGGTGGTGTTTTTATAGTCGCTGCGGGAGGAGGTCCATGGATAGGGGGGAGGGAGGTGAAACCATGAGTTACCATACTGTGAGGCCGCAAATGAATTGAAGGCTTTGCTGAGCTGGCTTGAACTCGATGGGTTGAATAGCCTTCATATGTGGTGTAGATGTTCCACAACAGTGACTCTAAGCTTCCAGAGCTAGAGAGAGGATTAATGATCAGGATCCAGTTAGTTTTCTCTGGGAGGAGATGGTGGGTTATTGGCACGGGACTCCTGAGGGAAGGACCAGATTAAAATTGGTGGGATGAACTTGGGGTGGCAGGGCACCATAAACAGGGATTACCCACCCTCCCCCCCAACACCTTTGAGGAGAAGCATATGAGATGATCTTTCAGGACGGTGACTACAGCAATGGGACCAGTGAGAGGCTCAGTGGCTGAAGGCCACACAGGCTGTGGGACATTGGCAACTTGTGGTCAAAGGACTCACACAGACTGTGGGCTGCTGGAGACCGGCTCATGTGGACTAGGTATTGGAACCTGAATTTGAGAGAGTGCTGGGGAAGAGAAGGTTTTGCAAAGGGTCTTGGGTGCTGAAGGCTTTTTGATCATATTGGCGGTTTGGATCTGGAGCTTTGTTAGCTGATGGTCTGGACTGGACTCTGTGTGGCTGGAGGAGCTGTGGAAGTGCTGGAGATGAATCCATGGACACAGTGCCTCTAAAGGGACTTTTTTTCTCTTATTTCTCCTAATATTAAGGGCGCTGGGCAATGCTCATGACAACTCGTTGAAATATATCATGTTTCATTTATTTTTAATGCATTACTATGTGACAATAAAAGGAACCTTTACCTTGTTAGAAATATCCACTTGATCCCTTACCCTGAACCACCAGCCATTTGTTCTTCAGTTTATCAATGCCTGAGATGCCCCTTCCATCTATGCCAATATGATTATGAAATAGCTCATCGATAATCAATTAAATTGATCCAGACATTAGTCATAACCTTCCCCCTGCCCATTATTTCACAGATGGGGGCGGCAAGGTAAACGTAGGGATTAATGCAAAGCTGCTGCAGCGCCAGTGATCGAGGCAAGGGGTTCGAACCTCGCGTTGTCAGTAAGGTGTTTGTATGTTCCCCACGTATCTGTGTGGGTTTTGCTCAAGGGCTCCCACCATCCCAAAATTACCATGGGGTGGGGTTACAGGTTAATTGGGTGTGATTGGGCAACATAGATTGGCGGGCCGAAATGGCCTGTTTCCATGTTGTATTCCTCAATCTAGTTTTTTTTAAAATGTAATTCTAATTGGGAAACAGAAATACTGGGAGAAAATGTATGGAAATATCACTGTAGCCTTGTAATTTTTCTCTTGTTTTTAATTCTGCTTGGAAGACTTTATTATGTGGAGACTTCAGCGCAGTCTTTTAAAGTTTAGTTAGAGCCAAAAATAAATTAGAAAGATCAGCTTTCTTTACCTTGTGTGATGAGGAAAGCTAAGATACCGTCGCTAGCCACCAGCAGACTTTATGATGCTTGTGGACATCACACCTCATCATGCAAGCTCCAATGAGCCATGGGCTGACACCTCCATTGAAGCATCTCCTCCAGTAATGTAATTTTTATATGGTCTAACCTTTCACTTCTTCTTCAGCTGTCAGTCTAATTAACGCAACGTGCACGAGAAATGAAATCAAGGAATCATTAGTAATGCAGAGTTTTCAGCGTCGTGACATTTAGACGTACAGCACGGGTAACAACATGTGCCGCCCCACTACCCATCCACGCAGAGTTTTGGGGAACGTACAAACTCCTTACAGACAGCGCGGGATTCGAACACAGGTCCTGATCACTGGCGCTGTAACAGTGTTGCCCTAACTGAGACGCCAGGGGCGGTCAAACCACAGCTTGCAATCCACATGCGGCTCTTGAACCCAGCAGGACAGGAGAGAAACGAACACACAATATTTTGGTTCAAAATCCTGCCTCAGGTCCAATTCCCTCCGTGAATGGCTACTTGACCCAGCACTTGGTTGCTTGTCTCTAGATTCCAGTATCTGTTGGGTCTTGCATTTCTGAAATAAAACGATTCAAGATTTAATTTATTGTCACAGAATAAAAACAGAAATTGCCTTGTGTCTGCTGTAAGCTAGACAGATTCATCATCGGCAGAATTTTCCGGAAGTGCCTCTTACAATCAGAAAAAAAGCAAAAGAGAGTTCCCACAGAGTCCTTGAATGTTTAATACTATCTGCACATATGTTACCTGACCTGATGAGTATTTCTAGCATTTTCTGGTTTTAAATGTTCAAAATTATGTATTGATTCAGTTGGCAATGTTTAGTTGAATATAACTTCCAGTAAACCTCTAAAGTTTTGGATCCCACTATTGTTCCCCAGACCTTTTGTCCCGTATTTCTCTCCCCTCAGCATAATTCCCATCTTTCAGTCAGTCCTTTGTCTACTCCCCATTTATGCTCACCATAGGAAGATTCAAATGCTAGGAGATTTGTCCTGTAGTCAAAAACCACAGCAGTCTGATCCCCTGGCTGAGAAGCAGGAAGTTCCAACAAGTGCCAAGAATAGCTCAGGCTCAATTACGAAGTGGGTTGTCAATGTGAATCTAACTCTGCCATCGGACAAATTCCTCATGGCGTCGTGACTGCAGCTCCCCGGACTCGGGTACACATTACCTTAAGTAGGTAGCCGTGTACAACGTCTGAGGCACTGGAACCAGGGGATGAGCACCAGGGAGTGTCTGAAGGATCTACTGTGGCCTGAAAAATTCGCTGGTGGCGACCCTGGTTCCGTCTGAGGCTGAGGTGGGCACCTGGAATGTGAGCGTAGAGGCCTGACGTCAGCGGTGCGGCCTAAGCGACTGGTGTGGAGGCTGGGGTGGCCCAGCCTGGGGTCGGGGTGACCAACATGGACCTCAAGGTTTGTCACTGGGTGAAGTTGGCAGACGTGCTTGAGGGGATGCCTCACCGAGATTTTGGGGCTGAACTGTGGACTGTGTGGGTCCGGGACTTCTCCACACTCGTGGGGTGTTGTTGAGGGGGCCGCGTTGTGGGGGTAGGTGGAATTGTGGGTGCCTGTGAGGCACGGAGGTGCCTATACTATAACCCCAGGCACCAGAGAATGTGAATGGAGACTCCTTAATCGAGCTACTGAGGGCTGCTATGGTCTTTTGACCCTATGGTGCTAGTGTTGGTTTCTAGTCGAAGTATTGGTGACACAGATTTTTTGTTTTTTGTATACAATTGCAACTGTTTTATGTTTAATAAATTTAGTTTAACTTGTAATTTATGTAATTTTACATAATGTTTTGAGTCTAAAGTCTAAATTGTGTTTAGTCTAAAGTGTTTTGTGTTTTACCCTAATGATGCACCCATCTCGTTTACTGCTACTCATTGTAATGGCCGCAGCTTTAAGAAATGACGATCAGCTTCGAATTGGTATCGATTCCCCTGACCTCAGATGAAAGTCTTAGCCTCGCTCTTGTCATGGTTGTCCAGGGAGCTGCAACGCACACCCAGAGAGTCTGGGCCTGTGGGGCACGGGGTTGAGTCTGCCACGCCAGTGCGTTTAAGCAGCCGGACGCACCCACGTGTTTCTCCAACCCATCACTCTTCTGCGAGATGACTCTCTGGTCCAGTGTCTAGTCTTTTGCGTTTGTTGATTTTGTGCTTTGTGTATTCTTTTATTTTAAGTGGTGCGAAGCAACATTCCGCTGTGTTTAAAATGTGCTGTATAAATAAAATATTTAATATTCAATGGGAGAAACCTTTGTTCTCTTTACAGAACCTGTCTGGTGAAGGGGGGAGGGGGTGGGTGGGCAGGTTGAATGTGAGTCTCTGACAATATGTGCAATTTGGCTCAAGTACAGTTCTGAAATAAATAATTATTACCTCTGATTTGCATAATACAAACCTTTCAAATATGAGACAAACATGATAGACTTAAATTTGAGTTCATTTATTTATTTTTTTTTTAAATTTTTCACACTATGAACCACACTGACCAAAATACATACAGACATTTTTCTTTTGCATATATAGTGTCATTTTCTCCCCTTTTTCCCCCCTCCCTTCCCTCCCTCCCTCTCCCCCCTTCCCATTTATTCAAAGTTCAATCTATAAGATACATTAAATCCGTTAAACAATGTCGCCATTTAATAAAATAAACAAGAAATTTTGATGTTTTACTTTTATATACTGAGTCAGTTCATTTCGTTGTCTTCTCCTTCTGTCATTTTAGGTGGTGGAGGTTCACGGTAGGATTTCTCTATTGTATTTCATGTATTTTCAATGTCACACTTAATCGAAAATTCCGATTGGTACGACATCTGCTTGCTGACTTTCTGTCATTATTTTCACCTTTCTTCGGGAATATCAGGATTTAAGCATTGACCCAGAGCCATCGTTACTGGGACTTGTTTTATTCATTCCAGAATTTAAGATTGAAGATTCCTTTATTGTCATGTTATTGTACAGAACATGTAATATTACACTAAATTGCCTTCTGCCCTCTGTAAAGCAAACAAGTCATTGTCACCCGGTTCTTGTTCGTCCTTCATAGTCATAGATGACTGTGGCTTCAAAGTCAGTTTGAAGTCATGGCTTGCGCTTGACTTGGATTAAAGTGAGGGAGAGTTGCGCAGGTCGTCAGCCTCACTCTCTTGCCCCGGCCTATCTGGACCCAGTCGCAAGACGTAGTCGAGACGGCTGGAGATAGGTCAGGATGCAGTGGATGGCCAGCAGTGTTCAGTATGTGTCTCACTGTGTCCTCTTAGCGCTCCACGACGCATTGCTGAGAATCGCCTTTCTGCCCATTGAACCATTGATGGTTTCTTCCGCACAGTCCGCCAAATCCAGGCTTCACCTTCACATGCCAGGTAGACAAGTCCTGTTGTGGGTCCACGACAGTCCTTGCAGCGTGCTCGCAAGGTTTCCTACCCATTGTTGGGCATCCTCATCCGCCTTTGCTGCCGTTGGGAGATGTTTCTTCTTCCGCCTGCTCCACCATTGGGATGATCACCTCGTGGTATAGTAATGACCACCACCCCCTCACTTGTTTTCGCCCGCTAGCTGAAGCAGTGCAAGAGGACTAGAAACAAACGAGAGTCCCTGAGTGTCTGTGGATTCACCTCCAGTGCACAGGCTCCTGTTTGATCTATTGGAAACTCCAGGCTCCAGATCCAAACCTTCGGGAGCGCATCTTGCCCACAGCACCTCTCGAATCCTGGCTTCAATGCCTGGTTCCCATGAGCCAGTCTCCAGCAGCCCCACAGCTCATGTGGGTCTCCCATCTACAAGCCGCTCGTTCATCCACGGCCTGTGTGGGTCCTTCGGCTGCTGAGCACGTCTCTAGTCCGGCGCTGTGGTTGCTGTCCTGTAGGGTTGCCTCCACTCAGGTCCACTCAGGACTTTAATAACAAACAGAGATGAACTGTCGTTGAATCTGGAAGTTTCCAACACCGCGTTTCTTCAGCAATTTCATTGACTTTATTCTTCTCACGTTTCTGGTTTGTTTTGTCTTTGCTTTTCTGGTGCTTCAGAGAGTCTTCCTCCTGACACCTGCTCCAGACTCACCTTTACGTCTGCCTCCTGTCTCCACCCCTTGAGTCACCTCAGCCTTCCTCGTCTCCGTCCTGTCGTCCTCTTGTTTACTCCGTCCCTTACTTCCATTGCTCTGCAACCTGAAATTGGATTCATATTTCAGTACGGCCTATAACATTAATCCAATTTCTTCCCCATAGATGCTACCTGACCTGCTGAGTATTTCAGTGCTTTTCTACCCTCAACAACAATGGTTAGTTCAGCACAGAGACAATCTGTATTAATCTAATAAATACCTTTATTGATACAGCTCACAACAACAGCAATAACAAAGCATGCAAGTCATACCAAAATCTATTCGCACACCCGCTGATTTCAAGGTCAAGTTTAATGTCATCTGACTTTACATATTCAACCCGACACACAACGTCTCACCAGACCATGGCGCATACACAAAAACACACAATACGCAGTATGTAATGATCATATAACTACTCAAAATAAATGTACGTGTATATTTGGGGTGATTTTCATGGTTACAGGATAAAGTTCATCAGTCTCGCAGCCTGTGGGAAGAAGCTAATTCCCAGCCTGGCAGTCCTGATTTTGATTCTTCTGTGTGTCTTCTTGATAGTAATGGGTTGAAGATGATGTGTGCTGGATGGAACGGATCATCTATAATTCCTTGAGCCTACTTTAGACAGCTCTCCCTGTCAATGTCATCTATAGAGGAAAGGGAGATCCCAGATACCTTCTCGGCTGTTTTAATTATCCTCTGCTTTGCCTTCTGGTCTGATGCTTTGCAGATACTGTAGGACACAATGATGCAGCCAGATAGGACATTCTCTATTGTCGTCCTATAAAGGGTTGTCAAGATGGGGGCTGGTAGCCTAAACAGTCAAAGGACAGAAAGGATAATACCTGGGAATAGGAGTCTTCGCTGGCCAGGTCCTCCCAATGAAATCTCCACATTCCAGTTGTGGGGTAAATCACTTCCACGATGGTGGGTCTCCAGAGTTCCCACTTCTCCTTCCCTTAAATTCTCCATTCCTATACTGCTCCTTATCAGCTCCACTGCCAAGGGTCAGCTGCCCATAACTGAGTCACATTTCATTGGTGCTCGCCCAAGGCGTCAAAGCTGAATGGCTCCTGGAAGTCTGAGTACATTCCTTTGTTCTGGCCCCGAGTGTGACCATTTCAGAAAATGTTAGCTTTAAGAACAGTCTCACAAAATGTCTGCCTCCATTCTTTCAAGCACATGGCAAAGAACAAAGACATTTTGTTTCTTTGCTTCCACTGCTCTTAGCTCACTCCAGTTCAGTTTTGAATTCCTTTCTGACCAACAATTTCTGGCACTGTTTCTCGTTCAAAGTTCTAATATCTGCAGAACTTTGCTAGTAGATTACTTTCAAGTTTATTCACCATAACCTGTTATTGTCTCAGGTACCAAAGGCTACTTTTCCCCCCACCAAAGAACTAACCCTTCCCAAAAAATTACTCCCCCACTTGGGATGTCGGTCCCACATACATACGCTGGTTCCTCGTCGAACCAAGAACCTGGGTAAAAAAATACAAACGCTCAGTATAAGAAAATAGCAGGAGTAGACCACTTAGCCTTTGACCTGCCCTGACAATCAATTTGCCTTTTCCTTGTCCCCTTTTCCTTGTCCATTCCACAAAGCTCTCAATATGATCATAGCTGGTCTCAATACCTCTTCTGTGCTCAATCTCAATTTTCAAATGTTTATCCATCGCCACCTCACCTATTGTGGTGATACAACCACAGCACTGGGCCACGTGCCCACCAGCCTACTGCAGGGGGCGACCTCTGTACCTGCAGGAAGACCACCTGGGAGGCCGACTCCACCTGGCCGGCTGTCAATCATCGACCTGTATATAAACGAGCCAGCCCCTCCCGGGCCAGTCGTACTCGTAGAGCTATCGAGATACTACAGCTGGTGTACAGAGTTGAAGTGGATTAAAGTCTTTCTGTCTGCTTGCTGCACCACACCTATATTGACTGATTTGTCCTCCAACCCCCTTCGAGTTTGAGAATTCCAGGGATTCACTTCCTCTTGAACCTCCTGTTCATGCTAATCAGGGACTGCTCTGAGACCACAAAAGAACTGCCTGCACAATTGCGTCACTATTTTTGCACGAGAATTACCATGAATATTTATCCTCCACTTATCTTAGGTATTTATTGCCTTTTTAACAAGATTTCAGCATCTGCTTTTTCTGCATTTCTCTGTAACTACGTTCTCTGGATGAGTAAAGACCGATGAATCTTGGAGGTTCTTAAAATTAATCATTTGGGAGTAGATTAGAAGCAGGTGTTTACATTTCTAGGGTCAGGAAATACTAGAAAGTCCAGTCTGCTGCAAGAAATGTTAGCTAAATGTGCAGAAATTAATGACAAGCATTCCTGTACTTTATCAGCCCTCCTTTTTGTTTAAAATTAAACACTCGACTAAAGTTGAGCTTCAAATATCAACTTTAAGAGTAAATATCACAAATAAATTTTAGAAAAACGCGGGTTTCTGGCAAGATCTACTGCAACTCATCATGTCATTAAAGCAGTAATGAAAAGAGGATTGTAGCACTCATCCAGTGTCTTGGTTGTTGGGCTGCACTCTTGCCTCTAAGTGGGTTCTCCAGAGACTTCAGCAATGAGACGTTGGCTAGTTCTCCAGGCCACAAGAGTGGTTGTGTTGCGAGCGGTGCCTCCGCTGAGATCCGCCATGAAATTAAAACCCTCATTGTACTCTTGAGATGATTGTTGTGCACTATCCCACGGTGGGATTTGAAAAGGAGCTCGGGTTGCCGACGGATGGATCAGGAGTCCAGGCGGCTGTGGAGGCTGCAGGAGAACTGGAGGTAAATCCACGGGCACTCAGCGACTCTATTTTTAAAAAATTTAGACGTACAGCAGGGTAACAGGCCATTTCGGCCCACGAGCCCGTGCCACCCAATTTACACCCCATTAACCTACACCCCCGATAAGTTTCTGAATTGCCAGTTAATGAAGTAGACAAAGAACGGAAGGAGGAAACCGGAGCCCACAGGGAAAACCAACGCAGACACGGGGAGAAAGTACAAACTCCTTACAGACAGCGCGGGATTTGAACCGCGGTCCTGATCGCTGGTGCCGTAACAGCGTGGCGCTGACCGTTACTCCAGCCATGCTGCCCCTCATGGGATTCTCTTTTGCTTCTCTTTCTCTCTTACTGAAAGGCTTGCTGGTTGACACGAATCGTGATTCTTTGTCTAGCTTATGGCAGACAGAACACAATTTTGTAGTAATTTTATATGTTCTGCATTATTACACGACAATCAAGGAATCTTGTATCTAGATTGATGCTGGTTATTTTGTGCAGAGGTGAAAGGAAAGGATAACATTTCAATGCAGCTGTCCAGATGTAAAATAATCTCTGAGCATTATTAGGATTTTTTTGCAATTTGAGGGCTTGTTATAGGGAGAGAATGGATAGGCCGGGCTTTTTATTTGGATGACGTGGTTAGCATTGGATTTAGCACAATGCTATTTCAGTGCTAGCGACCTGGGTTTGAATTCGGTGCTGTCTGTGAGGAGTTTGTACGTGGGTTTCCTTCGGGATCTCTTGTTTCCTCCCACCCTTCCAAATGTACGAGTTAATAGGTTATTGGTGTATTGCGGGGCTCGGACTCGTACGCTAGAAAAGACTGTTACCATGCTGCATGTCTAAATTTCTTCCCTGGGGCGCAGGAGGCTGAAGGCTGACCGTATGGAAGTCGAATGGAACATGGATAAAGAGAACAATCTGTCTTTTTCCCAGGGTAGTCGATTCTGGAAGACAGTGGTTTAAAGAGATTCAGGAGGATCCTGAGGGGCACCTTTTCATTCAGAAGCTGGTCTATATCTGTTACAAGCTTCCAGAGGGAACCGCAGAAGTGGCGATGTTCATAAGGCATTTGGACAGCTCTAGGGACCAGAAGGGTTTCGAAGGATATGGACAAAATGCAGGCAAATAGGAACATTGCTGAATACCAGCTTGGTCAGCAGGGAGAAATGGGACAAAGTGCCTTCTCCCTGCTTGTGACTTATGAATGATATTTGACATGACGCAAGGAGAAAGTTAGCACATGCTGGGGAGTGTAATGCTCAGGCCTAGAAATGTTGATGACCCTTTACTTCACATGGATGCTATGTGACCTGCTGAGTTTCTGTAGCATGTCTGTGTGTTCCACTTGACTTGAAAGTCTGTGAGACAATTTCTGCTAATGGCGAATCTGTCTCCCTTACGACAGATTACAACGAATTTCAGGCAATACTACACCTGCTTTATTACTCAATAATAGAAAGATCTTGAATCTTGACTGCATCATGCTTTGGTATGGAGACCCCAATACCCTCAAGCATAAAGCCCTGCCAAAAATAGTGGGTGCAGCCCAGAACCTCTCAGGCAAAACCCTCCCCACCATCAAAAACATCTACAGGGAATGCCTCCGTCGGAGAGAAGCAGCGATCATCAAGGATCCACACCACCCAGCACACACTCTGTTCTCGCTGATACCATCAGGAAAGAGTGGTATAGGTGCTGCAAAACTCGCGCCACCAGGTTCAGGAATAGCTGCTACCCCTCCACCATCAGACTCCTCAATGACAAACTCAATCAGGGACTCATTCAACTGTTCTACCTCGATACTTTATTGATTTTTTTTCTATCTGTATCGCACACTCAGTTTGTTTTCTTTGTTTACATGTGTACGTTGAGTATGATTTTGTTTTTGCTCTACCAATAAGTGGTAATTCTGACTTGCCTAAAAGTAAAAGAACCTCAGGGTTGTACGTACTCTGGCAATAAATCTGAAATCTGAATATTGAATCTTGAAATGTTAACGCTCTCCACAGACACATGCTGATCCGCTGAATTCCTGCATTTCTAGATTTTATTTTGGGTTTCTGGTATATCTGCTGTATTTCCTATACTGGGGCTCTCTGCACATCCTGAAAAAAAAACAGCTGCATCGCAACACTGAATGATTTGCTTATTTTTGATACTGCCGGCTAATGTTGGATTACACTGCCCAGGAGTCATCTGGAGTTTGCATCATTTCTTTTAAGACAACAACATCACAAGTCAGAACTGATATCAGTGACCTAGCAATGAACTGTGTTGGGCTGGATCCTGTGACAACATCACAATGTTAAATGCAAACTTAACATCAGGATGGGCAATAAAAGGCATCGTTTTATCTCTTTGGTGTGAAGAAGGAAGAGAGGTGACTTCATTGAGGTTGACAGGATTACGAGAGGCACAGATCGAGTGGAAAGCCAGTATCGTTTTCCCCAGGGTGACAGTAGCAAACACCAGAGGACATCTGCATGAGGTGATGGGAGGAAAGTTTAGGGGAGATGTCAGGGGTAAGTTTTTAACACAGAGAGTGGTGGGTGTCTGGAATATATTGCCAGGGGTGGTGGTGGTGGAGACTGGTACCTTAGGGACATTCAAAAGACTCTTAGCCAGGCATATGAATACAAGAAAAAAATGAAGTTTTATGGGCGAGAAGGTTCTCTAACTTTTGGCCAAACTTTTACTTACATTCCTGAAACCATCTGGTATCCGGATCAGCTTCCCGTTACATGCATTCTCTAGAGTAGTGGTTCTCAACCTTTTTTTTCCCACTCACATACCACTTTAAGAAAACTATTCCCTATGCCATCAGTGCTCTGTGATTAGTAAGGGATTGCTTATGTGGGTGGAAAGAAAAAGTTTGTAAACCACTGTTTTAATCGTCCCTCATTGACTCGTTATGTGCTCGGTCTCATAACTCCAAAGGAAATGGGCCAAGGACAATTTTTCTCAAGCAAAATATTCCAGTAACAATCGGATCTAGAGCAGTGATTCTCAACCTTCCCTTCCCACTTACATCCCACCTTAAGCAATCCCTTACTAATCACAGAGCACCGATGGCATAGGGATTACATAAAATGGGATGTGAATGGAAAGAGAAAGGTTGAGAATCATTATTCATTCATGATCTTGACCACCTCCACCAAAATCTCCTCTCAAATACCTCAGCCTCTCCATTCTCACCCTACAGCTGAAATACCTCATCTGTGGCACCATACTGGGGTTAACTAAAATATCCACCCTCTCTGGCATCTTCGTGTCCTTTCTGATGAATTTTGGTTGTATGTTCCGGAGCCTTCCTTTCCTTCTTTAAATTTAATCTGACCACCAGAGAAAATCAGTACAAGATGAGGGGAGATAAGTTTAGATGACAAGTCAGGGATAGGTTTTTTTTAACACGGAGAGAAATGGGTGTCTGGAATGTGTTGCCCGTGGTGCTGGCAGAGGCTGGGACATTTAAAAGTCACTTAATCAGGTACATGGTTGCAAGAAAAATAGGGTTAAGTGTGTGAGGTGGGGAATTGCACAACATTGTGGCCAAAGGGCCTGTACGGTGCTGTAAAGTTCTATGAGCCACTCCCTATGTTCCTAGCGAGACAAGCTAAGCTTTCATTAAAGTACATTTGAGTTAGAAGCCAGACATTCCTGCATTGCCATTGCATGAGATTATGGTGACTGTAACTTTAACTCTCCAATGCACAGCAACCTTTCACCCCTTGGTTATCAAGTATACCACTATATACTGCACCAGAAATTATTCACTCAATAAAAGTCCTATTCATCTCTTGTTCATGCAGACAGCAGGCCATTTATGGATCAAGCTGCCAGAGGAAGCTGTCGAAGAGGGTATAATTGCCACATTCAAAAGCCATTTGGATTGAAGTATGGGCAGGAAGGATTTAAAATACGGGGCAACTGAGGGCACTGAGAGTGCATTTATCCTCAAGGCACCAGGACCAACTCGTGGATACATCATGACTCGAATAAAGACATGAGGTCAAACACAAAAGTCTGTGGATACTGGGGTTTAGTGCAATGCACAGATGTGCTGGAGAAACACAGCAGGTAATGCAGCTTCCAGTGGATGTAAAGTGGAACCAACATTTCGGACCTGAGCTCTTTGTCAGCATGACAAAGCCACGTGTCCTTCCCAGCACCTCCATCCCCCAGGTCACTCTCTCCCCTTCCCTATACCTCTCTCCTTTCTTACACCTCTCCTCCCCAGGTCACTCTCTCCCCTTCCCTATCCCTCTCTCCTTTCTTACACCTCTCCTCCCCTTCCATTCCCTCTCCTATGAGGGAACCGACCCCATCACTTCTCAGCTTTTTTTTCTCTTCTACCCGCCCACCTGTATCCACCTATTAGCCTGTCCTCCTTCCCCTCGCCCCTTCCTCCCTCCTCTCTTCATCCCCTCCCTCCACCTTTTCATTCAGCAGCTTCTGGCTCATACCTGATGAAGGGCTCAGGTCCGAAACATTGGCCACCCTTTACTTCCTATAGATGTTGTGTGACCCGCTGAGGTTCTGCAGCACATTTGCCCACATAAACCCACAGTCTTTACCATAGCACATGTTCAGGAGCGGTGCAGGGGGGGTATAAGCTCCCATTTCAATCTGTTCCAGCAACATCTGTGCAGCCAAGTGAAAGGCATGTCCAGGAGGACGGAGAGAAAGTAAGGTTTAAGGAGCGAATTCCAGAGCTCAGGCTCTTCCCTGCTTGAAGCACATTGGCACTTTTAAAACCTAAGTTGTTCAAAAAGTCATGACATTTTGCAACCACTGTTTGGTGTGGAGACACCAACACTCAAGACAAGAATAAACTCCAGAAGGTTGTTAACTCGGCCTGTGACATCACAGGCATCAGACTTCACTCCATCGAGGATGTCTACATGAGGTGGCATCTTAAGAAAAGTAGCCTCTATCCTCAAGGATCCCCACCACCTTCTTCACTCTGCTACTATCGGGGAAAAGGTACAGGAGCCTAAAGACAAGGATTCAGTGGCACAAGGACAGCTTCTTCCCCGCTGCCACCAGATTCCTGAATGATCAATGAACCAAAGGCACTTTGACTCTTTGTAGTTTATATAAGAATATTTACTGATGCTGCAAAACAACGAATTTCGTGACTTGTTCATGACGATAAATTCTGATAAAGGTGAACACAACTTGCTGGAGGAACTCAGCAGGTCGAGCAGCGTTTCAGTAGGAGAAAAGGAACGGTCGACGTTTTGACCCAGTTTCAATTAAGGGATTTGACTCAAAATGTCGACCATTATATTTCTCCCATGGATCTCGCTCGGCCTGTGCTGAGTTCCCCCAGCATGTTGTTTAGCTTCAGATTTCAGTGCCTGCAGAATCCTGTATTTCACAGAAGATTGAGAGAGGGAACATATTTTACTGTATTCCAAATATGAGAAATCTTTGGTTTAGATCCCTGGCGAGATGGGAACTAATCCAAGTGTTTGAAGTATGTAAATAACAAGTTAAACTCACAAGAATGTTACCTAAAAATACTGTTTCAGGATCTTTTAGGAAAAGTACCTTGACATTCTGGCCTGCATAAGATCCAGTGAAGAACCGTGTGATTAACTGTGTGCCCAAGATGCTGGCGCCCCTGCTCGATGGTGGAATGAAGGAGTGCAGTTTCCAGGGGAGCAGCAGTCTGGCACTGGGCCACCAGAAATGGAGAGAACACACCCCGTTGAGAAGGAAAAATGGAAGACCCTACAGTACGGTGACCACGGCAGCGAACGACTTGCGGTCAGGAGACCCGCACGGGCTGCTGGAGGCCAGCTCACGAGAACCAGGTGTCGGAACCGGGAATCTAGGGGGCGCGGAGGTCAAGAAGGGCTCCTGAAGGGCCTCGGGCGCTGAAGGGTTCCTGATCGTATAAGAGGTTTAGACCTGACTCTCAGGTTGCCGATGAATCAAACAGGAGTCTGTGTGGCTGCAGGTGCTGTGGAGGTGCTGAAGGCAAATTCACGGGCACTCAGTGTCTCTGAAGGTACTTCTGTTTCTTTCACACTGTAAGAGGGACTGGGCGACACGATTGGCAACTTTTTGTTGACCTTATGACAGGCAGAAGGCAATTTCATGACTATTACATGACAATAAAGGAGTCTTGAATCTTGAACTCCAAACTGGATAACCATGAGATATGCTTGTATTCCATTGCAATGTCCCAACAAGCTTCCTCAGTGTCCACAGGAGAACAGGGGTTAAAGTTTCGCACAACTAGACCCAATGGGCTCATCTACAAGTGACCCAACTGCAGCCTGCACTGCCATCTAATGACGGCATGTCTGCAAGCACACGAGAGAACTGCAAGAGAAATGCAGCAGGTAACAGCATCCAGAGGAAGCAAAGGCAGTGGCCGATGCGGGCCTGAGCCCTTCGTCAGGAGTGCCAGGCCTGAATAGAAAGGCAGGGAGGGGGAATGGGGGAGGGAGGATGGAGGAAGAGAAAGGAGAATGGGTAATAGGGAGATACAGGTGAGAGGGTAGAAGGGAAAGGAGCTGAGGATGTGATAGAGGGCGGAAAGCCAGGAGAAGGAAGGGAAGGGAGGGGGTGGGGATCTGAACAAAAGGAGACAGAGGGGTGGGGGACAAGAGAGACTGGAGAGGGGGAACTAATAGGTAAAGATGGCACCGCTGCAGTTGTGCAGCGCGGAGTGAGGGAGTGGGAATGCAACACTTCCGCAGGGTCCTGGCGCCCAGTCAGCTTTGAACGATTCACTGAGGGAGACAATGGTGCTTTGATTTGAGATCCTGCGAACTCGTGGTCTGTGCCCAAGATGGTGGTGCCTGTTAATCAGTAACAACCAAGAGGGGTTTCAGACTCAGGGGAAGCGGAGGACAGGAGCAGGGCACCAGAGGACGGGAAGACCACTGCATGTCTGTAAAGAGATGATCCACAGGATTGTGACCATGGAGGTGGACCAGTGAGGGGACTCCGCAACGAGCTGCTGGCGACTCAAGGCGAGGAATCCGCAGAGGCTGCGGGCTGCTGGAGGTTGCTGTTGGGCGACTCGTGCCGGGCCGCAGACTGCTGGAGACGGGCTCGAACTGGCTGGAGGGGCACCAGGTATCGGAACCGGGATGTGAGGAGGCGTCGAGGGTGCTGAAAGGTCCCTGACCGCGTCGGATGTTCGAATCTGGAGCTCAGGTTGCCAATGGGTGGCTGCGGAGTCTGCGGAAGCACTGGAGGTGAACCTACGGACACTTGGTGACTCGGAGGGGGGGGGAATTCTCTTTTACTTCTGTCTCTCTGACTGTAAGTCTGACTATAAGAGATGAAAGAGGCGTCAGGCAATTCCTACCGGTAGCCAATCTGTCGGCCTTGCAGCAGGCAAAAGGAAATTTCGTAATACGACACTGTTTTATTATGATAATAAATTGAATCTTGATCTTGAAGTTGATATTTATGGCGTCTGGTTGGAGACTGTTGAGGTGGGATATAAGTTGTTGTTCCTCCAATTGCGGCTGTCCTCAATTTGAACTGCATTGCCTAAATAATAGCCCAAATCGTGCCTTTCAGCATAACTGGATTTCCAGGTGGAAGTCAAGCAGGAACTGAAGATTACCATGTCTACTCCAGAGCTTGGGGGAATGTGTTCACATCTTGTCCTCCATTTGTACAAGAATGAGAGTTTATCAAATCAGCTGAATTTTTTTTTATCTTTTAAAAGAACTAAGTAATTTATTTTCTTAGAATTACTGGAGTTCCGTTACAACACAGGGAACAAAAGGATTGCCCTATGAACAATATTAAATGTACAACCTAATGGTATTATGTGTTCACTGTACGAAAGCTCATTTTGACTGAGAAGAGCACGGGGGGGGGGGGGGTCTCTCTTTCCTCTCTGCATCATATGTTCAGCAGGGGCAGGCAACATTTTATCAGGAATGGGTACATGCACTGGCAGAACATATTTCAAGGCAAAACCTGTCGGTCTGCATGTGCTCCAAGATCCCAGTGAGGGATCACCATAAGACAAAGGAACGGAATTAGGCCATTCAGCCCATTCAGCCCTACTGTTCGATCCTGGCTGATTTACTATCCTTTTCAGCCCCATTCCCCTGTGTTTCACCCCATAACCCTTGACAAGAATGTATCTACGTCCATGTCAAATATGACTTTGCATCCATAGCTGTCTGTGACAACTAATGTCACAAATTCGCTACTCACTGGGTAAAGATGTTCCTCCTCCTCTGTTGTAAAGGGACATTTTTGTATCCTGAGGCTGTGCCCTTTGATTTGTAGATGGAAACGGGCTTGATGCACCATCAACCACTCAAAAGTTTATCATAGCAAATCCAATAGGCTTTTATTCACTTAAGAACAGAGGCACATCCATACTGTTCGGTTGTCCTGCACTGAGTTGTAGGGGGCTGTGAAACAGATACCTTTATACAGGAGCCTGTGGAGAGGGGCCACAGGTACAACCGGCCAATAGGTGTGCCTGACCAGACAATTATACATAACAGTGATTTACCACAGGTAAATTCATTGAGCCCTATTTATACAGCGCTCCCAGTAAACATCATCTATAGAGAAAGAAAGGGGAGACCTGAGTGATCTTCTCTGCTGTTGTGTATGGACCTTTGCAACCAAATGGCACAATAATGCAGCCAGAGAGCATTTTCTGTTTTGTTCCTGTAACAAGTTGTCAAGTTCAGGGCTGGTAGCCTTGCCCTTCTCAACTTCCTTATGAAGAGTAGACACTGCTGCTTTACTGAATAACGAGGAGGTGTTGTGAATTTATGAAACATGAGGAGGGGACTGGAAACACGAGGGGGGACTTCTTTACTCAGAGAGTGGTGGGTGCGTGGAACAGGCTTCCAGACCAAGTGGTGGAGGCAGGCTCGATATTAGCATTTAATGAGAAGTTGGATATGTATATGGACGGGAAAGGAATGGAGGGTTACAGGTCAGTGGGGTTAGGTGGGAGAAAGTGTTTGGCATGGACTAGCAGGGCCACGTTGGCCTGTATCTGTGCTGTAATTGTTATATCATGATTATATACATCAAGTCACCCTGCAACCGGATGGGTTTTCCCAGCATCCTAACAGGTCACTCTAAATTGTGTCTCACGTGTCGCTGATTTTGGTTGGAGATAAAATGAATAGGGGCGGAATTAAAAGAGGTGCTTGATCGAAGGGTTTGATGTTATGGTTGATTCTATTCAGTTGTTGTAATGCTCCAAATGTTCAAACTCTTCCTCAGAAACATTTTCTGTGTTGGCCATGGGGGCAGCAGAGGACAAGGAAAACCTTGCAAGCTCCTAAGTGTTTGAATAGAAATAATAAATGGCATCAGCTTCTGTTGGACATGAAGGACAACGGTCAACCAACAATGCACTGGTACAACTCTGTTCCATTGAGCACATTGTAAAAATATTTCCGGTTCCCCCAAGGCAGCCTATACGTAGAGTGGACAAAGTAGGCAGTGTTAACTGTATTTATTGACACAAGTGGGAGAGTGCATACTTTTGGGATCGTGAATTTCCCTTCATGAGGTGAGAGAACGCTTCAGAAGGGGGAAGAAAGCACTTTTCAACCACTACATGTTTCCAATAACGCAGAACACACCGAATGCTTTGTATTGGATTCTGGCAGACCAATAACTTGTTTGGTTGCCTTCCTTCCTGACTCCTGTTGCTGAGCTAAAGAAGGCAATAAGGCCATTAATGGTGCGGAGGTTGCTGGGGGTGGGAGGGGAGGGGAAGTTGGATGTGCTGGTTTTAAACATTTTCAACAAAGTTTAGTGTTAAACTCCTTGGTCAAGGAACTTATCCGTGAGAGATGATTATAAGATAGAATCTGGAGTTCAATCCAGATAAATGTGAAGTGATGCATTCTGGAAGGTCAAACCTGAAGGCTGAGTACAGGGTTGAAGGTCAGATAATTAACAGTGTGGAAGAACAAAGGGAAATTGGGGCTCAAATCTGTACATCTCTCAAGGTCGCCACATAGGTTGATAGGATAGTTAAGAAGACGTTTGGGACCCTTGGCTTCATTAGTCGGCGATTGAGTTTAAGAGTCGAGAGGTCACGATGCAGCTCTACAAATCTCTGGAGAGATCACACTTAGAATATAGTGTTCAGCTCTGGTCACCTTATTATAGGAAGGATGTGGAAGCAATGGAGAGCGAGCAGTGGAGATCTACCAGGATGTGGTCTGGATTGGAAAATAAGTTTTATGTGGTAAGGTGAGCAAAGCTAGGACTTTTCTCTTTGGAACAAAAGAAGGATGGGAAGTGACTTAATAGAGGTCTATTAGATTATGAGAGGCATAGCTAA
This sequence comes from Narcine bancroftii, assembly GCF_036971445.1. Taxonomy (NCBI): domain Eukaryota; kingdom Metazoa; phylum Chordata; class Chondrichthyes; order Torpediniformes; family Narcinidae; genus Narcine; species Narcine bancroftii. The sequence goes on along the minus strand of NC_091477.1, from coordinate 117,981,700 downwards.
GATAAACCGCTAGCGCCTTTTTACCAGGGCAGGATTAGCAAACACCAGAGGACATTTGTACAAAGGGAAGGGTGGAAAGTTTAGGGGTTAGGGGCACACAGAGAGTTGTGGATGTCTGGAATACATTGCCAGGAGTGTTAATGGAGAATGCAACATAAGGAGCATTTAAGAGACTCTTAGACAGGCACGTAGATGAAAGAAAAATAGACGGTTATGGGGTGAGGAGAGTTTTTTTTTAATAGGAATATATAGGCCAGCACAACATCAAGGGCCAAAGGGCTGTCGTGCTCTACGTAGAATCTAGAACGCAGAACAGCACAGGAACAGGCCCTTCAGCTCACGTGTCTTCACTGAACATGATGCCCAAATTGAACTAAAACTCTTCTCTTTGCACATGATCCCTATCCCTCTCTCCCCTGAACATTCTTGTGTTTCCTCTTTTGAGAAAGGCTACTTACTTTCAAATTACTTACAAATTCAAATTTTGAATGACTTTCAAAATCTTTGATTTGTATTAATGCAAAGGTGTTGGCTAATAAAGTTACTTATCACTGATAAGGAATTTAACTTTCTTCTCTGCTAAACAGCTTTGTTTTTTGGTAGTGGGCTTAGATTTTCTTTTTAAAATAAAATATTGCTATTATTTAATTTGTTTGATTGAAGATGTAGAGTACCTTGGATGGATTGGTATGATCTACGTGTAATGTATTAGTTTTTGACTTTTACTCTGTACTCCGTAATTTTCAATGTGGGATTTCAATTTCAATAAAGGTAATTGAAAAAGAAAGGAAAGCTACACTGACCTTGGAGGTTGTGCAGAAATTCACCAGGTTGATTCCAGATATGAGGGTGCTTAGCCTATGAGCAGAGATTGAACAACATGTACTTGCTGGAATTTCGAAGTGTGAGAAGAGGGTCTTATAGAAACCGATAGAATTTTGGTAATATAGAGCAGTGGTTCTCAACCTTTCTCTTTCCACTCATATACCACTTTAAGTATTCCCTATGCCATCGGTGCTCTGTCATTAGTAAGGGATTGCTTAAGGTGGGTATGTGGAAAGAAAAAGTTTGAAAACCACTGTTTTAATCGTCCTTCATTGACTCGTTATGTGCACGGTTTCATAGCTCCAAAGGAAATGGGCCAATGACAATTTTTCTCAAGCAAAATATTTCAGTTACAATTGACTCTAGAGCAGTGATTCTTAACCTTCCCTCCTCTAGACCTTGTGGGACCTGTTGAGTTCCTCAAACAATGTTGTGTATTTACAAAGAAATAGAATATTGATACTATTCATTTCCTTTACACATTAAAATAGTTAAATGTCTTATCTGACTCTTAAAGGGACCTGCCGTTGGCAAAAGATGATGCCCTTGCACTGTTTAACCATACTTATCTCTATACCCTGCACTTTGTCTTTATAATACTAGACCCTGGCAGCACGGTTAGTGTCACAGTTAACACAACCCGGGTGCAAATCCACAGTTAGCACCACTCAGTTACAGCACCAACATCTGGGATTCGAATCTGGCGCAGTCTGTAAGGAGTTTCTACGTTCTCCCTGTGTCAGCGTGGGCTTCCCCTGGGTGGTTCAGTTTCCTCTCACCCTTCCAAAGTGCACGGGGAGTTGTAGGTCAATCTGGTGTAATTGGGTAGCATGGGCTTGTGGTCAAAAAGGGCCCGTTACCGTGCTGTATGTCTAATTTTTTTCAAAAATAATTCAAGAGAATGCTGCTCAGCTCTGGGTAAGCTTTGCAAAGCCTGGAGAAAAACTAACTATCGGGCATTAACTAGCTTTCAGCAGTCTCTCAAACTCAGGGTGACCTCTGCCCTGTCAGCTTGGTTTCCTATCGTCTGCCTCGTGAGAGTCATTAAGTGGTGTAGAATTGTCAGCAGTTACTCAGTCTCCTCCGTGCTGCATCTAGTGGCTTCCAGGGAGCCTTAAAGAAGCTGATAGTATATTGAATGCACTCCGATCATCTTTGCCGTGTAATGGGAGCGTAGCTTTGCCTGTACTCCTCAGAGTACCAGGTCTTAATGGCTTGTGAAATTAAGTCCTCCAAAATCCTGGCCTTAATGCCAAGTTAAGCAAAGAGAAGATCTCCTCAGGAACATTATTGAGCGACATTACATTAATATTTTAACAGCATTCCTGCTGTAAGATTGCAAAATTGATTAAAGGTTACCAGCAACAGCTTGAATAAGGTGAAGTGAAAGTTATTGATCTTTATTCAAGCAGCAAAGAAAACAGGAGAAAGAGGAGAGCACTCAGCCCCGAGTTCTCTGCTTTCACATTCCACATGATGACAACTGATCATTCAGCATTGCCACCTGCTTTCTTGGTGTATCGCTTGACCTCTTCAGAGAAATAAACTTTATCCATCTGGTGTGTGAGTGGAAAGAAAAAAGGTTGAAGACCACTGGTTTAAAGAGATAGAGGCCAAACAAAAACAATTGAGATCGCTTAAGTTTGAACCTAGATTGCTGGTATTGTAATAGTGTTGTGCTAATGTTGTGTTTGGAAACTATCTGGTTTAGTGGGTTCACAGAGAGATAAATCTGGGCACAAATGTTCCAATCAAGTTCAAGTGTTACAATCGAGTTCAACAATTGAAAACAGAGGAGCAGTTGATTGGGCAATTGAGTTCAACAGCTGATGGACAATTGAATTCAGGTGACCCAAACATCACTATAAAAGTGAGGGACTGTACAGCAGAGGGGTGATTGTTAAATTGGACTGGATTGCCTTTGGTTCAAGTGACAGGAGGCCACTAAGTCTGGTCCAGTGGCTAAGAAGAGAAGAGAGGAGAGGTGAGGTGAGCTGACCTGTAGTGATAGGGGATTCTATAGTTAGAGGAACAGATAAAAGGTTCTGTGGAAGAAATTAGGTATCCTGGATGGTATGTTGCTCCCTGGTCTGAAATATCTCAGATCAAGTTCATGTCCTTGTCAGAAGGGAGGGTGAGCAGCCAGATGTTGTGGTCCATATAGGGACCAATATATGGTTTAGGAAGGGTGAGGTGGTCCTGCAATGAGAGATGGGTGCTTGGCTGAAGAAGAGGACCTCCAGGGTTGTGATCTCAGGATTTCTACCTGTGTAATGTCCTGGTGAGTTTAGAAATATGAGAATAATGAAGCTTAACATATGGCTGAAGAAATGGTGCAGGTTGGAGGACTTCAGGTTTTTGGATCAATGGGCATTCTTCAACGAAAGGTTGGACCTGTTCCAATGGGATGGTTTGCATCTGCCTGGAGGAGGGATAACATCCTTGTGAGTTAGTGCTGCTCTGGGGTGTTTAGATTTTCAGGGGGAGAGATACCAGAGCAGATAGAAGAGTGGAGGAGGGAACAGATTATGTGAAAATTGCATGCACCATTATAGGAAAATGGTTTGTATGTGGTGGAAATATTGTCAGGTGCATCTATTTCAGTGCATGGAGTATTGGAGAAAAGGCAGAAGAGTTCAGGGCACGGATTGGCATGTGAGATTATGATATTGTGGCCATTAATGAAACTTGGGGAGCGGCAGGACTGGCAGCTCAAAGTTCTGGGCTTCAGTTGCTTTATCTGTGATAGAATGGGGTGCGGGGAGTGTAATGAAAGGGGGAGGAGTGGCATTTCTCCTCCGGGGAAATATCACCGCTGTGTTCAGGCAGGACAGACCAGAGAACTCATCTGCTGAGGTTGTATGGATGGACCTGAGGAATGAGAAAGGTATGACCACACTTGTGGGTTTGTATTATAGACTGACCAATAGTCAACCAGAATTGGAGGAGCAAATCAGTAGATAGATAGCAGACAGCTGCAGGAAACAAGGTTGAGAGCAGGAGATTTTAATTTTCCACCTATTGACCGGGACTCACATAGCTTGGAGTTTGTCAAATGTGTTCAAGACTGTTTTCTCTATCAATATAGAGAGGTAGCAACTAGAAAGGGTGCAATATTGATTTCCTATTGGATAACAGGACAGGTGATGGAAGTATTGTAGGGGAACATTTTGGGCCCAGTAATCATAATGCCATTAGTTTCAAGTTAATTATGGGGAAGGATAATTCTGAGCCTCAAGTTCCTAAATTGGAGGAAGGCCAATTTTGAGGAAGTGAAAGGATCTAGAATGTGTAAATTGGAATGTTTTTGGGCAAGGATGTGTGAGGTAAGTGGAGGACCTTCAAAGGTGAAGTTTTGTGAGTACATAGTTTGTTCCTGTCAGGATTAAAGGCAATGTTAGCAGGCATAGGGAACCTTGGTTTTTGAGCGATATTGGGGATCTAGTTTGGAAGAAAGTGGTGCATTAGCAGGTGTAAATAGCATGGAGCAAATGAGGTACTTGTGAAATATAAAAATGCAAGAAAAACCTCAAAGAAATCAGGAAAACTAAAAGAAAACAATGTGAAGAACAATGTGAAGGAAAATTAAGAGCCAAAGGATAATAAGGAACAAATTTGGTTCCCTTAAAGATCAGAGTGGTCAGCTTTGTATGGAGCCAAAAGAGATGGAGAGATCAGGAAACTGGTACTGTTGTGGGAAGTAAGGAAAACCAGCAGTGAAGTCATGGAATCTATACCGATTAGAGGAGGAAGTGCTTGCTGTCTTAAAGTAAATAAGGGTGGATAAATCCCCAGAATCTGAAAGATATTCCCTCAGACACTGAGTGAAGTATAGATCTTGAATCATTTATTGTCACATGCACTAGGATTCTGTGAAGAGCTTTGACTTGCGTGCTTTCCAGATAAGTCAACCCATACTTCAGTGCAGCAGGTAGCTCAATAATTAGTGCACAGTGCAGTGTGACAATGACAAAGTAGAAGAGGGAAAAAAACTTAAGTGAAAGGGAGAGGGGGTTGGTCCCTGAAAAGAGGAAGAAGGGAAGGGGTCAGTAGCTGGAGGAAAGGAAACAGAATGATAGGAAAAGAGAAAATCTTGGGGAAAGGGATCAACAGAAATTGAACGAGTCGCTGACCAGTTGGAGAGTGCCAAGATGGAGTACAAGGCTCCTTGAATTTGCAGGCAGCCTCTGTTTGGCAGTGCGCGAGGTCCAGGTCTGAAACATTGGTTACCCATTACTTCCTGTGGATATTGCCTGACCTGCCGAGGTTCTCCATCACTTTTGTGTATTGTTCTTGACCCCAGCAGCTGCAGACTTTCTCGATTAGATTGCATGCTACTTTTTAACTTCCTGGGCTCGTGAAAGGAAGTTGGGCAAATGCAAGCTCTTGCTGATTTTTCTTCTGAGCCATTTGAAGAATAAAGTTAAATTGATGTGCTGACATGCATGGAAAATGGAGACATTTAGAAAATATTCATTGAGTTAGGTGGGGAGATGGAACCGTTGATTTGTGCACAGTAATTCACATGTGGCCAGATAGATATATACAGTTAAACAGGAAGGTCTGTGATGCTGAGATTGTAGTGCAATACACAAAAGTACTGGGGAAAGCTGTTGGGTATGAGTGCAGAGTTTCTCCAGAACATTTTGTGTATTGGCCACCAGCCAGTACCATCAAGAATGTCCACAGGGAATGCTGCCATTGGAGAGCACCAGGAGCAATCATCAAGGATCCACACCTTCTATCACATGTTCTCACTGCTTCCATCAGGAAAGAGGTGCAGGTGCCACAGGACTTGTACCACCAGGTTCAGGAAGAGCTGCTCCCCCTCCACCATCAGACTCCAGAATACCAAACTCATTGAATATTTAAACTTCTGTATTTGCAGTCAGTTTGTTTGTATCTCTTTCTTTTGTTACATTTTTCTTCAAATACTCTGTGGTAATTAGAAATTCTGCCTGGCCCACAGGAAAAAGAATCTGAGTCATATGCCATGTCAATAAAATTTGAACTTTGAAATTTTGAACGATCAAAAGAACTGCTTAACCCTAATCAGCTGAGTCTCATATTTATGAAACTATTTATTTGTGTTATAGATAAAATACTTGTTCTGCAAATGTGTTTTTGCCTGTATACATGTTATGTCTGGTTATGTGTCTGCATGTTTTGCACCGAGGACTGGAGAACGCTATTTTGTTAGGTTGCAATTGTACAATCAGATGACAATAGACTTGACTCAATTTGAACCAACTTTGTTGTCCTCCAGTGATGTCAATGAGCATGGGCAATAAATGTGATATCCACATCCTGATGAATCATAAATCCAAGATAGCCCAACAACAGCAACAAAACAATGTAAGAGAGAGCAGTTGATTAATATAAAGATGGAAATTCTTCAGTTGAATAGTAATAAACTATGTAAGAACTTCCTGGCGCAGCTTCTAGAGACCAACTCTATGGGTTCATATAATATCCAGCTGATGAAATAATCAGGCAACTTTGTGGATTCTTTCCACTTAGATTAGCCCAAAGGTATTCATTATCCAAATCTGTCTGTCATCTTGTCCAAGATCAATGGAAATAAAACTCGGAGGAACTGAGTAACATTATATGTCTGATGGAGCTCCTCACAATGTCAGCAGTTTCCAATGCTCTTCCCTCACAGCCAGTTCTGATAGCACTGGTGAGTAAGGCCTTTGACAGAACACCATGTTACTTGCGGCAGCCAGTTTGCAAAGAGTTTCAGGATAAATCATTTTAAATGGCCTTGCTTGTCGCGTGTGAGCATGTCGTTTCCCTCACCAGCTCTCAGGGCTCTCCCTGGTCCACGTCAATAAACAGCTGCTTAATGTTAGCGTTTATCGTTTCTCTAGTGTGTGGAACCCTACATGAGAAATATTGTGTCATTCCTCTAGCATATTTAATCATAAATCAAAGGGACAGGCATCCACCAAATAAAATTGAGAATGTGCTGCATTATGAGAAGGATGATGTACTGTAGCTACAGGTAGTCCCCGCCCTATGACCATAAACAGGACCAATGAGTTGGTCGTGTCTTGGATCAGCCATGGTTTGGGCTGGCTCCGGGAGTGGGGACCTCTGGGTGCTGCGAGGAGTAGGGTCCTGTGGGTGCCATTCTTTTAATGTGAAATATTACTTGTAGTTTTAATAAAGATTTTTTTAATTGGTCGTGTGTGGGTCGACGTAACACAGGTAGGTCGGAAGTCAGGACTACCTGTAATTAACTGACTCCCATGCCCTTGTGATGGATGCACTCATGGGAATCACATGACTCACACAAACAAGACAAAAGGATCAGGTATGAACTCTGCATAGACAGCATTGGAGGTCGTGACTGAACCTGAATTACTGGACTGTGAGACAACAGCTCAAGTTATTCACATTCATCTTTGTATCATCCAATTGTACAAGTACAACCTGATGAAACAACACACTCCGGTCCCTGGTGCACAAAACATGCAAACACACATACATGCATACCAAGCATACAGACAAGCGATATAAAATGAAAAGATTGTTATATAAATAGTAGAGTCTCAGAGGATTTATATCAGCAGATCTTCCGTCGCTCAGTAGTCTCACTGCCTGTGGGAAGAAGCTGTTCCTCAGCATCTTGGTTCTGATAATCCTGTATCGCTTTCCTGATAAGAGTAGATGGAAGATGCTGTGCACATGGTGATAGAGGGGACTTCAACAATTTGCCAACCCCTCTTCAAGCAATGATCCCATTCAGGTCAATCGTGTTAGTGGAAATTTATAGCAGCCAATTAATCTGCTAACCAGCAGGCCTATGGGATGTGGTCCAGTCAGAGGGAGAATGTACAAGCTTCATGTGGAAAGCGCCTCAGGTCAGTAAAAATACAAAATGCTAGAGAAACTTAGCAGGACGAGCAGTGTACTTTATGTAGCAAAGGTAAAAACAACCAAGCAATATATCTGCACAGATGGCAAAGCCATAGAAGAAAGCAGATTCAGAAAATAAATTCCTTAACAAAGTGCTTTTTTTTGGCCAAATTCCTGCTTTCCACAGGCTGCCACATTTTGGAAGAGTAATGCCCCACAAAACTTGGTAATAATTAAAACTGGAGTTTGAAAATGCGATTATGTAATTTGGTTTATCTAGTTTAGGTTTTAGTACCAAGATGATTATTTTAAAAAGTTATGATTTTATATTAAAATAACTTTGACTAACCCCACAGGTCCATGGCATCCGAAATAAAGTGAAGCAAAGCAATAGGTCACATTACTGCTCATACATTTTTTTGCTTTGGCTGTGATATCTGCTGTGTAGTTTTTCAACTATGTCAAACACCCACGCCACCCAAGGCACGCTCTGTTCTCGCTGCACAGGAAAGAGGTCTCAGTGCCATAAGACTCACACCCTCCAGGTTCAGGAACAGCTGCTACCCCTCCACCATCAGGCTCCTCAAGGACAAACTCAACCAGAGACTCTTATTGAGCACTTTATTGATATTCTTTTTGTTCTCTCTGTATCGCACAGTCAGTTTGTTTACATTTGTTATCTGTTTACAGTTCTTATTTGTTTACATGTTTCTGCTCTGTAGAGTTTATTTTCTGCACTACCAGTTAGTGGTAATTCTGCCATGACCACAGGAAAAAGGAATCTTGGGGTTGTATGTGATATCATGAATGTACTCTGACAATAAATCTGAATCTAAATCTGATGTAGTAAAACATAATAGTTTTTCAAGATTCAAGATTTCTTTATGGCCATGTACTAGTACAGAACATGGACAATTACACAAAATTTCTTCTCCCCATGTGATGATGTAATGGGGGGGGGGTGGTGCATTATACTGACCGCTTGCTATTGGCTATGGCTGTAGGGATACTCCATCCTACTGTTATAACAGATGGAGATTCTTTCCCACTGGCCAGTTTAAAGGTGGTTCTAGTCTGTTAATAAAAGCCCTGTATTGGTATAATTGACTGGTCCATGTCTATGGCATATCAGCTCACTGCAAGGCAAACAAAGAATCACCATTATTGTGGCCCAGCACCCCTGACAGTAAGAGAGAAAGAGAAGCAAGAGAGTTGCTTCAGAGTCACCGAGCACGGGGGGCGTGGCAAGATGGCGTAAGGATCAGACGTGCCTTCCAGTTCTCTCCTGACTCTATCTTATTGTTTTGTCTAGAAATGCCCGTTAAAATTCTTTAAAAGTTTAGATAATTTCAGTGCAGTTAATTTAACTTATGATGGTACAATTGGTGAAAAAGAGCAAAAAAAAACGAAAGCAGATCATCAAAAAACTACATTTTCCAAAAGTTCAAGTTTTGGAGCCTACCTGCAGGAAAGACACCGGGACTCAGCGTGAAATGGATCCCAGGAGAGAGGTATAGTATTCGGATGTTGAGCTCTATGTTACATCGGTAGAGCCCCCTAAAGAGGGCGCCAAACAGCCTTTAGAACAAAGAGTTACTCAAAGGCATTTGTCAACTGTAGAGGTGGCGCTGCAAACTGCACCTCTTGAGATAGAAGAACCTATACAACTTGATGTACTGGGAGAACTTAATACATTATGGACTGGGGAAAACCCTGGCCAGCGTCCTCCAGTTACTGCTGGAGAGGCTGTGGCTGGAGTTTCCACACGCAGTCATACTACAAGGAAGGCAACCAGGATGAAGGAAAGAACAGAAGATCCTTTGGTTATGCAGAAGAAGCAGGAATCTGTTGAGCCAAAATCTCTTCCAATTGAAAAGATTTTTGTGAATCTTGAATCTAAATGATCTTGTACAATGCAGGGATTATCCAAGATTATGACTGAACTTGGTACTAGGTTTAATACTCTGGTGAAAATACATTCTCAACAGATGGCTGAGTTTGGAGCTTTTAAGCTTGAAGTGAGAGATAAATTTTAATTCGTGTGAAGATATAGACGAAATACAGGATCAAGTTTTTGATGTGACCAAAATGGTCGAAGGCTTACAAACTCAAAATAAAAATTTGGTGAAAAAGATTGATTATTTGGAAAACCAATCCAGACGGAACAATATAAAGATTATTGGTTTGCCGGAAGGTATGGAGGGACCAGACCCAAGAAAATATTTTACTGAATGGATTCCGCAGGTGCTGGGTCAAGAACATTTCCCGGAAGGTATAATACTGGAACGTGCTCACAGAGCCTTGCGTAGAAGACCTATTTCAGGTCAAAGTCCAAGACCTGTTTTGGTTCGTTGCTTGAATTATTATGACAGAGAAATAATTTTACGAGTGGCTATTAGAAATGCACCCTTGATGATTCAAAATAATTGAGTTTTCTTCTATGCGGATTTGAGTCAAGAAGTTATGTTCCAACAATGGGAATTTAATCCTGCTAAAGAGTTGTTGTGGATAAAAGGTTACAAGGCAACCTTTAGATAGCCAGCTGTTTTGAAGGTTTTTCAAGATGGTTGCCAACCAAAGTTCTTTGATTCTCCAAAGGAAGCTATAGCATTTGCTCAAGAGCTGCCAATTACTCAGTTTCAACAGAGACATAGTCCGCCGCGATCTCTAAGGAGACAAGAGATGGAAGAAAAGAGCCGTGCTCCAAGAAGGAATGGTTGTAATGGTGACTCGGCAGTTGGAGCTGATTAAAAGAAGAGTTGTCCTTTTTTTTCTAATGTTTTTTTTTTAAAAAAAGGGGATATTAAATAATGATGATGTTAGTTTAAGATGAAGTGAGAGTTGGGGGAGAGAACTGGATAGGCACTATTTCCTGAAAGTCATCTGCTACGTGTGAGTTATCTCACACACATTTTTTTTTGGGAGTTACCGCATTCCGCGGTTTAGACGGGAGGGGGTATTTTTAACCTCCTACCCGTTTTTTTCCTTTTTTTTGTATTATTAGATTAAAGAGTGAAGGGGTTTTTTTTGTTTAAATATTTAAAAAAAGCATAAGAAAGTATTTGATTGTTTAAAAAACTAAAAATTGATGTGGTTTTTTTTGTAAAGTTTATTCAGTAGATCAGGAATATCTGAAATTTAAATCTGAATGGGATGGATAAGTTTTTTTTTTCTTTAACTTTAAGGTGAAAGGAGTGGTAATTCTGGTGTATATTATTTTGCTATTTTAGTTATAAAATGAAGGGAATAATGGTGAAAGTTATAAATTGAATTGTACAATTCTTAATGAGGCTTGAATTTTGTTTGGTTTATGCTCCATTTGTTGAAGATATAGATTTCGTTGTAGATGTGTTTTTATTATTTGGATATCTGAATTTTAACATAATGATTGGGGATATTTAAATGTGGTATTGGAGCTTTTATTGGATAACTATTCAAGAGTAAAAGGGAAAAATGGTGGAAGAGTACTAAAATTGAATTGTACAATGCTTAATGAGGTTTGAATTTTGTTTTAAGATGGTGGTTTATGTGACTAATAGGATGATAGATGTGAAGTTAGTTGATATTTGGTGAAGGTCTATCTCTATAGAGAAAGTTTTTTTTCATCTTTTTTTCATGCTACAATTTTTTTTAAGAATTGATTATTGTTTAAGAATTTTTGATAGATAATGTTACTAACTTTACTAATTTTTTATATTAAGTTTGAGTTAAATATGTTTCATCTTAACTCCGTTTGTTAAATATATGCATTTAAGTTTGATTTAAATGTTTTTTAAGTCTGATATCTTAGTATTAATTACTTTTCTTTTTGTTAATCGGTTATGTTTTTGCTTTTTTTGTAAGTGGGCTTTTTTTTCTCACATATTATTAACTTTATTAATTCTTCACTCTTTATTTTGGGGGGGAAAGGTGGGGTTGGACTAATTTGAGTTGGGTTATTAATGTGTAATAATTATTGGGGAGGGTATAGTTTATTTAGATTACTGATACTGTATTGTAATTTTATTATTTTATACTTAATTTTTTTTAATGTAATCCTATATGTTATTCATGTTATAAAATCTTAAATAAAGTTTAAAAAAAAGAGTCACCGAGCACTCCTGTAACATCTGCAACGGCACAGACTCCTGTTCGATTAATTGGCAACCCGACCCCCAGATCCAAACCTCCAACACATTCAATGCCCAAGGCCATTCAGGAGCTCTTCTTGCCCTCAGTGCCCTCTTGAATCCTGGCTCTGATGAGCCAATCTCCAGCAGCCCACAGCCTGCGCAGGTCCCCACAACTGTGTGTTTCCCTCTGCCGCTGAGCAAGTCGCCAGTCCGTTGCCGTGGTCACCATCCTATAGGGTCCTTCAGCCACTTGAGCCCCTTACCTGTCCGCTGCCATGGTTGCTATCATGTAGGGTCGTCTCCTCTGCATCAAGGGATGTTCTCCCCATTTCTGGAGCCCTGCGCTGGTCCACTGCTTCCCTGGTTTGCAATCCCTCATAGTCATGGCCAAGCATTCCTACCTGACTTTACTACCCTGGTGGTCAAAATCTTCGAACTCTTTCCAAACCAGCGCTGTTAGGAAAAAAGAAGTAAGTTCAGGAGTAGATAAAGAAAAGATGGAATCAGTGCGGGGGGTGATTTACCACTCTGATGAGGGACTGCTGGAGACTGGCCCGACAACTGGCTGAAGGGGTACCAGGTACCAGAACTAGGGTACTGAGGGCAGTGAAGGGTCCCTGATCATGTCGGAGGCTCCAACCTGCAGCTCAGGCAGCTGATGGTTTGGACCAGACACTGTGTGGCTGCGGAAGTGCTGGAGGTGCATCTGCGGACACTCGGTGACTCTGGGAGTGGGGGACTCTCTTTTAGCTTCTCTTTCTCTGACTATTAGAGACACTTCAGGCAATTACATCCGATGCAGAATGTCTGCCTTACAGCAGATGAAAGCAAGTTCCGTTTACTATTGCACCGTCTTTATTATATGACAAGAAATTGAATTTTGAGGTACATGAGCCTCAAAATCAGGATTGCCAGACTGGGAAATATCTTCTTCCCAAAGATGAATGACAACCTGTAATTTTCAGTCTCTTATTAATGAAATTGAGTAAATTATTCCAGAATATTTATTTTATAACCATTTAACAATTACAGTACGGAAACAGGCCATCTCAGCCCCTCTAGTCCGCACCGATTTAAGTGATCTCCTCTAGTCCCACCTATCCGCTCCCTGTCCATAATCCTCTAATCCCCTCACATCCATGCACTTATTCAACCTTCTCTTAAATGACAAAATTGACCCAACTATTTCTGTGTATATATGTGATTATGCACTGTGGATTGTGTGTGTATGTATGTGTACCATGGCCCAGAGAAACACCATTTCATCTTGTTCTATATGCAGTCAGATGCCATCACGTGGTCTTCCTTAACTTTATAACTTTATGATATCAGCCTTGGTCTTATTGATTGGCAAGAACAGGCTCAATGGGCCAGATGGCCAACTCCTGCCTCTATTTCTCATGCATATCAGGCTGCATCACAGTCTGGTTTGGGGTCACCAATACCCCTGAAAATAAAGCCTTCCAAATGATAGCCCATGACACCATAGGCAAAAACCCTCCCCACCATTACATACATCAACAGGGAGCGCTGCCATCATAGAGTAACAGCAATCAACAGAGACCCTCACCACCCATCGCACACTCTGTTCTCACTGCTATCAACAGGGTGCCACAGGACACACACTACCTGGTTCAGGAACAGCTGCTCCCCTTCCACCATCAGACTTTGCGACAACAAACTCAATCAGGGACTCAATTAAGGACTCTTACTTGTGGACATTATTGAGTTTCTTTTTTATTCTCTCTGCATTGCACAGTGAGTTTGTTTACATTTGTTATCTTTTTACAGTTCTTTGTTTGCTTGCGTGTTTTTGCTGTGTACAGTTTATTCTTGTGCACTACCAGTTAGTGGTAATTCTGCCGCGCCCACAGGAAAAAGAACCTCAGGGTTGTATGTGATGTCATGTATGTACTCTGACAAGAAATCTGAATGTTGTTGTATTACAGAGCAGCAGACTGAGATACAAGCCTTTCTTTCTTCCATCTGCGTTTCTACAATCCTGTTGCACACGTAAACATCCTCCTGATCAACTTTGAACCTAAAGAAAACAGGCGGTGAAAATCAAGAGGCAGGTTAGTGAATTTCTTCAACTGTAAATTCAGTAAATTAGATTCTACGTGGCAGCCAAGTCACTGCACTACCTTTAGCAAAGGCCTGGCTGCAGGGTTGGAAAATGTCCCTCAAAGCCTCCAGTGGCCACTCTGAAAGCAAAGTTAGTTCAGAGGACCACTGTTCTTCTTCATCTCATTTACACCTTGCGTAAGCCTGCCATGATTTTCGGATGAAATTGAACCTTTCGCAATGCTGACGAAGCCTTGTCTGAAAGGTGCAAGTTGTGCTTAATTTATTAAGGGTTCATTCGACAAAGGATATCATTGAACCAAATCCCCCAGACTCATTCCCTTTGAAAGTAGGAGACTTGCTTCCTCTATAAACCAAATTGGAAACACTAAAAAAAAATGAATTTTTTAATGAAGGTATTCAAATGCTTAGCTCGACTTCTGAAGCAGACTATAATTGCTACTGAGGAAAAAATCTAAACAAAAACTTTAGACTTCCCTTTTATTTTATCCAGTTCAATGTGATAGCTTTGCACGATATACCTGGCCCTGTCTGAAAGTACAGACTCGTTATGACATACAAGGAGAGCATTCTTCCCATTGGCTCTCTGCCAGCACCAAGCACATCAATCCCATTGGTGTTAGTCTCCTACCCCACGATTGACTCATTAGTTCATGTCACGGTGGGACAAACAGGCTGCAGAAGCAGAATTCACAAAGCTGGAGTTGGTGGGGGCCGATCAAGTTCCAGTTTGTTGTCACCCATACCAAGGCACAGGGAGAGATCAGCTGGTCAGGAACAATGACACAATAGGTTGCTATTTTAGTTCTGGAAACAGCAGGAAAGAAACTGCCCTTGAATCTGGTGGTGTATGACATCACACTCCTGATTTTGGAGTTGGGGGGGAGGGTGAAGAGAATGTTGCTGGGGTGGGATGAATCTTTTCTGTGTGTTGGCTGTTTTTTTGAGGCAATGGGATTTCTAGATGGAGTCGATGGAGGGGAGATGACTTTGTTTGAACTCCATTCACGACCCTCTGCAGTTTCTTGTGATCGTGGATGGATCACTCCCCGTACCACGCACGATCCTATCAATGCAATTACACAAGCGTGATGGAGAAACTCAGCAGGTCCTCCAGCATCCATAGGTCGTACAAAGGTAACCAACGTTTTGGGCCTGAGACCTTCACCAGGTATAGGTGCGACCAGCGTTGTATCTGTCGAAGTTTTGCAGGGATGCAGGTGGGATGGAAGGTGAGGTTTGGGAGGTGGAACACTGGTGACATCGAGAAGTCTGATCAACCTGTGCAAATGGAGGCTGACTATCTCATTGGATCACTGGAGTGTGCCCAGAACCAAAGCTGGGATCATTCCAAACTACAATTACAGTAATTACAGTAAAGAGTTAAAAGCTGTGTGAGATCATTTAAGTACAAAGGCCTCCAGCAATATACGACATTTTATAGAAGTACTTTGTAGTATTTAACATAGAACAGTGCAGAACAGAAAGAGGCCCACAATGTCTGGAGCGAGCATGACGCCAAATTAAACTAAACCACTGCCGCCTGCACCTGATCCGTGTCCCTCCACTCCCTGCAAATTCATGTGTCTGCCTGACATCCTCAAACGCTACTGTCTGCTTCCACCAATACCTGCGGGCAGCCCATTACAGGCATCTACCACTCTCTGTGTGAAATCATATAGGGCCTTGAAAAGTTGTGCGGAGAATGGACTTTGCTCACATCAGACTTGTCTCACTCTGTACCATCCAGTTGTTTCAGAAGGACTTCAATATTTTCTCAGCTGGCAGAGCACCATGACATCCCAATGATGTGAGATACGTACAGGAAGTCCCCAAGTTAAATAAAGGTTTCATTCCTGAGAACTCTGTAAGCCGATTTTTCCACAAGTCAAAATCGCCAGATTTCTCTACCACTCTGCATAACCTTTCATTTCATTCAATGTTCATATTTATACTGACCTTTAATTAAACTCATGGAATATATATAGTGTCTAGTTGTCAGTGGATGTCACAAAATACTTTATTACTATCTTTAGAGCGTAAGAAATAGAAAATAAGAGTTGGAGGAGGTATCTGGCCTGTTGAACCTGCTCCATCATTCGATAAGATCATGGCTGATCTGACCGTCGAGTCAGCTCCACTTACTTTCCTGTTCCCCATAATTCTTCAATTCCTTACTACTCAAAAATCTATCCACCTGTGTCTTAATTACATTCAATGAGGCAGGCTCTACTGCTTCGTTGGGAAGACGAGTTCACCACTCTCTGGGAAAAGCAGCTTCTCCTTATCTCTGCCTTAAATTAATTCTAAATTCATGAAGTTATTGACCCCAAGTTCTGGTCTAACCTGCCAGAGGAAACAACATACCCATTTTGATATCGTCTGTAATTTTATACATTTCCACAAGATCCCCCCCCCCCCCCCCACCTCATCCTTTTTAACTCCAATGAGTATAGTCCTTGGCTGCCCATTCTCTCCTCATAGGTTAATCCCCTCATTTCCAGAATCAACCTGGTGAACCTCCTCTGCACCACTCCCAAAGCCAGTATATCCTTTCTCAAGTAAGGAGACCAGAATTGCATGCAGTACTCCAGGTGTTGTTAGGTCTGCTTTGTTCATGAATGAGTGAGACAAACACCAGGCTGAGTCGAAATCAGGGTTCTTTGTTCTTTATTACCGGATTGTAACACTTGCGACCAACCAGGTTAGTCGGAGAATGCATTCTGCCGTTATCAGCAAAATGGTGATATTTTATACCCTTGGATATGTGCTTAGAACATCATCATATCATTACTTGTCCAATGACTAAAACTGTTGCTATCCTTTCCCTGCTAGCTTCCTGCCTCTCAATCCATCAATGTCTCTCTTATCTGGTAAGTACAAGGATGCATTCACATCTTGTTACAGCCCTGTACATTCCCATCTCATGATGTTTTACCTAACAGGAGTACAAGGACACCTCCCCTTCTTGTTACAGCCCTGTACAGGGTAACTCCTTACACATTCCCATCTCATGATGTTTTACCTTACAGTGTAGACCCACCAGTATAGTTGAGATCAGATACTATTTATTGTCATGTAATAAAACAAAAATGTAATATTACACTAAATTGCATTTAGTTTACCATAAGGCAGATAAAAAAATTTCCATTAGCATAGCCTGGTGCCCCTTACTTTCAGAGAAAGATAAGCTAAAAGGAGTCCTTTCATAGTCACTGAGAGTCTGCGGATTAGCACTCCCACATCCTCTTCAGCTGCACAAGAATCCAGTTCGGTTCGATCCATCTGGCCTGAGCCCAGATCCAAACCTCTGACGATGAAGAAGTCTTCAGTGCCCTTTGAGAGTGCCCATTGCCTTCAGCACCCTCTGGAATCCTGGCTCTGATTCTTGATCCCTATGAACTAGCAGCTCTGGCGTGAGTCCTTTGACCTCATCGACAGCCCGCAGCCTGTGTGGGTTCCTTGCCCGTAAGTTGCCGACAGCTTGCCTCCTTGTGTGTGACCTTCAGCCACAGGGGCCCCTCACTGGTCCACCACTGTGGTCACCGTCCTTAGGGTTGTCTGAACTTGGAAAATGATCATCAAGAGTAAATGAGGAGGAGCTGGAGGCAGTGGTGGGAAATGTGCTGTCAGTATTCCAGATCAGAACTTCTCTCAATAAAGGGTCCCAACCCGAAATGTCGACTCTCCATCTCGTTGCCAGACCTGCTGAGTCCCTCCATCGCCTCCTTGTTTGCTCAACATTCCAGCATCTGTATTCTTATCAAGAATTAAGGCCAAAAGTGAAGGTTTTGTTAAGTGTCCGCTGGCAGGGCCAATCATGCGACCATTTGCTGAGTGTTTAAAATTTTATTTCCAACACAGTAGAAGCCAATTCCGGCCATGAGACCTGTGCTACCCCACCCCCCAATTACACCCAATTAACCTACAACCTGGTATGTTTTTTAGAGGGTAGGAGAAAACCGGGGCACCCAAGGAAAATCCACGCTGGTCCTACCTTAGAGGCAGCACCGGATTGAAATCCAGGTCACTGGTGCGGTGACCTCTACACTAACCATGCCACCCAGTGCTGAACCCCCTTGTGGAAGGGAGGTGACGAAAACATTAACGAGTGGTACTGTACAGGAATTATGACCTGCTGAAACAGAGGTTTACTATCAGAAGGGACATCTCTTTTTCTGTTTTGTTTGGCATTTGATTCGTTTATTTGGTCACTCAGCAATGTTTAATCACCATTCCCCAAGTTCATAAAATCAAGGAAGCAATTGAATGATCAAAGTTATTCGAACCGGAAACCACAAATGCCAAAATCTGCTGGGATCTGAATCATGATTAAATAGAGTCTTAATTCCTGATGAGTTGCAGACACTATTGCAATCCTAGACAAAGCTCAGGAAGGATGCAGTAAGTATATGTCACAAGTTTTTTTCTTTCTTTGGCTTGGCTTCGCGGACGAAGATTTATGGAGGGGGTAAAAAAGTCCACGTCAGCTGCAGGCTCGTTTGTGGCTGACCAGTCCGATGCGGGACAGGCAGACACGATTGCAGCGGTTGCAAGGGAAAATTGGTTGGTTGGGGTTGGGTGTTGGGTTTTTCCTCCTTTGCCTTTTGTCAGTGAGGTGGGCTCTGCGGTCTTCTTCAAAGGAGGCTGCTGCCCGCCAAACTGTGAGGCGCCAAGATGCACGGTTTGAGGCGTTATCAGCCCACTGGCAGTGGTCAATGTGGCAGGCACCAAGAGATTTCTTTAGGCAGTCCTTGTACCTTTTCTTTGGTGCACCTCTGTCACGGTGGCCAGTGGAGAGCTCGCCATATAATACGATCTTGGGAAGGCGATGGTCCTCCATTCTGGAGACGTGACCCATCCAGTGCAGCTGGATCTTCAGCAGCGTGGACTCGATGCTGTCGACCTCTGCCATCTCGAGTACCTCGACGTTAGGGGTGTGAGCGCTCCAATGGATGTTGAGGATGGAGCGGAGACAACGCTGGTGGAAGCGTTCTAGGAGCCGTAGGTGGTGCCGGTAGAGGACCCATGATTCGGAGCCGAACAGGAGTGTGGGTATGACAACGGCTCTGTATACGCTTATCTTTGTGAGGTTTTTCAGTTGGTTGTTTTTCCAGACTCTTTTGTGTAGTCTTCCAAAGGCGCTATTTGCCTTGGCGAGTCTGTTGTCTATCTCATTGTCGATCCTTGCATCTGATGAAATGGTGCAGCCAAGATAGGTAAACTGGTTGACCGTTTTGAGTTTTGTGTGCCCGATGGAGATGTGGGGGGGCTGGTAGTCATGGTGGGGAGCTGGCTGATGGAGGACCTCAGTTTTCTTCAGGCTGACTTCCAGGCCAAACATTTTGGCAGTTTCCGCAAAGCAGGACGTCAAGCGCTGAAGAGCTGGCTCTGAATGGGCAACTAAAGCGGCATCATCTGCAAAGAGTAGTTCACGGACAAGTTTCTCTTGTGTCTTGGTGTGAGCTTGCAGGCGCCTCAGATTGAAGAGACTGCCATCCGTGCGGTACCGGATGTAAACAGCGTCTTCATTGTTGGGGTCTTTCATGGCTTGGTTCAGCATCATGCTGAAGAAGATTGAAAAGAGGGTTGGTGCGAGAACACAGCCTTGCTTCACGCCATTGTTAATGGAGAAGGGTTCAGAGAGCTCATTGCTGTATCTGACCCGACCTTGTTGGTTTTCGTGCAGTTGGATAATCATGTTGAGGAACTTTGGGGGACATCCGATGCGCTCTAGTATTTGCCAAAGCCCTTTCCTGCTCACGGTGTCGAAGGCTTTGGTGAGGTCAACAAAGGTGATGTAGAGTCCTTTGTTTTGTTCTCTGCACTTTTCTTGGAGCTGTCTGAGGGCAAAGACCATGTCAGTGGTTCCTCTGTTTGCGTGAAAGCCGCACTGTGATTCTGGGAGAATATTCTCAGCGACACTAGGTATTATTCTATTTAGTAGAATCCTAGCGAAGATTTTGCCTGCAATGGAGAGCAACGTGATTCCCCTGTAGTTTGAGCAGTCTGATTTCTCGCCTTTGTTTTTGTACAGGGTGATGATGGTGGCATCACGAAGATCCTGAGGCAGTTTACCTTGGTCCCAACAAAGCTTGAAAAACTCATGCAGTTTGGCATGCAGAGTTTTGCCGCCAGCCTTCCAGACTTCTGGGGGGATTCCATCCATACCTGCTGCTTTGCCACTTTTCAGTTGTTCGATTGCCTTATATGTCTCATCCAGGGTGGGAACCTCATCCAGCTCTAGCCTTAGGGGCTGTTGAGGGAGCTGGAGCAGGGCGGAATCTTGGACTGAGCGGTTGGTACTGAAAAGAGATTGGAAGTGTTCTGACCATCGGTTGAGGATGGAGATCTTGTCGCTGAGGAGGACTTTGCCGTCTGAGCTGCGCAGCGGGCTTTGGACTTGGGGTGAGGGGCCGTACACAGCCTTTAGAGCCTCGTAGAAACCCCTGAAGTCGCCAATGTCCGCGCTGAGCTGTGTTCGTTTGGCGAGGCTAGTCCACCACTCATTTTGGATCTCCCGGAGTTTGCGCTGAAGATGGCTGCATGCGCGACGGAAGGCTTGTTTCTTCTCTGGACAGGACGGCTTTGTAAGGTGAGCCTGGTGGGCAGCTCGCTTCTTTGCCAGCAGCTCCTGGATTTCCTGGCTGTTTTCGTCAAACCAGTCCTTGTTTTTCCTGGAGGAGAAGCCCAGTACCTCTTCAGTGGATTGCAGTATGGTAGCCTTCAACTGATCCCAGAGGGTTTCAGGGGACGGGTCCGTGAGGCGGGTTGCAACGTCGAGCTTTGCTTTGAGGTTTGCCTGGAAGTTTCCTCTCGCTTCGTCTGACTGCAGTTTTCCAACATTGAACCTCTTTCTGGGGGCTTTATTGTTCCTGGGCTTTGGCTTGAAGTGAAGGTTGAGCTTGCAGCGAACCAGCCGGTGGTCAGTGTGGCATTCCGCGCTAGGCATGACCCTGGTGTGGAGCACATCTTGTTTGTCACTTTCTCGCACCAGGACGTAGTCCAGGAGGTGCCAGTGTTTGGATCGGGGATGTATCCAGGTGGTCTTAAGGCTGTCCCTCTGCTGAAAAAGGGTGTTTGTAATGACAAGCCGCTGTTCTGCGCAGAGCTCCAACAGGAGGCGCCCATTGTCGTTGCACTTGCCGACGCCATGCTTGCCCAGGATTCCTGGCCAGGTTTCTGAGTCTTTGCCGACACGAGCGTTGAAGTCGCCCAGGATGACAACCTTGTCGGCTGTAGGGGTACGTTGGATGAGGTTGCGCAGGTCGGTGTAGAACTTGTTCTTTTCTGCTGGTTCCGCCTGGAGGGTTGGAGCATAGACACTGATGAGGGTGATGTGACGCTTGTTTTGAAGTGGGAGTCGCATGGACATGATTCGGTCCGAGAGGCCTGTCGGAAGGTTTTCGAGTTTGGAGGCAATGAAGCTCTTGACCATGAAGCCTACACCAGATAGGCGTCGTTCATCCGAAGGCTTGCCAGACCAGTAGAGTGTGTAGCCCGCGCCGCGTTCTTGGAGGCTGCCTACATCTGCCAGGCGGACTTCACTGAGAGCGGCTATGTCGATGTCAAGTCTGAGGAGTTCATGTGCAATGAGGGCAGACCGACGTTCAGGTCGGTGGCTGTCAGTCTTGTCTAGCATGGTTCTGATGTTCCAGCATGCTAGCTTGAGTTTGTGAGCATCTTTTGAGGGGGAGGACGTGGAGGGGGAGGACGTGGAGGGGGAGGACGTGGAGGGGGAGGACGTGGAGGGGGAGGACGTGGAGGGGGAGGACGTGGAGGGGGAGGACGTGGAGGGGGAGGACGTGGAGGGGGAGGACGTGGAGGGGGAGGACGTGGAGGGGGAGGACGTGGAGGGGGAGGACGTGGAGGGGGAGGACGTGGAGGGGGAGGACGTGGAGGGGGAGGACGTGGACCTGTCCTCGGGCCTGCGCAAAGGAGCTTTTAGGTGGAGTGCAGTGCGCGCAGTACTGGCCCCACCCTTTACACCCATGGTTCGTGTGCCGTGGCCAAGCAAGCTGGGACGTGGCAGCGAGGTCCTTGGGTCGTAGGTTTTATATCGGAGTGGCCTTCTCCTATGCAGGTTTCTTACCCGGGCTGGAGGGGCCTGCCTCCCCTCCTAGGTCGGTCCATACTGCCCGGACCGGGGCCGAGGCCGCCGCAGTTCACCCTGTGCCTGGACTGGGGCCACCGCCTCCCACTCCCTGCCCGGACCGGGGCCTCCGCCTGCCTCACTCGACCGAGGCCGGGGCCGCCGTCTCCCCCTTGCTCCTGCCCGGATCGGGGCCGCCGCCGTCTACCCTTCGCCCGGACCGGGGCCGGGGCCGCTGCTGCTCTCCCTGTGCCCGGACTGGGGCCGCCGCCTCCCCCTTGCTCCTGCCCGTATCGGGGCCGCCGCTCCTGGTTATGTCCCTAAGGCTGTAGCTCGAATCCGCAGGAGAAGAAAGACACACACACCAGTAGAGTATAATAACAAATACTCCAGTGCACAGGCTAGCTCTAACATTCATACAACAGTATAAAGAACACCATTTACAGAATGAAAACATAATGGTGGAGAAACCCAGCAGGTCACATAGAGAACCTTGGACAGTAAAGATAAAGATACACAGCCAATGTTTTAGGCCTGAGCCCTTCGTCAAGGTATGGGCAAAATGTAAGCAGCTGCCTGTATAAAATAGTGGGAGGGGCACAGTCCCACAGGCAAAAGGAAATAGGTGGATAAGGGAGGGAGGGCACAGCAGCCACCAGAGTGAGAGGAGATGGCTCTGTGAATGGAGAGGGAAGGGGGTGCAGAGCTGAAGAAAAGGAGACTGGGAGAGGAAAGAGGGAGAACAAGCTGGTCAAGCAGAAGCCGATGTTAATATCATCTGGTAGGAGAGTGCCCAGTGTTATGAGCCATGAGGACCCCAAAACCCAGCAGCAACAGAGATTCAACAAGACAAATGTTTACTTAAACAAAAATTGCTTTTAATTATCTTTAAACATGAAAACAGAATCAAACTCTAACTTATCACTATTGACTTAACTAACCTAACCTAACCCCCTTCTAATTCTAAGTGCATGTGTATGTGTGTGTAAGTTCAAAAAAAGTTCTTTGGTTCACAGTCCAATGTTACTTCCCATTCCTCCAAGTTCACTGGTTGCAGGCAATTCTTATACTGTCCACAGAATTTAACATTTATAAAGTTCACCAGGCTTTTGTGTTTGAAAGGTAAATTGTTACCATTCAGGAAGGTTCTTGTAGGTTTTCAGAGAGATTTGTTGTATATTGACACCCACAACTGATTTACTTCCATCGGCCACTTCAGTGTCTTGCCGAAGAAACTTGCCCCCTCAGGGTTCTCCAGATGATAACATCTTTCTTTCACATCACCACAGAGTTCCTTTTTATTTCACTTACTCCAAGTGAAACATTAGACAGCCAGTCCTCTCCTCTTGCATGAACCACAAAAGCTTTGACCAGGCTGAACTAAGCACTCACAAACTGTCTTCCAAATGGGGCTTTCCACAAGCTTGTCAGCTTGTCCTGTTCCAGTCCCCTCTGAGACCCTGACATTTCTAGCATGAGCAGAGCTCCAGTATTTTAAATAAGATCTGTTTTAAAGTGTTTGTATGTGACCTACATTAAAAACCCTTCTCAAAAACATATCTATATTCTGTCACACCAGACAGAATATTAGCTGCTACACCTCCAATTTATTATCCAGCCCTTCTCCTGTTATCGCTTGTGCCCTCCCTCCCTTATCCACCTCTTATCTCTTCATTGTGGTCCTGTGCTTCTCCTCCTGCCCCTTCACCCCCACTCCCCCTCTCCCCCCACCATTTTATTCAGGTGCCTGCTTACATTTTGTGCGTACCTTGATCAAAAATTCAGTTTTGGATCTTTATCTTTGCCACATACTGAGTTTCTCCAGCATTGTGTTTTTACTTCAATTAGAGTGTCTGTAACTTCATTTGGGTTGAATGCTTTAAGGATAAATGAAGAGATAATTCACCAATTCCCCATCAAAATTTACCAACTCATAACTTGTATTCTGATGCCTTAAGTTATCCTCCAATCTGCTGCATCGACAGGATGAACTGACCCATTGCCATTCACAAAGACAAAATCCCTTGTAATGAACTCTCTTCTTCAGAACATCCTTAAATATGACAAGATTACTCATTGTTTCTCATCGGAAAGAGAGCAAAAAAAAAACAAATTTCTGCAGAAACTATGCAGCCTCTGTCAGGTGACAGGAATTGCCGATGCTTTGGGTCGAGACCCTACATCGGAACTGAGAGGGAAAAGAGAAGATAGCCAGTATAGAGAGGGGGAATGGATGAGACAGGAGTGGGGAGGGCATAGATGGACCAAGGTGGAGTGAAGGATGATGGGTAGATAAATCCAAGTGTGAAAGGAAGTGGAGGGGGGGGTGGTGGTCAGGAGAAGAATGGAGACAGGGGTGGGTAGTGCATAGATAGGCCCAGATGGAGTGGATGGACAGATGGTCACCTCTACAAGGGGTGCTAATGGGAGTGAGTGATAGGCAGAAGCAGACAAAGGAAAAAAAAGTCAAATGGAGCCAGGTTGGAGGAGGGAAGGGTGAAAGTGGAGACAGAGGCTGCAGGTGAGGAGTGCGGACACAAAAGGTATCAGTGCTGGAATCTCAGAGGTAAAGAAGGTGACAATGAGGAGAATGGTAAAGAACAGATGAGACCAGATGGCACGAGGTGGAGGAGGGGGAAGGCAGTGAATCCTGTAGGTGAAATCCAATGAGAAGTGGATGGAACTAGAGGACATTGAGGATGAAAATAGATAGGGGGATAGGTAGGAAAGGGGGCAAAAATGGGAGAAGGGTAATAACACTTGGATCAGAGGCAATGTAAGACATGAAATTTGAAAATTCACTGGTTTATATCATTGGGCCTTCTGGTGATACATTGACTTTTCCAGTTTCTGCTAACCTGCTCTCCTCTTCCCCCTCCCCCCATTCCCTTCCCTTTGTCCAGTTCTCCTCCCTCCCTTCACCTTGCTATCACTCCTGCCCTTAATCATTGCTGTCCCCTCCCTCCCTTCTCCACCTATCACCTCCTGCCTTTGCGAAAACCCCTCCCCCACTCTTTTGTTCGGACGCCTGTCGACATTTTTCCATACCTCGATGAAGGGCTCAAGCCCTAAATGTCGGTTATGTATTTTTACCTTTGCTATATAAAGGATACTGTTTGACCTGCTGTGTTTCTCCTGTGCTGGGTTTTATTTTTACATTATATTCTGTATAAATATAAAAAAAAGCCATCTACTGCAGACCACTAAGTCTTTTGAGTGATATTGTGATATAGGTTTGGAGAGATTTTGGACAGATAACAGGTCCTTCCGACCCACAAGCCCACGTTGCCCAATTACAACCAGATGAGCAACTAACCCATGCATCTTTGTTTACAGTGATTATCTGTTTACAATTCTTTTATTTGTTTACATGTTTACACTGTGTACAGTTTATTTTTGCACTACCAATTAGTGGTATTTCTGCCTGGCCCACAGTAAAAAGGAATCTCAGGGTTGTATGTGATATCATGTAAGTGCTCTGACAATAAATCTGAAATCTGGTTCCCATGAGTCAGTATCCAGCAGCTCACAACCCGTACAGGTCCCCCGACCGCATGTCACCTACAGCCTATGTGGGTTCCTCAGCTGTTGAACCCCCTTACTTATTCGCTGCCATGGTCCCCACCCTGTCAGGTCTTCTCCTCTGCTTCTCCTTCTCAGTGTATGGGGGGGGGGGGGGGGTTGTTTTCCTGTTTCTGGTGCCCTGAGCCGGTCTGCTGCTCCTTGGAATATGCAGCACCTCGTGGTCTCTGTCAAGCACAGCCGCCATCTTGTGCACAGATACGTAGTTGGAGAATTTTAGCTTAAAACACAGCCGGCTCCTCTAACAGGCAGTTTAATGCCTGTTTGGAGCTGCCAGCATTAGGATTGTGCTGCTAAACCCTTCGAAAGAATGCCATATCTCTGATCTCCGTTCTCCCAGGTCCATGCCAACGGCAGCGCTGCCGAAACACAGGGCCGCCATTTTGTTTTCTCAGAGCCCGATGCCTCCAAACAGCCAATGAATCACTGTCAGTGCCAGCTTAACTGTGCTTCACCCTTTTCCTAAATCTCTGGCTCACGTCGGCTGCATGCCTTGTGCTTTGTTTGTAGTCCACCAGTTCGCCTTTAAGCTTGGTTGTCTGTGATATTTGGAGACAGGAAGCTCAGCTGATATGGAATGAGAAGTCAAGGATTGAAGAAACTATAACATCTCCAGCGGGGCTCTCGCTGACTGAACGTCTGCAAATCACTTCGTCCTTTTAGCAGGAATGCCAAAAGTTTGGCATCCAACTGAACAGCTCCTGGAAGTGCACTTTTAAAAGCTCGATAAAAACACATGCCCTTTTACTGGGTTTCGGGATATGAAAGAATTAATCTCCACGATAGTAATCGTAGCTTCTGTGGATTTTTAAACGCATCAAGCAGATGAAAAGGGGAGAAAAATGACACTGTATATATTCAAGAGAAAAAATGTCTGTATGTATCTTGGTCAATATGGTTTATAGTGTGGAAAAAAAAGCAGATGAATGTTTACACATTTTACTATCTCAAGACATCATATTGCTCAACAGCTATTTTGAAATACAGTCACAGCTACAATGTGAACATTTTATTGCAAAACTGTCCAAAATTAGTCCGCTGATTGTCTGTGGAAAGATAAACAGTGTATTAAAAACAGAAAACAATAATATTGGAGTAACTCAGCAGGTCTCACAGGAGGTAAAGATATAAAACCAACGTTTTGGCCCTGAGCCTTTCATACCTTGCCAATCCCCTGCTCCCTTTTTGCCATTGTGCCCTTCCTCCCTTATCCACTGGCCTGTGGCCCTGTGTTCCTCTCCCTGCCCCTCCGCCCCACCATTCTATTCAGGCTCCTGCCCACATTTTGCACACACCTCAATGAAGGGCTCCAGACCAAACATCCATTATGTATCTTTTGCTGAGTTTCTCCAGCATTGAGTTTTACTATACTGTTCTATGTTCTCTGTGAAATGTTTACGTTGAGTACAGTTTTTTTTGCACTACCAATTCTGCCGCGCCCGCAGGAAGAAAGAATCTCAGTTCATACTGACTGTGGTCTTCTGGTGAGGAAGTCAAAGAACCAGGCAGAGAGAGGGGTGCAGAGGCCCAGGGTTTGGAGCTTCTTGGCCAGCACTGAGGGAATAATAGTGTTGAAGGCTGAGCTACGGTCAATGAAGAGCAGCTGCAGGTATGAGTTGCTGTTTGTCGAGGTGATCAAGTGCTGAGTGGAGATCCAGTGATATTGCATCTGCTGTGGAGCGATTGTTGACGATAATGTAAAGCAGCAATTTAATCTTAGCTATAGCAGAGGGTGGACACAACACGGTTGCTCAGTTTGGGATGCTGTCGTGCCTTGAGAGTGTGCAGAACCTCAAGATGACATGAATTATTTCCTGCACAGATGCTAAACCTGTAGTGAAACACAAAAGTCTCCAGATGCAGTGCAGTAAAACACGCACAAACACTGGAGGAACTCAGCCTGGTCTTGCAGCGTCCATCGGAGGTAAAGCTATATTACTGAAGTTTCTTCAAGGCACGAGCAAGCAGTCAGGTCCCTGAATAAAAAGGCTGGAGAGAGGTTAGAAGATTGAGCAGGGGGGGAGTTTTGTTTCCATCCTGAAGGTAATGGGAGATAAGGAACTATAGTGTGGCCCTCTGATTAATTGGAATTAGAAAGGAATGTTGTGCGAATGAAAGATAACACATAAGGGTGCTCCTGTTTTCTCCCTCCGTCCAAAAATTTACAACGTTTTGTAGGTTCGTTGGGTGTAACTGGGAGGCACTGTTTCAAAAGTTAGAATTGCTTTCAACTGTGTGGCAAATGTATTTAAAATGTAAAATATTTGGATAATTATGATTATATTTCCTGCCTTGCACCTTCTCCTTCATCCTGAACTGCTGCTCATCATCAAGGCAAAGGAGATTATTAGCTATGTGGTCACATTTGATTCTGTCTCGGTGAGTGGAGGGTTTATGGACTGCAACCAAATACTAAGAACCTCAATACCTTCCATCTATGCACGGGAACATAGCCTCAGAAGAAGATATAAAATTTTCGAGGTTGCAAATCTGTGGAATATCCTCCCACAGAGAGCCTCTAATTCTCAGTGGGTTGTATTCAAGACTGGGTTTGGTGGGCTTGTGGACACTAAAGAGATTAAGAGAGATGAGGCTGCACAGATTATCCAGGAGCTTAGTGAATGGAAAAGAGTTTTTCCTGTTATCTTGTATCCATCCATGGGGATTCACAAAGAATAAACAGGCAAGTTTTAGACAAGGCTTGATACTGAATGGTCAAATAGGTTCAAAGGACCCTTTGATTTTTTTTTCTTCCTTGTATTCTTATCAGTTTACAACATCAATTCATCCATAGAACACGGAAGAGTGTGGCTCAGGAACAGGCCCTTCATCTCAAATACAATTAGTCCCATCTCCCTGCATATGATCCATATTCCTCCATTCCTTGTCTATGTGCCATTCCTCATACACCACCATCCTTCCCTGCATCCCTCTTTACATCCCACATCTCTCCCTTCATCCCTCCCTCCACTGAACCCTTTTCTCCATCCCAGCATCCCTCTTTACATCCCCACATCCTTCCCTCCATCCAACCGTCTATTCCTCCATCCCAGCATCCCTCTTTACATCTCCACATCTTTCTCTCCATCCCTCCCTCCGCCCAACCATCTTTTCTTCCATCCCTGCATCCCGCTTGACATCCCCACATCTCTCCCGCCATCCCTCCCTCCACCCAACCATCTATTCCTCAAACCCTGCATCCTCTTACATCCCCACACCTCCATCCATACATCCCTCCATCCAACCACCATTTTTTATATTACATAGTTAGATTCTTTTTTAGTTATTTAATTATTTTTATTTGTGTTAGTTAGATTTTCCATACCCTCTATCCCTCTTTATAACCCCCCACGCTTCTCCCTCCATCCATCCCTGCATCCCTCTATGCAATGCACACATCAGTAGTGACATTGTTTGATCATCTATAATGGCTCAGCATCCAGTCCCTCAGTACATTCTGTGCCAATGGATTCACCTCTGATACTCCAGTGAGTGAAACCTCCAGGTCGTTCATTTGGTTGTGTTTGACCCACAAACACAACCAATCCACGTACTTTCTAAACACCGCTCAAATAAACGCAGCCGGCTGGAGGAGCTCAGCAAGCTGAGCAGCATTAGCGGGGGGGTGGGGGGGAAAGAACGGTTTCGTTTTGATATGGATAAAAGGTTTTGGCTCAAAACATCAACCTCCACCACTTCCCCTGGCAGCTCGTTCCACATACCCACCACCTCCTGTTTGGAAAGGTTTTAAATATTTCCCATCTCATAAACCTATGCTTTCTAGTGTTAGACACCTCTCCCCGGGGAAAGACTGGAGATTCAATGTTGTAACTGCTGACCTTGTACATCAGGGGGCAGTGATCAGACTGGGAAAATGCTGTTGATACAAATCTGCTGCTTAATTGCTTCACTGAGGAACATTCCTTTCATTCTTAAACCGTTTTAATGTATTCATTTACAGTATGGGATATCCTTGACAATGAGTTTATTGTCAATCCAGAGTTGCAAGCTGTAAAAAACATATTTTGAAATTCATTCCTTGTTCTTTTCTGATTCCGCAGAAAGAGGGTTTCATAAATAAGAGAAACAGCGCAGATTGGATTCAGGTGAAAGTAAATCTACTTCAATGTGATTAAAAAACAATCTACTCATTAAATACAGGAAGAAAAAATAGTCAAAATTAATGCTGGAAACCCCAGGGTAGTTTATTTTTCTCTCTTCTTTCCCTCCCTTCCTCTCTCCCTCTCCCCCTTTCCTCCTCTCCCTCCATCCCTTCCTCTCCCTCTTTCCCAGTCCCCATATAGCTCAGGCCCCCAAGTCTTGGCAACATCCTGGTAAACCTTCTCCAGCTTGACATCTTTCTGTAGCGTACTGACCAAAACTGATCACAGTACTGCTGCAAATGGGGCCTCTCCAATGTCTTGTACAAGTGGACCATAATCTCCTAACTCCTAACTGACGTAGAGCAATTAACTAAAGTAAAAGTAAAGTAAAAAGACAAAGCTGGAGAAACTCAGCAGGTCAAGCAATGCCCTTTATACAGCAAAGGTAAAAATGCATAACTGACATTTCGGGCTTGAATCCTTCATCAAAGTATAGAAAAATGTTGTCAGGCATCGGAACAAAAGAGTAAGGGGGGGAAAGTGTGGTGACAAAGGCAGGAGGTGATGGGTGGAGAAGGGAGGGAGGGGACAGTTGCGATCAAGGGGAGGAGAGATAGCTGGGTGATGGGAGGGAGAAGAACTGGAAAGGAGAAGGGAAGGGGGGAGGGGGTAGGGGAGAGAGCAGGTTAGCAGAAACCAGAAAAGTCCATTTTAATGCCATCTGGCTGGAAAGCGCCTAGACGAAAAATCAGGTGTTGTTCCTCCGTGGGTGGTCTTGGTGCGATACTACACAAGGCCATGGACAGACATGTGAGTATGTGAATGTGACACAGAACTGAAATGGTTGGCTACTAGTGAAGATGGAGTGAAGGTGCTTAGCAAAATGATCTCCCAATCTGCGCCCAGTCTCTCCGATGTAGAGAAGGCCACAAAGGGAGCACCGGATGCAGTAAAGCAGTCCTGTGGATACATAAGTGAAGTGTTGCTTTACTTGAAAGGCCTGTTTGGGGCCCCAGATTGTGATGAGGGAGGAAGTGTAGGCGCTAGTGTGGCACCTCCAGCCACACGGGGAAGGTGCTGGGGGGGGGGGGGGGGGGGAGGGGGGGAAGCAATTGGTGAGAAGGGATGAGTGCATGAGGGAGTCATGGAGGAAGTGATCCCTATGGAAGGCAGAGAGGGTATGAGAAGGAAAGATGTGTCTGTTAGTGGGATCCTATTGTAAGTGCTAGAAATTCCAGAGGTTAATGTATTGGATGTGGAGGCTGGAGGGGTGGTAGGTGAGGATAAGGGGGATTCTATGTTTGTTGCATCTGAGGGTGGAGGGAGCCAGAGCAGATGAGCAGGAATGGAGGAGATGCGGGTAAGGGCTGAGTTGATGGTGCTGGAGGGGAAGCCACGTTTTTGGAAGAAGGCACACATTTTTGGAACAGATACGACGGAGGCAGGGAAATTGAGAGAAGGGGATAGAATCCTTGCAGGGGACAGGGTGTGAGAAAATGCAGTCAAAGTAGTTGTGAGAGATGGTGGATTTGTAATATATGTTGGTGGAAAGCCTATCTCCTGAGATGGGGACAGAGAGATCCAGGAGATGGACCGGGTGAGTTTGAGATTGGGGTGGACGTTGGCCGTGAAGTGAATGAAGTGTACTGAATGTACCAATGTACTGAAGGCATTTCTGACCACCTTATAAAACTGTGATGCCACTTTCAAGGTACCATGCACTTGTACCTCTCAGTGCTTCTGCTCTACAACACACCTTAGATCACTGCCATTTACTGTGTAGGTTATACCAACCTCCCAAAATGCAATGCCTCTTTATTGAATTCTATCATTCAATTAAGATCCTGCTATAACCTTTGCCAACCGTATTCCCTATTTAATGGTACCAGACACTTCAGTGTCATCTTCAAACTCACTAATCATTCCATGTCTGCTTTCACCTAAATGATTGATATAGATGACGAACAGCAATCAGCCCAGTATCGAACCCTGTGGCACACCACTAGTTACAGGCCTCCAGTCTAAAGAACAACCTTCCATCATCACCCTTATTTCTTCCATGAACCTTTGATTTTGGGTTTGACCTTATACATGCTTGTTTGCTGTATATAAACTCTTCACTAGATTCTGGAGTTCAAGTTCTTCTTCCTCTGTTCTGTGCAGTGACATTGGGGAAAACAAAATTTAAGAAGGCCCATGTAATAACCACAGTGTTTCCTTCATATTAAGAAAGAAAATTTATTTATTTGTATGTTACTTTCCATGACCCCATACGCCTGAAAATCCCAAAGTAGTTTTTGAAGTGCAAGGAAAAACAGCAGCCAATTCAGACTCAGCAGAAAGATCCCAGGAGTACCAGAGAGGTAATGGCCAAATCATATGTTTTTGTAATCTTTACTGCAGCGTAAACAGTGGTCACAGACAGTATGCAAGCGTTCGTCAGGTCTGAAGCTCTTTCCAGTAACTCAAACGTGCGAGGCTATCCTCTTGTCAGTTCCTTACATTATGGTTCTCCGCCATAACTCAGAAGTTTCCAGAATTGTGTTGCGATTCTACTCAACTTTTGGCAGAATGTTACAGCACCAGTGACCGGGTTTCAAATCTGGTGCTGTCTGTAAGGAGCTTGTACGTTCTTCTTCATGTCAACATGGGTTTCTTCCAGTAGCTCCAATTACCTCCCACCATTCAAAACCCTACCACTGGTGTAGGTCAATTGGGTGTAATTGGGCAGCATGAGCTCGTGGGCCGACACGGCCTGTTACCGTGCTGTATGTCTATATTTAAAAATTAATTCACTTCACTCCACTGTAGGCTGAAATGCATCAGCATAACTCAGTTGCAGAGATTGGAGCTGTGGCACAAATTTCTTTGAAGAGAGATCAGCATCAAACTCTTTAAATGTGGCATTGTAGCGGGGAAGCTATGGTATAGCTCGAGGTTATAATGTGTTTATAGCTCGAGGTTATACCAAGAAAGAAGACTCTCACACCGGGGAGTGTAATCAATACTGACTTTATTGGGCTACAGCTGTGCCTTTTATAGGCAGCTGGCCGCGTCACCTCCGGGGCGTGGCTTGACCAGGGCTGGCTGCCAACTGATTGTCTCAGATCCACGGCCCCAGATTGGACCCCCTACAATCCATCGGCGGTGATTGGTCGATTCAAGTTCTATTACTGCAGCCTATCGGAGCAGGTCTCTCACCCCGCGTGCTCTTTGCTTGATCACCGTGTTCGACAGCTGCTTCTTGTGTCGGCTACAACATGCTAGTATTTCTGAGAAGGATCATTTGCTCAAGGCAAATGCAGAGGCCATGTGCAGCTGCAGAGGCCATGGGAGGTCATGGGTGGGGGACGGACGCGACTCTCTTTTGCTTCTCTTTCTTTGATTGTGAGAGGAACCAGCCAATGCTCATGGCAGACCTTTGCCTGTCTTATGGCAGATTAAAAGGCGATTTTGTGTAATTTTATTAAATGACAATAAATAGTTTATGATCCACACCTGTTAATTTATCTGACATGGGTAGGACCAGAGTAAATACGAAAAATAAAGCTTTTTAAAAAAAAATTTATTAAAAGATCAGCTGTCAATTGTTGCATCTCACGACAACCCACACATGCTCAACAGTGAAATCGATTTTTGCCAAAGTCTGATTGGCTGATTAAAGAAAGGCAAGAGATGTATATTATGTAGCATCTTTCACAACCTCAGGGCATCCTGTTGTAGTTAATGATTTTTTTTCAAGCGCATTAACTCCTTTAATGCATGAAACGCAATGACAATGTTGTGTACAGCAAAACTCCCACAAATAATGTGACAGCAATTAGATCATCCATCACAGGTGGTTTTGATTCAGGAATAAATATTTTTGGTTAGCTCCCAGTTGAAATTGCTTAGCTGTAATGGCTTGTGATCTTTTACTTGGGAGTGGATACAGATAAACACCATGGTGGCTAAGTCGTGTGAATCTTAGATGACCGATCTTAAAGTTCAAAGTTCAGATTTATTGTCTGATTACATGCATGACATCACATGCTACCCTGAGATTCTTTTCCGTGCGGGCCAGGCAGAATTTCTACTTATTAGTGTAGTGCAAAAAAAAACTGGACTCAAGAAAAGCTACGTGTACAAAAGAGAGAAATGTATACAAAGAAGGAATTGTAAACAAACTGACTGCAATATAGAAAATAAATATTCAATAATAAATAATGTGCAATGTAATAATCTTTAAATGAGTCTCGGATTAAGCTGTTGTTTAGGAGTCTGTTGGAGGACTGGCAACTTTCCTGAACCTGGTGGTGCGAGTCTCGTGGCATCGGTACCTCTTTCCTGATGGCAGGAAATGTCCTGGGCAGTGTGGATCCTTGATGATTGCTGCTGTTCTCCATCAACAGTGTTCCAGGTAGATTTCCTCAATGGTGGGGAGAATTTTGCCTGAAATGTCCGCTACCTTTTGCAGGTCTTTCCGCTCAGAGGTATTGGGGCAGCCTTACCAGACATGACTTTGGGATTCAACAATGCGACCAGAAGCTTATCTTTAAGTATTTTATTTAAATCTGACCTGGAGAGCAGATATCAATAATTGTGTTGCAGTGTGACTGTTGTAACTGTCAATTTTGTTTTCTTGCTCTTTCAGGGGAGACAGTCCAGCATACTTGCCCAGTTTGCCCCTGATGCAACTTTTGACCTAGAAGATATACAGAGGAGAGGGAGAGATTGAGAAAGAGAGGAACTAAGAGAAAGATTGATAGAAAGATTGAGAGAGATTGATAGAGGGGGGAGAGAGATTGATAGAGGGGGGAGAGAGATTGATGGAGGGGGGAGAGAGATTGATAGAGGGGGGAGAGAGATTGATAGAGGGGGGAGAGAGATTGATAGAGGGGGGAGAGAGATTGATAGAGGGGGGAGAGAGATTGATAGAGGGGGGAGAGAGATTGATAGAGGGGGGAGAGAGATTGATAGAGGGGGGAGAGAGATTGATAGAGGGGGGAGAGAGATTGATAGAGGGGGGAGAGAGATTGATAGAGGGGGGAGAGAGATTGATAGAGGGGGGAGAGAGATTGATAGAGGGGGGAGAGAGATTGATAGAGGGGGGAGAGAGATTGATAGAGGGGGAGAGAGATTGATAGAGGGGGGA